>NC_134568.1:157495176-157798176 GCF_050947875.1 Dermacentor variabilis | reverse complement strand
GCTTTTATCTTTGGCACGTTGTTTCCTTGTGGAAGGCAGTGAAGACTGCCCGCACAGCTCCTAATAGCCTACACTCTTAAGCAAAATTACACGCTTTTGCCACACAGCAATAATTGTCATCTGTCTTGTCCTCATTTCCTTTCTTTAACGCGGCGAGCCCGGTACTTTCCAGTGACGAACGGCATGCGCGTTATTAGCATGGCATATCATTCCCATTCCCATGTTTACACTCTGATTGGCTGTGGAGAGCTCACGTGCCTTGAAATTTTTGCCGGGAAACGGAAGTTTTGCGAAATGTCATTTTGCGTTTTCATCAAGAAGACGAAACGTGACGTGGAGCTGCAAATTTTATGGATCAATACATTTTTTTTGGTCCTTGGCACATATATTGCGATGTTAGCGCTTCAAAAAGAATGTGAGCGGTAGCGTGCAGGAGCCAGTGCAATGCATCTGCAATTGCGCGAATATGTGGTGGCGATCCAAGATATGCGCCATGCCAGCTTGCTGATTGGCTGAAGGAATATCTCGTGAGGAGCGTCACAGGAAGGGCTGTTTCGTAACGTCATTTTGACGATGGGTGACGTTGCGCTGGGCCGCCATTGCTGAGACTTTCCGCCATAATTTTTGCTGCAACGAGCCGCGCGAATTATGCTAATGAGCAGCCATATGCAATGGCAGCCGAGAGAAATGCGTATCGCCACATTTTCCTCGTCGTTTGGCGCCACGAAAATCTTTTGTTCATAACGTGTGCTCATAGTATTTGCATCGCTCTCGGGTGGTGTTGGCATTTGTATGTGGGGCCATCATTTTTTAAAAGAACGCGTTTATACGAAATAATATTGATTGAACATAGCAAACTTTCGGCAATGTTGTCCACTTTTCACTGCTGCATTTGTATTGTAATCAAGATTAATGCCTTTTCGCACAATCAGAAGTTATGACAACGGCCTCTTTCTAATTTATAAAAAGAAATGTACGCAAAGCGGCGCCTTGAAGTTTCCTCCCGCGGTACGAGTAACCAGCGAAATGAACAAGAGATGGCAGCGCCGGCGCTTGCGTCGCGCAAGTGGATATCTCTGGCGCGCGCAACGCTATCGGTGATATTCGGCCCCTTCTCAGCCAGCCGAGTCGGGCTGAGTCACTTGCGTTTCACGAGATAGCGATAACGTTGCCTAGAAACGTGCGCGTATCGCCACTGGTAGGTCGCGTATGTTGTCTCAAGCAAGAAAACAAGCGCGTTGGCGCCAACATGCGATGACTCATTCCATTTTCCGGGGACACGCATCCTAGCTATTGAAGCAGACGACGGCTTGTACGCAGCAGACGACGGAAGCGAGAAGCGTTTTCGACGGAATAATCATGCGCTTTGAGATAGCCGCTTTATTTTTACTGCGGAGGAAAACTGTTTTGCTTTACCAATAACGCTACATTCAGTGCCTTCATTTCAGTTTCTTAGGCGAAATGTCAAGTTGGCGTCACGTTACGTAAGCAAAACGGGGCCACCAGCGCCATTTTGTTTGCGTCGCGCCTACGTCACGCACCGAAGAAAATGGCGTAATGTCCAGAATAGCGCCCCAGAGCCACGAATTAGGCCAGCCATGGTGCAGCGGTATCTCGGGAGTGGCCGACGTCGCGGCCAACTACACTCTTAAACAAAGTTACACATGGTTACACCCTTTGGCGTGTATATTTGCCACAAAACAATAATCGCCTTGCTTGCGTTTCCTTTCCTGAAAACGCCGCTCCCGCTACTTTCCTGTCGGGAATGCTTTGTCATGCTGATAACGCGCATGCCGTTCGTGACTTGGAAGCACCAGGCTCGCAGCGTTAATGAAAGGAAATGCGGACAAGACAGATGACGATTATCGTTGTGTGGCAACGATACGACCCAAAGGGCTGTAATTTTGTTATAGAGTGTAGTGTGTTCTATTCTCGCACTACCTGCAGGTGAGCCCACCTTCTTCGCTTGCTTTGGAGGTGATATCGCTCCGCTACAATAGGAACAAGTCACTGAGGATGTGTTTGGGATGATCGCCGAGGGCGTCGATTAGCCGCTTTATCAGTCTGAACCAAAGGCTCGACGGGAATTGTCTCCTGCGAAAAAGAAAAACCATGACTCGGCACGTTCTCTGCCCAATTGCTCCCCATCTGAAGAATCCTTTAATGTGTCTGCTTCACCTCTTTAGTTGACGGAGGATAGAGGCACGTTATTTAAGAATTAAGGGCTTGGAGGGGAAGCATCCTTGGGTGGTACACCCATTTGTATATTACCCAATGCCTGCTGACCTTGGAAGCGGCCTTGTTCCAGGGTCATCCGGTAAAAGGCGCTGCATGACTACCGCCGTAGTTTGCCCATTCTGGTCGGCGCACAACTTTGCGGTGTGCGTGGTCGTGGCCCTCGGAACTTATCTTGCAGCCACGCTGACTGCGGCAGCCTTTAGCGAAGGCCCTGAATCTCCGGAAGTTGTAGCATCGCAGTGCTCATCCAACATCGTGCGATGACTAGTAAAACCCAGCGTGATTGTTAAGGACGCTCGTCACTACTTTGTCTCTTTTGGAACCAGCGAGAAAGGATGCACAAGAAGCATTAGGAGGCACAAAAGAAAGTTTTTTTTATAAATTTATCTTTCACACAAATGATGGGCAAAGATGATGGGAAAGCAAAACAGTGTTGCACATCAAGCTTCACGCGACAGACAGACGCACGCGACGCTCATGACCAGAGAAGAACAGGGAGTTACGAAAAAACAGTACCACACCAACGCTCGGCGCACCTACAGTTCCCAAAAGACTGTAAACGCCGCCTCACAGTTTTTGGGGGTCGTGACGGCTTGCTCGTCGTTGCCTGGTACCGTCGTCGAGGCGAGCCGAGGCAGATGTGGCTTGGTTGCTGCGGCTGGAACCGTAGCCGGCACACGGCTGTACTACCGCGTGCGGCACCTGCCTACGTTGAGGACGCCACCGCGATGTCCGGCCGCAACTCACGACCACCGCGAACCAGGGGCGGCCCACACGGACAGCTCCTCGGGAGGCCTCGACCAAGAACGCCCCTAAGCAACCACGCCTCGGCAGGAGCCGCTCAGCAGGCCTCGTCCCTGGTCCCGGTGCCTCTGTATTTGGCCCGGGTAATCACACCCTGGTCACACCGCCGCAGCAGGAACGCTGGCAGGAGCTCTTCTTCGAGAGCGGCGCACTCGTCCGACGGCAACCGTGGCTGTTGTTGCTGTCGTCTGTCACACGTGCGGCTCCTACCCACGGTGGGGGATTGGCCAAGAAATGGGTGGATTATTCCAAATTAATGTGGAGCATACGTTTCTTAATATCTACGGAATTAGCATTGAATAGCGTAGAATTACCTGTTAAAATAAAATCAGCAAGGTTATATCGAATGAGTAATAAATAATTTAAAAGTCAAAAAGAATGAATTTAGCAGGGCATTCGTTTAGATTCTGTAAGGAATGTTTAGACAGCGAAGCAAGTATCCCTGCGGCTGAATCCCAAAGTGGACGCCCCGAACGAAAGAATAGCAGGTTCTGTCAAGTCCAGGCCAATTCTTCGAAAAGGTATTTCCAACAATCTGTTTCTTGCCGCGGCTTCGCTGCTCGAGCTACTCCACACGTTCTCCACGTAGCACTTCTTTTCTTTCTTTCCTTTTTGCTTTTTCCTCCAGCTGCCATGCCACCTGCCCTCAGCTCGCCTTCTTCACTTCGGTTTCCATTTTCTTGAAACTTACAAATCCACTGAGTCCACAAAAATCGCGGCGCACACGTGAAAAAAAAAAAGGAATATAAAAAGGAATATTGCGTCCTTTCCCCCCACCGAGAAATATATTTTCTGGTATTAGTCCGTAATCCATTCCTGAGGTGATGGAGAAATGTTCTCAGAGCGTGGGATTCGAGTGCACCATCTTCTTGTCGATTAAAGCGTGCTTCTTGGTGGACAGATGTGACACCGACAACTTTCCTTAGCTCAACCTGTTGCTCTTCGTTCTACTCAACAGAGACATGTCGCCAGCTCTTCTTCTGTGCGATGTAAGGATTGGGACAGACTTTGAAAGCAGCAATTTCATTCAGTGACAGCAGATTCCTCTCGCATGGCAGAGAAGTAACGCAAAACAGACAAGCTTACATTTCTGTTCCCACGAATGGACTGCAGCCCCTTCATTGGCAGCCGAAACGATTTCTTACGCATCACAGTTCCAATTACGTGCCATATAGTGCGAACCGCTTGTGGAAGACAGACAACTGCTGTGAATAAAGGTCTGGTTTTCCACGTGCAGGTGCCTCACAGGGATTTTTTTTTTTTAATCTCGTCTCAACATCCCAAAAGTTTCGATACACCTGAACATTGTTGTTTCTAAAACGATAAATATTATAGCGAAACGAAGGAAGGGTGTCTGCACGAAGGCCCTTCTTTCTTAACTGTTTGTTAGTCGACGTTGAAGCAGCGGCTACTGTTTCTGCCTGTCACAACAATCTCTACTCATTGGTCATATTATCGACTCCTTTATTTCTTTCCCCAGTATTTCTGGCACGATAGAGTCGTCTGTCATAGAATCACTCATTGAACCTTCCGAATGATAGTTACGCATTGCGGTTAAGAAGAGCCAAAAATCGTCGATATTGAGGGATCCGTAGTCAAAATACAATTAAGCAATCGAAGACGCACCGTCGTTAAGCTGACGTGCCAAGAGCGCCGCGCCGCAAATGAAATCACTTTCTTTTTTTCAGAGCAGCTCCAGCAGTGCCTTTAGCCGCGCGACGCGAGTCCCAATGCAACGGGCATGCTATCATGGGCCTCGTCACGTGGCTGTTTATCGTAACCACCAAAACAATCGTACCAGTTGTTGATGCGCCTCGTACTCGCAGCCAACATTTCGCGACAAAGCTCTCGACGCTCGCGACGCTCGATGAGGCGCCTTCGGCTGATGACACAATGGTCGGGCGTCGACGGAATTTCAGACTAGCTCTCTCTGTATTTGCACTCTCAGCGCTTCCGCGCTCGCGCAACGCTCGCTTACCCATCAGAAGAAACTTTGCTCGATCATCGAACTCGGCGACGGTAGCTGGCGGATGGGGGGAGCGGTTGGGTGGGGGGACACGCGGCGCGCGCGGGACGCGTGGCGTCACGGCTGCCGGCGCCAATGAGCAGCTCGCATGGGAGTCGGTAGGGCTGGCGTCACGGCTGTCGTCACAGATGGTAAGCCAATGGCCGCGACCGGCGCAAGTAGAGACCGCCGAGCGCGGGTCCCGGACTGCAAAGGGATTCCAGCGCGCGGTCGGCTCGAGTCGCGCTGCGGGTGTGCCCCGGGCCCCCTTTGCCCCCTGCGTGCGAGCTCGGCGGGACGGCGCGCCTCAGCCGCGGTGTCTTGCGTGCGCACTTCGTCGTCCTGCCACGAGGCGCACCGGTGAGTGATCACGCATCTTCACGCATTCGCGCGAACAGGAATGAGTCGGATGTCAGTCCGTGCTAGTCTGCCTGCATGACAAACTGGCAAGAGTACAGGACAAGTTTTTTCAAATTTTGTAGCTCGTCTGAAAGAGCCAATGAAAAGTGCAGAAAGCAGTTGGCCACCAACTCGTACGTTGTTGTTCGTTCGTTCTTGTAGACAGCGTGAATTGGAGGAAGCAAACCAAGACTAAGACAACAGTATTTGCAACTTTGGGCACAATTCGCATAAATGTTTTAGACACAAGTGTCTAGTGAGTGAGCAAATTCATGCGCGCGCGACCAGAGTTCGAGTTTCTCGCTATGTCTGAACTTTGTTACGTGCAGTAGTTTTCTTTTTTTTTTCTCCCGACCACGCTAACGGCATTAGAAACAGCAATATTTTTTTTCGAAATGCCTAGTTAATATTCTGAGCATAAGTTGGTTGAAAACTTGAAGACGGGTAACCTGCTGCGGCAATGTTCTGACTGCGTAGACACATGTGTTCCGTATGTGCTAGACTTCGCCGCCAAAAGTTCGCACGGCCACGTTATCCTACGGGCAATTATTCAGTGTTTCACAAGGAAGCAGCATCAACAGCTGGCACGAGTAAGAATCCAGACAGGCAGTAGACAAGGACATGCGGCGTTTCATCCTAACGGTGGATGTCATGTTCCGCTTTCGCAAGATTTGTAGCGTAAAAACTTTTCTAATCTCTGTGCATATATTGCTCTGTTTTCCTTTACATTTTCAGACACTACTTTCGTGATTTTTATAACGCAAATCTGAAAGCGAATGTGCGACTGTTCATCGAGAAATTCACGCATTCGATTTCAGAACCATCTGATGCACTCGAAAAGTATCTATCTATCTATCTATCTATCTATCTATCTATCTATCTATCTATCTATCTATCTATCTATCTATCTATCTATCTATCTATCTTTACGTGCTGGGACTATGCCACAGAGTTCCATACTAGCATTAATAGAGGCATATCTGGCGCCAGTTTATCGTTCAGTTATCATGGAAAGTACACTTATTTGCCTGAGACAACACCTCGCAGCTTCGCGTAATCTTCCGTGCGGTTCATTTGTGTTCTGGGCTAATCTCATAACGTTCACTTCGAACTGTTAACTCTGATACGCTTACACTTAATTTATTACGTTATTTTCGTCGGAAAAATAAATTATGGCAGACAGTTTCAGTCATGCGTCTTTAGCATGACTGAAACTGCCTGCAGTTTGTCCGTTGAAGAACAGTAGTTTAGCTGTTGTTCCATAAGTCTTTCTTTTATATTCTCAATAATTTTCCCTGCTTGTAATAATAATAATAGTAATAATAATAATAATAATAATAATAATAATAATAATAATAATGTCCTTTATGTACACTGCAGGACGAAGGCCTCTCCCTGCGATCTCTAAATGACACCAATAATTGGCATACAATAAGATAGCTTTGCGATGTAAAATAAGATACAGGAAACACATGTAAAAGCCCACAAAGACGAAGATCAAGCAAATTCATGTGGAAAGGAATCAACATCAACAATCTGCTTCCCAAATCATTCACACGCTGGTTGAAGTGCCGATGAAGAAATCCGAATAGGTTCTATTTCCCTCGAGGGTATTTGGAAACTGTAGGCTGTGCCATCTATGCAAACAACCACAAAAACTAACGGAATGTTCGGGCGAAATGTTCACTCGGTGAAAACGTCCCTCTGTCGATTGCAGTGACCTCGGCTCCTCTACGCAGCTGTTCGCCTTCCGTGTCAAAGCGCGAGTCCTCAGTACGCCCACCAATGAGTCGACGCCGTGAGCGGTTGTTTTCACTTAACCTCAACGCATTCCCCGCTGCGGAATCATTTGCGAGAGGCTCTGAAACTCCAGAGCGGTAGTCTTCGAAAGTATCTTAGAAAAAATATTTGGGAACTGGAAATACGGGGGAACACGAATGACAACTTGTACTGACTTCTATTTCAATTTGATGTTGGCGAAACGTTTTTTTTTTCTGATGATGATAAAGTATGTTCTTTTTTTTCCCCACAGAAAGCCAAATTTCTAATTTCACTGGCGTATTCGAAGAGAGTTGCGGGTAAACTTGCACGCGAAACCTCGGACCGAATGGACGAAACGAACACATATACGTTTAATACTGAAAAAAAGAAGTAAATCGAGGTTTAAGAAATGCAACAAGAACGACTCCTAGATCAACACCGCTTTTCCAAATAAGTGGCGATCTTTGTTCCTTTAACGTAGTAGTTCTGCGGAAACCCGCAAGGTGGAGAGAAGTAATGAATAAAGGAAAAATCAGACATCCACCCGTCAGACGGCAGTTAATTAGTCGCAAGAAGAGCAACAAGGCTGCTCTATGGCGTGTACCAACCGTCCAGTGGGGAGCTGTGCGAGTGGTTTAGTTTGTGAGAAAGTATTGATATTGAGCAAAATGTTCGGTTGCATAAACCCAGTTTATATAACCGCGTTAACGTCGTTTTGAGCAAGGTGGTGCTGTTGATTAAGGGTGACAATATGAGAAGTTTGGCTACTAACGAGCCCGCTTTCCAGAATGATAGCTAAAGCACACACATATTTAAAAAAAAAGAACTACACGAGGAAACAGCATAAATATAAAAATAAAAATAAATAGTCAATGTGTGTCGTTGGTTCGTGCTACGAACGAAGTCCTGTTTGATATTGTACTCCGGCCTTATGTGAGGGAAGGTCAGAAGGTTTGCTTACATATTCAGAAATAACTTGTATGCAAAATCTTTTTCTCTTCTTCGAACGCGCGAATTATGAGCACTTATCTCAATACAACTCGCCAAAATATCGATATATATATTTTGAGCCTGCCCACTTGTAGCAGAAGCATTATCAGGCACGCGGACTAAAGGGTTCTAGTCTTGATTTTTTTCTTTCTTTTTTTGTCCTCGCCGTTTCCTGCCGCAAACTAGTATTGGCGATGACCGGGCATCGAACGCGGCAACTATTTCTGGAGGGGCATCGTTCGGTCATTTACACAGGGCTGTGGCGTGTAATATTATTTGTGGCGTCATCTATGGCCCGCAAATAAAGGAGCCTAACTAGCGCTCTTCAGACCCTGTCTAAGGAATATTTGTCGAATGAAAATAAATTCCTTGCTCCGTATGAAACACTTGCGCGAAGCTCGCGCGCTCTATATAGTATACACCACTTAGGCTGAGGCAGCGTGCCCGCAGGTCGCACGATGAATGGAAAAGCAAGGCATGCGAGCTGGAGTGCTCTTATTACTACCTTTTAAGTGCACGAACGACGCTGTTAAAATGGTGCTTGAAGCACGGTCGGAAATCTCGAGTTGCTCCTGGTCTTATAGCAAAGTACGGGCTTTTATCTTTCGTTTTTACTCATGTAGTGCGTCGTCTCACTTCTTTTCGATGGGAGCGCCCTTCAATGTGAATAAGAACAATAACAAAAAAACCCTCCGGGGTGTGAGCTAAGGCGTTGCGCCGCTAATTCCCGAAGGCGCGGGTCGAATCCCTGCGGCCGCATTTCGATGGGGGCCTAGTGAAAAAAAAAAAACGCCCGTGTACCACTGGGTGCACGTTAAAGAACCCCTGGTGGGCGAAATTAATCTGTTAAACATCGGAATTTAATCTTAAGAAGACAAAAATCGCAGTTTCGCCCGCAAGACGAAGCATCGATTGCGATAGCAAACTATGGCACAGCTATACGAAGTAAGGATAGCAGTTTTTCGGGCGTATAAACGTGGAAACATTCGCTTACTAACTGAATTAGCAAACACACGGGGTCAGCGCGCACGAGCGAACATGAACACATCACAATGGATGAGCGCGGACACCCGCTGTCAAAACGCTGGTGTGAGCAAGCGCGGCAGCAGCAGCAGCGAGCGCAGTGACCTTCGTGCTGCCTCTCGCTTCAACGGCAAGAGCGGCGAGCACACAGCGCGTAGAAAGGTATGAGCCGTCTGCAGATTATTTTCAAGATACGGAGCGCACGGCCGCCCGCGCCCGTATAAAAGCACGCAGCTGTTGGCGGAGTCGGAGCCGCCCCACTCCCTTTCGCACTGCCTTTCCACTTGCGAGATTGAGCCGCGATCGGCAGTTCCCCTGGAGCCCGGTCCCACAATTCGCAGTTGCGGCTGGAGCACATCACCGCCGCCCCGTCTTTCCCTCCCATCTCCCCACAACGTTCCCGCGACGGAAAACAGCGCGTGTGCTCTCCGCTTTCTTCGTTCGCGCGTGCCAGATTGAGCCGCGATGGTCGGCCCTCCTTGCGTGCTTTCACTCGCACATACAGCATACGACGCGCGGCGACCGTGTTATCGCCCTTGGACTTCATACGGCGACGGCAAAAATGCGATTGGAGTGTCGATATAATTGATGTCCAATAAAAGGAGGGTGATAAGTTCCCATGGCAATGTCATTCGCAGATTCGTGAAGAGCGATGCCAGATTCGTGCAGCAAAGACAGAAAGACAGAGAGAAGGGACAAAACCACTAGCTGCTTTGATCGAAAAAATAGTATTCTTGTCTAGCTTCACGTCATGAATTATCACTGCTGTATCGTTATCCATAGGAGCAGCTGTACACTAATGGTACAAGTATAACGCATCGCTAACGAACGACGCGGATTATGCTAAACAGAAATACCATCAAAAAGTATTCCTAGAGCGTGAGCACTTAAGAGCTATCTGCGACAGCAAGGAAGGCAGCGTTGTTACTCAACTAACCTCCCTAAGTTAAGTTAACTTGCTAAATCCTGCGCCTAAGTTGCTTATGCAGCCTTGGATGTGTTAAACATTGGGCACGCTGCAGAGTGGGCCGGCTTACACGCCACGCCCCTCTCCCCCCCCCCCCAAAAAAAAAACGGAGGAGGGCAGGCTGCAGCGATCGTGATGGGATACATTGCTGCACGAATCAAAGAGAATGAACACACGATACCCCACGTCTTCCTTTTCCTGTGCTCAAGCCCGAATTTCCTTCTAGCTTGCTTTCCTTTCAAAAACACGCGTCTTCCTCTAACTGTTTTCCGTTTAACCACCGGCTTCTTGGCCAATCCCTCGCAGTGGTTACGCGTCATGGTATAGGAAGTTAGCAAGCAAGCAACCTAAGCCCAACTGCATTGCCCGCATGCGCAATATCTGCGAAGTAGGACATAAAAGAGCGCGCTTACTTTTCGCTGGGATTACATACTAAATACACTTCGGGCTTTCAGTATCCATTTTTGATGGCTTACCCGCGTACTGGAGACTGAGCTTCAGCAATATCGAAAATGAAAATAATTTTAGAGGAGCAAACATTCGCAATTCTCGACTTTCCCGCATAGTTTTCTTCTTTTCGTTTTTTTATTATTTTGTTTCGATTGCTTGCTCAGCGATCATGCTGCGTGTCCTGGAGTATAATGGCGCTGAATAAACTTGATTTCTCAATCTGGTTATTGTGCGCGTGTGCGTGTCTACGTGCGTGTGTATGTGTGCGTATGTGTGTGGGTTTGTACGTGTATGTGTGTGTGTGTGTGTGTGTTGACTGGCGGGCGTCTAACAAATGGCGACACATAATAAGCTATATTCTATTTAGCGCTAATTAAATTTTAATTACCATTTTAGATTGCCATTCACAGTTAGGAGTGAATTAAAGGAGTGATTAAAATGTGTCAAAAGTCTCCGTCTGCAGTCCTGCGCCCGTACGCACGAAAACGTTCTCATGCCAGAAATGTTCGTAAGCCAGTTCCAGCCAATCATGGCGTTGTAGACTTTCTTAGTGGAAGCAAACGGCTAATGGCAAACTGCTCAATTCTGCCCCTGCAGCACAATAAAATCTCTGACAGAAAATGCCAGGAGTGACGTATAATGACATGCATTTCATCTATGTTGCTCAAGAATAAACGCCAGCTTTATTTAGTTATTTAGCTGCGTTTCGCACATTTGTGGTGTGCGTTTTCCTACACCTTGACATCGAGAGAGAGAGAGAGAGACAGAGAGACATAATAAAGGGGTAAGGCAGCGAGGTTAACCAGACGGGAAGATGCGGTTTGCTACCCTATGCTGGGGAGAGAGGGGAGGGGGAGGTAAAGTGACAGGAAAGAATAGATAGAGAAAAAAAAGGAGCACAGGTACGCAATCACAGTCGATCACTGTCACTGCAGACAATCATCGCCCAGCACAGCAGCACTTGTAGCATTGTAAACATCAGTTCAAGCTACAGCCGCTTGTCCAAGTCTGTTGTCCTTAAAGACTGCAACAGAGCCCTCGTCGTCCTCTGCTACGATGGCTTGTGATGTCAGCATTCTGACATGGTTTCCTCTGTTAATGGTCTTTGGTCCAAGCGCGCTATTGTGATAGTTGGTGATCGTCTCTGTGAATTGTAGCAAGGACAGTCACAGAGAAGGTGTTGAAGCGTCTCCTCGCTACCACTGTCATCACACGAGGTGTCGTCAGCTCAAACAATTCGGAAAGCAAAAGACATCGTAAAGGTCACTCCTAGTCATATCCGACAAAGCAGGGTAGCTTCGCATCGGCAGAGTCCACCTGGAATGCAAAGGCGGAGAGAACAGTCTAGGTGGTGCAGCCGGTTGCTTTGAAAACTTCGTGTGTTCCACGTAGAGAACATGATATCCCGGGTGACAATTCGAAGTTTTCTAGTGGCTTCTGTCCTTGATAACGGTATCGGCTCCACTTTGTCTTCTTGAAGAGCCGACCGAGCAGCGTTATCGGCGTGCTCGTTACCTATGACATCTCAGTGACTTGGAAGCCTCTGAAATGTCAGCTGGTTCCCTTTCTCAGCCAAGGTATGGATTAGTTCTCTAATATCGTATACCACTTGTACGTGTATTTTGCGCCGCAGGGCTGACAGTAAATATTGCAATGTTGCCTTCAAGTCACTGAATATGGACCGTCTTCGAGGTTGTTCGTGGCTGACGAGACGAAGTGCAGCGCGAAGAGCTGCAAGTTTCGCAGCCCGTTGGGTGGCACGTCTTGAAACACCTTGACATCGACGTTCCAAAGCTTATCACCGACTTATGGGCGTTGCTAGGGGCGGCCCGCTTTGAAAGCACCTTTCCCCGTCATGGCCATGGGCTAAACAACAAAACGCCGCAGCTTTGACCCGAACAGGGGGTTCTCCTCTTTTGGGCGCGTTTTGATAGCAATGGAATACAATTCTTAAAAATCATTTAAAAATGATTTCTTTTAATTCCTGGGTCCATGGAGGAGGGAGCTCCGCTTAGCAGTGTATCTTGAATAACGCCTTACTTTTGTGTATTCTGCGCGACATAGTATCTAGCCAGCACACTGACTCACTTTCAGGCTCATTAATAAAAGATCCTTCCGACATGCCTAAGTCTCGCTTTGGCGCCTTCGTTCGGGTCCTGATTAAAATGGTAGCCTTTTGACAAAGGGAGTAGAATCCAGCTGCACGACCCCACTTTTCGGCCATCAAAACGGGGGACGTTGTGGTCGCCCGCCTGAGAGATAAAGGAGACACCGTTTCGTTACTGTGTGCGGCCGAACATCGCCGTGTGCCAGCACGCACCACGTTCAGGACTGTCTTCAGCTGCTTCCGTTTCACCGGGTCTGCTCAGGCTAAGAATGCGCTTTGCCTGCACAACCAAGAATTGATAGCCACTAACTGTCATAAACACCTAGATCTTTACAATTGGTGTCTAACCCCTCCACGGAGAGCTCGGTGGGTATGGTGTTGCGCTGCTGAACACGAAGTCGTGGGCTCGATGCCTGCAGCGGAGGCCGCATTCAGATGCAGGCGGAATGCAAAAACACTTGTGTACTGTGCTTTGGGTGAACGTTAAAGAACCTGTAGCTGGTCCAAAATTAACCCAAAGTCCTCCACTACAGCGTCCCTCGTAATACATTAATCCCTCTATTTCTTTGGTGCCTAATTCAGTGCGAGCAGGGCACATAATTTTTACTCAGAGTGATTTTTTTTTACTAATGAGGCACAGTTTTGTTAGAACGCCTATGTTACCTTCCGCAATGCGCTCTATGCATTGGCTGCCCGAACGCAATCACAAAGGGCGATTGGCAGCTACCGTGTGGTGAGGCACCTTTCAAGGTCGCATTATCGGGCCCTACTTTAATGATACTATTTAAACTGGGAAAAAATACAGCATGTGCATTTTGAAGGTGTATTATAGTTTGCGGTTGAGCTACCTTTGAGCACCTTTGAGCACCTTTGAGCAGCGCCGCACTTTTCCGCTCAAGCTCGGTAGTTGATCGGTCAAAACTTTCCGGACCAGTGAACGCCAAAGCGGAGCCTTCCTCTGACCACCAAGGTTGCCGGATTTGTCGCTTCGAGATTTTTTCTTTGGCCTTATGTAACAAATGAAGTTTTTGCACCTTAATCCGCTAGCCTCGGTGATATGAAGCAGTGGACGAAGAACTCTCTCGAGAATATTTCACCAGACATGGGATGTGTTCTGTAGACACAGTGAAAAATCGCTTGTTCTTCGTATTGTACTGGATTTGGAAAACAATTTGAACACTTCTTGTGAACATATTAGTAAAACAAGCAATAAAGCCAAGGAAAGCATAGCGGTAATTAATCGGCATGTGTAATTTAAATGCAGAAATAGTAAGGATGTGCTTCAGGCTTCATTGTCTTCTTTCTTCATGGGATTGTAACTAACAGACAATCGAACCCCCCGGATCCCCTTGTTCTGCTCGCTTGTGGACACGATGTGTTATGGCCCCCATTCTCGTTATTTCTGCCTTGAAATTTTAAGAATCGAACAAACAAATGGCATACGTCAGATAGTCGGAAAGAAACTCTCCGCACGTAAGATATCACGGCAAGAAGGTGGTACGTTACCGGTAAATCAGGTATCCTGTATTTTGTACGCGAATGGGAGGGATATTCTCTTGCGCTGCAATTCAGCTTAAATTGGCAAAGGAGATGTTCTTTTTCGAAATAAAAAAGAAGCCTCGTAATCAAAAGCTTATGTTATTATGTCGACCTGCTGAAAGCAAAATCGAACTCCAAATTCGACCACGCAAACGGTGATTGTCAGGCACGCTGGATATAAAGCTATATGGAAAGTCGCGATTACTGTTTCACGTGGTACTGCGGGAAAACAGCGAAAAAATAACGGAATCGTACTCTCATAATTAGGAGCGCAGCGGCTGATTGATCAGGTTGGTGATTCGTGATCGTAAGTGTACAGCGCGAAGGTTAAAGATGGACAAGAGAAATGACACGCATGGAGTTTCTTTCAATAATTACCAGAAGGAACTCTGGTGCTAGTTTCTACGGGAGCTGCAATGAGGACGGTTCAGCCAGCATCGGAATTACGGGACGTACATGGATTCGCCTAAACTTCGTCCTTCTGGCTTGAAACGGCTCCGCGACTTCGTAATTTCGTAATTTTAAACAAGGTGCTGTGTAATAAACTATTGAATATGCATTATTAAAATTGTCCGATGGCGGGATTCTGACACAGGACCTCTAGTGCAGAGGCCCGGTATTGAAACCGTCACGCCACTGACGCATGCATCGACAAGCGGCACCGAACGCCCTTATTAATTTCTTGCGCACGTGGCCAGCGTGTAGAGACGCTTGGCGCGTTTCAATTTGGCCGCCTCGACAGGTTGAATGGGAAGGGAAAATTTTCGTTTGTAAAGTGGAACTAAAAGTTTTGTGAGCTAATAAATGTTTGTTCATCGTGATTTGCTGGCACCCGATACGAACCGATATAACCTACGCACATGCGAACTGTGAATAAGGGACCTGTTGCCTAAAACGTAGCAGTAATTTGATGCGAACGTAAGTATCCGTTCGGTCAATTTGTTTGGGATCGGTAGGTTGTCAAGGGGCACATCGCCGTAGAACTGCTTAGCGCAGCCATTGACTCAAGTCTCTAGAGTCTGTGTGATCTTTTCCTTCCCATTTTGACAGCCGAGCGTCGGTCTGACGATACATATAATATCCCTGGAAACTTAGTAATGTTTCTATACTGTATACTGCTGATTCCTCCTGCAGCATTCCTCCTCTTTTTCTAAAATTTCCCACCCCCTCCTTCTTCAGCCAGTAAAGTGTAGTCAAGCGTAGACAGACTATGGTTAACCTCCATCTTTTTCTTTCCCTCATACTTATCTCTCCCACTATCTCTCATATATGAATACAACAGCAGATGAGCATACCTACGTTGCATCCCGTATGCACCGGCGCCTTGCGTATGGCGAAGGCACTGTCGTTACGCAGTGTGACGTCACACTGGAGCCCCGTTCTTGCGTCATTCGAAAGAGAAACTTGATACTCCAAACCGCTAATGCACGTTGGCTTCAATTTACGCAGAACGTATATCCGACGTATTTAGGGCACAGCGCACTCGCGTGTCTTCGACCCACGAGTTGGCCGCTGTGCAGCCTCGGCTAAGGCACGTTCTTTAACGATTGCGATCTAAACAGCAGCCGTAGCGAATGTATTGAGGCCGTGGCTACAACTTGAGCATTCCGCGACTGGAAATATACGCAACGACGCTCGAAAATGCGCCCGAAATGCTCTTTTATGCGATTGACCATCTGCGCTGTGCAAGGGCTCAGTGGCGTGGTTTGACTGGGTTAACACGCAGCCGCAATAAATAAATAAATAAATAAATAAATAAATAAATAAATAAATAAATAAAGCAAAGTAGAAATAGAAAACAACTCCTTTAACGTTCAAGCCAGCCTTACATTAACTTTTGTACTGCTAGCGCAGCATACATTACAGACCACACGCCTCCTGCGATACTTCTTGAGAAGTAATTGCATCCCCAGATCATTTACATGGGTGTGTTTTCGAAGAAAACGAATTTTCTTATACTGAAGTGGTTTTCATAGCCGCGCTGACATGTAATGACAGCCTTTTTCTATTGCTGTGCGGTATCAGCGACGAAGCATCTATTCATCAAGTTTTCAAACCAGCTCGCCTTAGAATTGTTTGATATACAGCAGTGAGGGTGATAGCCAGCCCTATAATTTCGTTTCTAAACCATTGTCCGGGCTCATCTAATCCTCAAGAACGATTGTTTGCGACTCCGGGATTTTTACGCAAAGCAGTGATTAAACTTCGATCAGCAGTTAGTGTTCATTCTAGATTAACGTTTTATTGCTTAAGCGTCGTGGAATATAGTTTCGTAACTTTGGGGAGACGGACGGTATAGGCACTTAACGTGATAACGTCTTGTGTTCAGGACTCGCTTTCGTGCTCTGCCCTCTTTCGTAAATAGTTTTTACACAGTGGGCCCAACCAAGCGTATCTTTTTTGGTGGCACGAGTATCGATTGACACTTGTTTCCTGCGCAGCACTTCCGGCTAACCTCCTGAGACGACCGGGGACAAAATTCATAATAAGTCAGAAAAAAAATAGAAAAAGAAAATAGTAGAGTACAAAATTCATGGGTTTGATTATAGATATGAAAGCAGGGCATAAGTTCTGTCTGCAATAATTCGAATTAGAAATCACTGATTGCCGCACACCGAAGCACAGAATCGTAGACATTAGAGACCCGCCACATGAGCACGACTTTAGCGCAATTCCTGGAAACCCGGAAGTGGAAAGCGGTAGTAATGACCTCACTAATGAGGTCACACACAAGAAGATGGCATGATATTTAACCGGCTAATTAATAGAAAACAGTTGCCTGGCATAGACTGAACATCTGCCTAGGAGAGCGGATGTGACGTCACTTCCTACTCTTTCGCTTCTCCTCGCCTGCTCGCTCGCTCGCAACAGCTGCGCGCGCGTGCTCGTTATGTCAACCCGGGCAATGTATGTCTGAATAAACTGAAACTGAAACATGCTCTGACGTCAGCACCGGAGAGGGCGTGTAAGGTGCGCTTCGTGCGCCGCTCGCTGAGAGGCTAAGCCCCGCTCAGTGGCGCGCGCTGCGCTTCCTCCCTAAAGTTCCCTGATAATTTGAATGCACCGTCACTCTTTGAACTCTGCCGCCGCCGCGCAAGCTCCTCGCCTCCTCCTCGCCCCTTGCGCGGCCACTTCGGGGGAACCAGCTTTACACCCGTTTTTCTGCTCGATGATTGGTCTCCTTGCCGTTGCCCTTGGAAACGCGCGGCTCTTGCGTTCTGCTTACGTTTTTCTTTTTCGCTGGCGCCATTTTTCTCCTTAGCTCGGCTGGCTCGGCGCAGCGAACGTTGCACGCTGTGTTTCCCTTGTTGTTGTGCTAGCGCTATGCCGTGCTGTAGCGCACATTGTTACGGGTGGAAAGACACAAACGAAAGAGGCTATTTACAGGCTATTTACACTGGAGCCAGGCAGCCAGGCCGACACTCACTCGCGCCAAGGGCGCAGACCAAGTTCATCGTCGTTCTCGTGGCGGCTCGTCTCTTGAGCACCTCTCGATGATATCGTAATAACGGCAGAAAGAAAGCTGAATATAATTATGCAGTTTTTTTTGTGATAGCACAAGGAAAGTGTGGCGGCTTGTGCAAGAAGCAGTGGCTGCATAACATCGGCAAGAGAACTTTGTTCCGACAAAGAACAGCGTTTTTTGCGATGTAAGGCGCCTTTTTTATTGCTCGTATCAAAGCATCCCATAATGCTTCATTTTTTTTATTCGTCCGGTCGGCTCATCAGCGTTTTTGCTGCGAGAATTTGTATGCAGTATATAAATGGGGGTGTCCTCAGTAAGCTGAATATTCAGCCGGGACTCATCGTCTAGCACGTCCTGAACTATTATTCAGTCGGAAATGTAGCACTATGGTTGTGCTTTGCGCTGTGAACAATTGTGTGCGGAGATACAGGCTCTCGATCGCACATTTCGTGATTGTTAGGGTTTTACTGAAAGTCGACATAGCGGCTTGTAGAGGAGCTTTCTTTCAAGCTTACTTCGATGTCTGCGTCAGCCACTTAGATAAAATGAATCCGGACCCTGAAAAATTAATGGCAAGTATACCGGTGGCATTACGGGTAATGAGAGCTAGCTAGTCTAGATTGCGTTTTTAATGCCTAAGCATTCTTTGGCGAGTACCCCAGCCTCGTCCCGTAAGAAGTATAATGCCTTCTATCTGCATAAGAATGCGTAATTTGGAAACTTAAGACATCTAATCGTTATATTTGTGTAAATATATATCATTGGTAGCTTTAAAAGCGATAAGGAATAATTTAAACCGCCCAAAAAATAAATAAGAAGAGAATCCCGATAGAGATATATAGGGCTTCTTAGAATATGCATGCGGAAGCTGATAGCATGGGCGGGCCAACTGAAATTTGGGGGTGGGGAGGGTCAGTTTGAAATTTGGGGTTGGGTCAACTTGAAATTTGGAGGTGCGCCAACTGAAATTTGGTGGTGGGCCAATTTGAAATGTGGTGGTGCGCCAACTTAAATTTGATGGTTGACGAACTTCAATTTGGAAATAAGCAAAGTTGAAATCTGCGGGTGAGCGAACTTAAATTTGGGATTCGGCAAGTTAAATTTGTGAGTTCGCAAGCTTAAAATTTGGAAGTTGGCCAAATCGAAAATTCGCGGTGGGCTAACTTAAATTTTGCGATAAGCCAAGTTGTAATCTGGGGGTGGTCCAAACTGAATTTGGGCATGGACCAATTTGAAATTTGGCGATGGGCCAAGTTAAATTTGGGGTGGGCCAATTGAAATTTAGGGGTATGCGTAAGCATACTTTGGAATATGCTTACGCATAACCCAAGTGGAGTTTCTGCATTATTTTTCAGTTCTTGAATTTGCTTTGAATTAGACTGCCACGCTAGCATGAGTGGTTGACGATTTTTATTTTGTTTTCTCACGAATACAGGCAATGTGCAGGGGGCGTTCACACGATCGCGCACGCTTGCTCACACTGAAATTGCGCAACCATACTATCTAGTTTAGAGACCACATCGCAAAAGCCACTTTCACATTGAGAAGACAAACACATGGACGGACGATGCACTCGCGACTAATTCATTTCATCATCATCAGCAGCAGCAGCATGGTTACGCCCACTGCAGGGCAAAGGCCTCTCCCATTCTTCTCCAGATACCCCGGTCATGTACTAATTGTAGCCATGTTCACCCTGCAAACTTCTTAATGTCATCCTCCCACCTAACTTTCTGCCGCCCCTGCTACGCTTCCCTTCCCTTGGAATCCAGTCCGTAACCCTTAATGACCATCGGTTATCTTCCCTCCTCATTACATGTCCTGCCCATGCCCCCCCTCCATTTCTTTTTCTTGATTTCAACTAAGATGTCATTAACTCGCGTTTGTTCCCTCACCCAATCTGCTCTTTTCTTATCCCTTACCATTACACCCATCATTCTTCTTTCCATAGCTCGTTGCGTCGTCCTCAATTTAAGCAGAACCCTTTTCGTAAGCCTCCAGGTTTCAGCCCCATACGTGAGTACTGGTAAGACACAGCTGTTATATACTTTTCTCTTGAGGGATAGTGGCAACCTGCTGTTCATGATTTGAGAATGCCTACCAAACGCACCCCAGCCCATTCTTATTCTTCTGATTATTTCAGTCTCATGATCCGGATCCGTGGTCACTACCTGCCCTAAGTAGATGTATTCCCTTACCAATTCCAGTGCCTCGCTACCTATCGTAAACTGCTGTTCTCTTCCGAGACTGTTAAACATTAGTTTCCTGCAGATTAATTTTTAGACCCACCCTTCTGCTTTGCCTCTCCAGGTCAGTGAGCATGTATTGCAATTGGGCCCCTGAGTTACTAAGCAAGGCAATGTCATCAGCGAATCGCAAGTTACTAAGGTATTCTCCATTAACTCTTATCCCCAATTCTTCCCACTCCAGGTTTCTGAATACCTCTTGTAAGCACGCTGTGAATAGCATTGGAGAGATCGTATCTCCCTGCCTGACGCCTTTCTTTATTGGGATTTTGTTGCTTTCTTTATGGAGGACTATGGTGGCTGTGGAGCCGCTATGGATATCTTTCAGTATTTTTACATATGGCTCGTATACACCCTGATTCCGTAGTGCCTCCATGACTACTGAGGTTTCGACCGAATCAAACGCTTTTTCGTTATCAATGAAAGCTATACATAAGGGTTGGTTATATACCGCACATTTCTCTATCACCTGAATGATAGTGGGAATATGGTCTATTGTTGAGTAGCCTTTACGGAATGCTGCCTGCTCCTTTTTAAGGCACGGTAAATGTATAAAACGCATGAAAAAAAACCTATGCACAGAAGAAAGTGCCACAAGCAACACTACATCAGATGCACAAAGTAAAGCATCTTACCACGTGGCAGAAAAAATGCCTGGGGTAGAGAACTCACCTCAAAACTCCTTTTGCATAAGTAAGCCCCGTTGACACGACTTTAAGAAGAAACCAACCTTATTATAAACGCATTCTCAATGCCGTTATTACCATTTTTCCAAATTTTTTACACCACTGGGGCGCGCAATTGGCCCAAAACCATGCGCCTCCATCGACTACTGCGGTCCGTCCGCGGGAGCCAAGGAGAAAAAGCGTAACGTGCGCAGCGCGCACAGACGGCGCGCGAGGAGAATCGAGGAGGTAAGCGCCCAAGGAAGGAGAGTGTCGCAACATTCAAATTATCAAGGGGTTTTATTGCTTTCCGCCCGCCCTCGCTCCTCGCCCGCATGTCATGCCAGGGGAAAGATGCTCGCTCGCTTAACATAACGAACACCAACGCCGAGGTGCGAGTGCAACTAAGAGACACTTAAGTCAAAGATTAATGTTCGCCTACCATTTTTTTTATTACCGCGATGATATTTTAGTTAAAATCAGTTTCGTTTTAGTTGTCCGTCATCTTCTCTGTGAGGTAATTTGATACGCTATCACTTTAGAACTGCTCGCTAGCCATGACGACGACCAAACACACCCCACGCAGTCCATTGAGAAGATTAGTTGATGCGTATGGTGTAGTTACAGTATACAAAACTAAATACACACACTTGGACATCCTTATCATCCTTTCCAAGTCATTTGCTCCTTGAAGTAGTAAATGATGTGCCAAGGGCGACACGAGGACAGCGACGTAGGCGATAAAAAAATTCAGTTATGGAAGTTTACGTGCCAAAACCACGATCTGATAGGAGTCACGCCGTAGTGTGGGACTCCGGAATAATTTCGACCACCTGAGGTTGTTTTGGGTGCACCTAAATCTAAGTAAACGGATGTGTTCGCATGTCACCCCCATCGAAATGCGGCCGCTGTGGCCGGCATTCGATCCCGCGACCTCATGCTTAGCAGCCCAACACCATAGCCACTAAGCAACTACGGCGGGTGACGTAGGCGATTGCATCATGTCGACAACGGCGCGACGACGTCATGAGGATGACACTCTGTTGACTGACGTCTAAGGCTGTAAGGAGCTTTGTCATTCTCTGGGTATCATTCTCTGCGAAGAGATGCGAGTCGTGAACGAGCGCTGCAGAAAGGCGAGCAACGAACGACCGCGCTCCACTTGGCCAAATGTGTCCAAAACAGCAGGTATTTTTTAGGAGCATATACTTATGAGTGGCTACGCCAGTCACCGTGCACGACGGCCTCTAGATTTTGGAACTCTCAATTTTCCTTCATCCAATCTCTCTGTACTTATTATTATCTCCAGATAATTGGTATCATGTGCATGAGACCGAGTTCAAAGGCTCTCTGAGCATGACGGTGAAGCCCTAGCACATTACTGCTGCGTACAGTAAAATGAAAACAATGACGATGTGGAAAAGTAGGACTTCCTCCTAAAACTTATAAAATGGCTTGTTCTTTCATTATTATTATTATTATTATTATTATTATTATTATTATTATTATTATTATTATTATATTTGTAGTAGTAGTAGTAGCCCTTTATAGGAGCGAGATTCACATCTTACTCGGAAGACAGCTGTTGGCTTCTCGCTACGAAATACTGCAGCAAGGAGCACACTGGAGGCCGGACTGCGCTATCACGCAAGAAACGTTTATAGAAGATACTCTCTATTACAGTCAGCCAGCAATGTGGCAAATTAAACGGCTTAGAAAACTATACGAACTTCTTTTCAAGATTCTTTGTTTTCTTCTTCTTATATTTTTTTTCTGGAGCTCATACCATCTAAGGCGCGTTATTTACATCTGCCTAGTTAACAAATTATCGCTATTCAAATTATTCTGGTGGAGCCGGAATGTAGAAACGTCTCTAACCGTGCGTTGGGCTCACGTTAAACAACGTCGAGTGGAAAGTAATAAACAAGAGCCCTCCACTATTCGGTGTCCCTCAAAGACTCCTTGTGTCTTTGGGGCGTTAGAATTAAAGGGAAGCTGAAACGGTTTTCAATTTCTATGAATTGCTGGGATTGGGAAGAACAGACCTAATAATTTACGGTTCCGAATTTTTTTTTTCGTTTTGTTAATATAACGGGCGGAAATCGCTTTCTAAATCACCCGCGCGGACACGCCCCCATCGCTTCCCGGAGCGCCGGGTGAGGACGTCGGCAGAGGAGAGAACCGGCGAGAGTGACGTCATGGGCGGAGACCGAGCCAACCGAGCTGCGGACCGGCGTGCTGACATGTGCTGGCATGCCTCTTTCCGTCCTGCGCTTTACTGAACGACGCTACGAGAGATCTGCCGCCGCCGCCGCCGCTCACGTTTGTTTTGCGATTTTCGTAAACTGTTCTTTCCTTCTATGCTGCGTGAGTGCCTACAGCCAAGGGCGCCCAACATGCCCTCGTTCTGTGCAGCATTCGGCTGCGCGAACACAGGCGGGCGAGACGATGTGGTGTTTCACAAATTCCCGAAGGAAAAGAAGCTTTCAGCGCAGTGGGTACGTGCGGTGAGGAGAGATAAGTTCGTGCCGACGAAATCAACTGTGCTGTGCTCGGACCATTTCCGCGACAGTGACTATCATCGGAGCTTGACAACGAT
The DNA here is from genome assembly GCF_050947875.1 of Dermacentor variabilis. Lineage (NCBI taxonomy): Eukaryota > Metazoa > Arthropoda > Arachnida > Ixodida > Ixodidae > Dermacentor > Dermacentor variabilis. Next base: position 157,774,917 of record NC_134568.1, on the reverse strand, counting down.
GCGGGCAATCGGTATTCCAATTAAATCGGCGCGACTGAAGCCCGGCGTTGTTCCGCGTTGTTCCGCATCACTCTTTTTCCATTGGCTATATCATTTTGACACCTGTGTGTAAACTTCTTGCCTTGTCCAGCCGGTTCGACTCCTTTCTGGGCAAGTGCCACTTCCAGTACTGCCCTGCTGAGGCACACAGTCCTGAATTGTCTTGAACTTGTTACGCACTGCGTGCGCTTCTGTTTTTTCCTAATCTCTTGCACCTCCTGGCAGCACAAGCAGTTCTCTTCATCTTCCATCAATACGCAGCACATGTAGGTGCACCTAGTTTAATGAAAGCGTGATTAGGCCCACATTGATGCACTGGAGAAAAACGAACATTTGCAGCCATTAACGTCTGGTAACACAGTTTTAGCGTAGCCGGATAGCCTTACGACAAATGCGAAAACGCGTTGTTGCTAGCGTTGCTATACTCCGTTTCATACATCAAGTGCAACGCTGTGGAGGCTTGAGATACTTCTTGCAGTGGCTGCGTTCGCACTTAGAAAAAGTTCGGTGTTTCTTGACCCGATTTTTCAGAAAGCTTTCCATATATAAGCTCAGTTCGGAATGAAAATAAAAAAAGAATTTACCCATAGAAACCATCCGTGTACTTATACGGCTGCTAACACGTTCTTTTAAAAAAATTTTCTTTTCGGTATTTTTTAATTGCAGCCCGTCGCGGCAGCTTCACGTGCATGCTCGCGCGAGCAAACGCCGCTGGCACGCTGCGAAGCATAGACGGAAACGCGCGCAGTAATAAATTTTGGTGACCGGACTTCGAGCGTAGCTTCCACAGCGATGCACCTGAGGTATCAAATGGAGTGTAGGCTTGCCTAGTGACATTCGACGTACGGTTCATTTATCGTGTTTACCAAACGGCGGTGTTAAAACTGCCTAATATCTTTATGTCAACACTAGCATGGAGCACGCATACCGATTCTTGATCGAGCCACACTCGCAAAGTCGTCGAACCATAGTATGAATATTGCACATATAATACCTCTGGTCATCTCTGGATGTGTATGATAAGCAACTTCCATGACTGTACCTCACAGCACTGCATGTGCGCGCTTTGAAACGCGGCACTTATGTTCGCGATCGTGTATCAACGCTGAAAAAACCACGGGACTTTAGACAAGCAGCGGCAAGGTGCTTGACATCGCGGAATTGCACCCGTGTTTACAATCTAATGAGAAGTTAGTGCTTCGGCATTCTTCCAGCAGCAAGTTCCCAGTGACACTTTAGCGCATTTTTTCTCCCGTCATTGGAACGTGTAGCTACATGAAAAAAAAACATACGTACGAGCTAAGATTTCCAGCGCGCGAGAAGGTGCACACATCGCTCTCGCTGTTGGCACACTCAATATCGTCGTTGACTCTGTTGCCGCCATCGTTTTCCGTATCGGCTGTGGGTTCAAACATGTACGGGGACAATACAAGCTGCCGGAGACAGCGAGAACGTTCCATCTTGCAACTCAGCTATGAAGCCAGAACAGCAGAACCGCGTGCGACCAGAGAGAAAGGAATGGTGCTACGCATTAAAACGGAGACATGCGGCGGCGCCGACCGGCGACTACCGCCAACGACGTCACAGCGGCCCCGACCAATCACGGGAACCAGCGGCGCTCGCGCGATGCCCTGAGGCGCTGGTGCGCGTTTTCTTGGAAAAACAGCCGCTTGCGTTTGTTTCCGCCCTTTTTGAACCAGATATTCGTGTTCAGGGGACTCAAAACTGTAGAATGCCGCAGAGAACTCATTTTTTTCGAAAAGTGTTTCAGCTTCCCTTTAAAACTTACGAATCAATCAATGGGATCTGTGTCTGATGTCTGGAGCTCCTCTCAGACGTAACAGAAATGATTATTACAGAAATGATTATTACGAAATAACAGAAATGATTATTACGAGCTATTAATCTGTCTTTACTTGCGCACTAATATAACCACGGTTTCCACATAAGTCAATATTGAACAAGGTGCAGTGCCTGTATTGAGAAAAGGTCGACATCATGATTTAAGACATTGCGAAATATATATATTTTTTTCATTCGCCTTACACATTCTTCTCACTTCAAGCGGCACCTTGCAACCAGCAAGCCAACGAGCAAATGCAGTTGCCAGCACTATCCGTGCACGTTAATCCCATGTCTGTTACAATTCGTGCCCCCTACAGTTATTATTGTCACGTTTGTTGCGGCTACAGTCACAAGGGTTACATCGAACTGTTCCCCCGCAGGGTTTAATTATAAGTGGGAGTGCCCCTCCTACGGCTCTCGAACAAGAAACGTTGAAATGTAAGCGGGACTTGCTGCGTACCAAGCTGTCCGATTGCAGAAAGGGCTACATTAACTCTTGGAAATGCTTTGCAGGCGCGTTAGCCATCGCGACCAGTGTTGGTAACTTAGCGCGAAAGTCGCTAACTGGAGCGAGTTTTAGTCACCTTAACTACAAATCTGCATGTTTGGAGTCTTATCAGCAACTTTCTTAAAGTGAAGCGTTTTTTTCCGAACCCTATCGGACTTCTATGCTGACCGCGGCTGCGACTGCTGTCTTGCTGAACAGCTTTTGCTCAAGAAAAAAGAAAAGAATTACGTGTCAGATGATGGGCTCAAACCTCGGTCGACCAGCACAATAGCCCGACGCTCTAACCATTAGGCCACAACAGCACACACAAACTTCCCTCAGGCCAACGCCAGTGAACGATTTGAGCCGATTGGCGCACGAGTCACGTCACGTGGCACGTGCGACAGCACGTGCACGCACGTCAGCTTACATTAGGTTGAAACCAAAGTAATCAAACGGGCGAATAGCTTGAAATCCAGCTTACAAAAATTTATTTCGCCGTCGTACTTTTCTCTTTGCGTTGCCCCTCTCGCCACTGTTCAGTCTTCTGACAAGCATCGAACATTGCTTTCGTCCTCGTGACGTCATTTGCGTCGACGTCTAAACAGCTAGTAAATTGCCCTGGCAAAATTCCTTATGAGCCTTTGGCTAAGTTGAATGCCTCGTCCCTATTTTATCTCAAGCGGGATATATACGAGCCTTCATTTGTCGCTATACTCGTATAGACATATTGATGAGCTAGCTATACTTAGTGAGCGATCTGGGTGCATTAAAGCCGATTTACTATAGGTAAGAGCACGCTCTTGAGATCCGATATCATTTTAGAAAACCTGGGCTTCCAAGCGAAGCTTTATAGCCCTCACCACGTCGATAATGACGAATGAAGCCTGCTTGCGATTGCGCGGCCGACATCTTATCTCGCCGTTCGCTGTGCTGCGCGCTAGAATTTTCGCCGGAGGGTTACCGCTACGGTTCACCCTCATCTGTTGGCTATACAGGGAGCGCCTTTGAGGAGGCGCGAAACTGTCACGAGCGCCGCATGACTAATTCTCGGAAATGTGTCAAATTCACCGCCACGCATTCGGCAAAGTCTGCAGCAACGCGCGGCTTGGAAAGCGTCGCTGTAGCGCTGCTTGATTTGCCTCTTCTCGTTTTCTTCATTGTTTCAGGCCCCACAAGGCGCACCAGCCCTCGCGAAAAGCGCGAGACTCGCGCGTCCGGTAACGCGGAATAAGACGGCGTTTTCATCCGAGGGGCGTGCGGTTTCGCGCCAGCTCTCGCGGGGATAAATCTGCATCCCTGCAGCTCCCCGCGGATGAGCGATTACGACGCGGCTTTGTTATTATCGTTTTTATGTAGATAGGCCACTCGCGCGATCGAGAAGCGGGAGAAACAATCGTTCCGAACGCGCACAGTGCGCCGTCACCAAGTTCTGTTGCGCGGTCTCGATTTCTCTGGAACATCCCGAGGAAGGTATAGGAGCTCACACTACAACCTTGTGAAGGGCTGCTCTTCCGCTTCGCGGATTTCTAGAGGCGAGGCACACCGAAGATCTAGGGGAAAAGAAAACGAAAAGAACACGAAAAACGAAGCAAAACATTTTAAAACGACCTCTTTTAGTAGAAGCGCACCTATTTTTCACCTGCAAGGCGCTTTAGACAGCATGAAGCAACCTTGTTGGACTTAAACCAACATACAGACGAAATGTGGCAAATCATGCAAGCCTCTGCACCGCCGTCATCGGTGTCGTCTAGCGTAATAAGTCTTCGTGGGCGGTGCTTGCTGCCCTGTTATTGAGCCAACTATCAAGATCCGATCACAACAACAATAATTAGGCTCTCGCTCGAGTTTTTTTCTTGATGCATTTTCTACAAGAACTCAGTTACTAGTGCGAAAGAGAGAAGAATAAAAATAAGAATGAAATAAGATAACGCGGAAAGCAGACACCTGCAATTAAAGGCTGAAATATGAACGCTTCTAAAACAACCATGTGTAAACATGAGGGTTACAGCGTTTTGTTGCTAACGAAACAGTCTCTAATCTTACCTGGTTCCTTGTTTACTTTCGGGCCAATCAACTTTGGTGTTGTAAAATCCTACAATATTGCGTCGGGACAACGCGGCGCCTCTTAAATTTAGTGTCATTCAAGACCGCTCTCCTCCTGAGAGGACTTTCCAATTCTTTCTTTATTAATAGTTTGGCAGCCACTTGTATTTTCGCGTTTACTTGGAAGCAAACAGCTTTGCAAACTGAAATTCACTGATGCCCTCGTCCAATACGTAATACGCCTCGAGTTGCTCAGTACTTTAGTCCGCAATTGGCTCTCACTCTGGCGCTGACACACCGGCCATTGGCACCACAACTAATATATGTCGTGGCGCCCGTGGAGCACGTGCTTTCAGGCTCGTAATGTTCTCTTCGAGCGAGTAACAGTAGGCTAAAGTATACCGTGTACAGTACAATGTGGAGAAAAATGAAGACGGAAAAAAGAAAAACAGGGAGGTTAACCGCGATTGAAACCGGTAGGCTGCACTGGTCGGGAGGGAAAATTATAAGTGACGACGCAGCCCGTGCGGTGGTGGCAAAAAGTCACGCAAGCGGGTCGACAAACACCGAATAACCTGAACAAAATTGTAGCCGAACGGAGCGCCCCTGTCGGGTGCGCTTCCACTCTGTTTCAATTTGGGGGTGGGAGGGTTTCGTCACGACCTCGTGACGCCCGGCGCGGCGCCTGGTAGTAGGAGGGGCCGCTGTCGATAACGTCGGCGGCAGACAGCGCCGGGACGTCGCCGTTAGCGTGTGTGGCGGTTGTCGGGGCGTCAAACGACCGGCGGCAGCCTCTCCCGCGGTTCTCCCAGCTGATCCCACTGATCCCCGAGCCCTCGCGAGAGAGGCTGCTGGCCTGTCTGAACCCTGTCCGGACAGCGGATTGTGGAAATGCGCAGACGCGTAGCGGTCGCTGCCGTCTCCGCATCTTCCATTAGTATCCATCATCGGCTGCGACCGGCTACGTTACGATTGACCTTCTCTAGAAGCGCGTTTAAACCTCTAGTGCGGTATGGGGTCCAATGACATTCCTTCCGATTCGCGTAACCTATGAAGATGTCATGCTGTGAGATCAGCAGTAAAGGATAAGCAAAGTATGACTGTGTTTAATAAAGGAAAGCATGCCGTTGGGAACAATGCAGGATAAGGCGTTTCCTTCTAACGACAAACCTACAACGTGCAGGCGGATTACTTAGAAGCAGACTTAGCTGTTTCCGACAAATGTCTGTTGAGGAGAATTCTGCGTCGAAAGACGGTATTTTTGTCAAGAGAGACAGAAAGAAATACAGATTTGTTTTGTGTGTCGACAAAGGCTCGTCGACAAAGGCGAGTTGTTGGTGAAGGGCCTATAGTGCGTTATCATAGACCCGGAATGCAAGAATATCAAGATGAACCTTCTTTGGCATCCTCCACACCTCGAACAGAGACGGACTGTTGAAGCGCAAGAACTATACATTACAGTGCACTCTATCACGAGAGAACTGCGGTGGCGTGACGGCTATGAGGGCTGGCAAATGGCTAATTGAGACGTGGCATTTACATTGAAGGATGGAGTTTCTGGAAGTAGTTTGCCCCATCTGTTGAGCATATACGGGCACCAGTGCCTCATTGGTTCCTGGCCGACCACCACTTTGCCTCCGGTGCAACAGAGTCGGGCATATGCGGCGACAATGTAGAACACCGCGCTGCTGTAACTGTCACCGTTACGGCCACCTTGCAGGTGGATGCATCGGAACCTACGCTGACAAGCTTCGCGGAAATAGACCAGCTGAGGATGAGACCATCACCGATCATCTAATGGATGTGAGTGAAGTTGTGGATACAACCAGTGAAACACCAGCTGAGGTTCATTGCAAAAAGTGGGCGGATATCGACGTATCTCTTGATGCAATATGGAGTATAAGATTTTTGCAAAGGTATTAGCTAACCGTTTGCAAGTCACGATAAGATCTGTGGTCGCTGATCATCAAACATGCGGCATCAGGGGCCGGTCCATTCAGACCAGCATTCATGGTGCGAGATCGGTGCTAGAGTGTGTAGCTGAGGCATGAATGAAACCACGTTTATTCCACATGAAATGCGTCGAAGACGCTGCGGTGGAAAGAGGAGGGGTGTTGTTGGTAAAGGGGAAGGGTAAGGCTGCCTCCGTTTTATTAATGAACGTCCTGCAGGCAGCTAAGTGGGGGTGGCATGACGCTTGTGGCTGTCGCGGAGCCGATCGCCGACGGGTGGTGCTGCAGGGTCCTGAAGGAACAGCTGAGGGGATTGGGCAGGTAACAATGATGCAGCTAGATCTGGCTGAGGCGTTCGACAGAGTGAATCATTCGTTCCTATTTACTGTACTTGAGCATACAAATATCGGATCCCTGCTCCTTAGAGGTGTCAGAATATGTTATGCTAATGGCTCAACGATGCTGATAGTGAATGGACCTTTCTCCGATCCCATCAGGCTTGTATCATCAGTAAGACCAGGATGCCCTTTGTCACCGCTTCTTTTCTGCTTGTATTTAGAGCCACCTTGTATGAGCGTTCTGAAAGAACAAAATTTCCAAGGGTTTAAATTGCCGACTAATGAGGTTCTGCTTCTTGCATATGCAGACGACGTGGCCCTTTCTTTTTTTTGGTACATAGAAACGGAGTGTAAAGACTGCTCTTGCAATTACAGAAGATTTGTGTGCGGCTTATAGTGCAAGCGTTAAGCAAAAAGAAATCTGGTTTTCGGTTTGGATTCTGGGCCACGATTCCATCACATTACGCAGGCATTTAATGGAAAAAAGATCTGCATTATTTCGGTGTACATCTCTCACAGTATATAAATAGCAATACTCATTGGTCGGGAGAAGTTGGAAAAATTCAACGTAGGGTGAATTCATGGCGAGGGCGGAACTTCTGAATGGTCAGTCGTGCTGAAAAGTGTGCAATGTGTTCTTACCTTCCCGCCTATGTTTGTGCTGCAAGTACTGCATTGCTCACGACTTCGCATTCATACACTGCATCGTGTATTTGCAACATTTATTTAGAGTTCGAGTTGCCAATCGATGCGGCACTACAATCTGTTCCTCCCCCTTGAACATTGTGGTCTAGGATTAGTCCATCTTTTCGCCCGGAAAATTATTTCTGGCCTGTTTTTCTTTCAAGACAGTGACCATCCGTTCTTGCGTGAAATGTTGCAATTCCGATGAGTTTATTATCTTCCTAATATAGTAGTGTTATGAAATTCCAAAGATGTCCCACAGGCTCCTTGGGACTGTCTCAAGGAGGCCGTTGACACATTTATTTTCTTGAAAGTTAGATTCAGCCTGGGAGTACATGTTTACTGCGAGTCGAAAGCAATTTCTGCGGCACTGGTGGACTCGATTTTATAGATCCTTTGTATCGTGAACCTGATTTAAGCCGACTTTATCAGGATGTGCTTACGCGCCCGAAAAATTTGTATACCTCCTGGAGTAAAAACATATTTTTTAATTAAGTTCGGAAACACTTCCTGTTAAAACTTGGCGAATTGAAGGAGCTGCTTCGTGTCGTGGTCAAGAAACTGTCGACTCTGTCCATGTTCCGAGACCATAGATCACTGTTTCATAGATTGTAGCGATACTGTATTGTTTTTTGGACATCCTCCAACGGACGCTTAGAAACGACATTGACATCACTCCATATTCAATTAGGTTTCTACCGTTTAAGGTTACGGGTGGCCCTCCCTATGGCATGTTCATAGCACTTGGTTTATACATGGCACTTGGTTTATACGCGAGAGGAAATACAAGCTTCGTCTGAAAATTGGTCAGAATCCACGCTCTATGGAAATCGACGTTATCGGAAGCATTTTGCAGGCAGCTGGCTGCAAAAGCGTCACCAGGTTGATCAATCTGCTTGCGCAGATCCAGTTTTCGTATGTGTGTGATGCGAGTACAGTGAACTAGATTTAACGCGACGGTGCGTTTGTGTGACGACAGCAGCGAGACGACGACGGCGATGAGGGCAACGACGGCTGCACAATTTCTACGGACCATCAATACCCCGCCTCCAAGCTCTCAAAGTGGCTACACTTGAACGAAGTTAAAAAAGACTGCTGCACCAACTGGGTGCGTACTTACGCTCACAGCATATTATCCTTGAAACGCGCCCTATGTCACTGTTAAAGAGATACAACACTGTCTGCTCACTAATAACTACGGCGTTCTTTGTAGTCAGCCGTGTACAACGCTACGCTCGTCTCCTAAACCCAAAAATAAATCGAGCTTGCGGCGACCAGTAGTGAAGCTATGGTTCATATTCAAAGCACGTTTGGATGTTCGCGTTCAGTGTCTATGTTCAGTTTCATGTCTCCCGAGACACTGCACAGTGTTGGTTGAAAAAAAAAAGTGAAACATAGCTTGAATGTTTTACATCTCTTCTCCTTTAAGCTTCTTTTCATATTGACATAAAGAAAACAGCGCAGGGTCAACTAAACATAAAAATCTTTCAGTGCCTGATGAAGAGCAGACATGGAGATTCAGCTTGCAGATTACGGGTGCGATTTTATGTCTGTGCCATCGAAGCAGGCCAGAGGCTTTTTTCGTGCATTTTATACTCAACTGAAAGGAAAGTAAAGAGTGCACTAGGTGAAAATAGAGTTTGTGCGCAAAAGCATGGAGATGCAGGACGGTCCTCTGTAGGTGTACATGTTCGAAGGAAATTCGATCGCGCGGAGCTGAGAACGCCAGTCACGCGCGCACCACGTTTTCTTGTCGTGTTTCCTGCTGCGACCCTCGGTGTGTATTTTACGCTTGGCTAGCTTGTTTTTGTTGAGGTCGCGAGGAGCGAAACTAAACTTCACAGCCGCGATATTCTTTTTCTTCTTAGATGAAGGCGACGGCCAGCGTACTCGCTGCACAACTCTATAGCCGCGAAGCAAGGTAATCACGCCTCGAAAGCACTCACCAAAATTATTATACTGGACCCGCTTGGAAAATGGACGACGCACTGCGATGAACCACCAGGTTTGCGCATGCAGCGAATTATCCCTAAACGAATGTTGGAGGCGTTTTAAACCACAGCGCTTTTCATAAGCTATAGATGACGTGACGCGGAAGTGCTGATTAGGTTTTACGTTGCCGTGAAAGGCTATCGGTGAAGCATCCCAGCGATGGAGCGAGCAAGGCACTCAGGGTACAACCACGAACATACATTCGATCGGGCCACCTACGGCTATTTTCGGACCGTTTGGGTTCTGCTCTCTCCGCACGGATATTTTTCTTCACTGACCCATGTTTTTGTTTTCCAAGCGCATTTTTTACCCCTTTGTTTTTGTTAATGATTATCATCTGAAGTTCGAAGAAAGCGCCAAGTCTTTGATCGTGTGCAAAATTTTCATGATGTTGTCACGTTCGTTTGTAATATAGCAAATATAGTGTACGCAACGGGTTCGCTCTCACAACACTGTCAAGTGAACGTGCCCAAACTTTTTCGACAAGTCAAGGTTGAGGACAGTTTGTTTGATCTCTACCGTTTTGTCGATACTGGAGAAGTTCTTTTATTTACCGAAGAATGAAAAATAAGAGGAAATTTCGAATGAGCGCATTTTTTCCTCGCGATACCTTGCTCACTTGCGTTCACCAAAATTATCCGCAGCAAAGGAGATTCCTGCCGTACAATTTTTTTAAAGCGCTCCTAACAAGTGTGGAGGGGCTTTTGAAAAACGCTTTTCACTTGTGAACCGTCTCAAAATGCTTAACTGTCGTAATAAGGAAACCAACTAGGAGCTCAAGAGAGAGAGAGAGAGAGAGAGAGAGAGAAAAGGGGCCACACTTCTATGATTTTTTGAGTTCCTTAACTCGCTTATTATAAACACAGTATTTATGCGACGGTATCTGCGGTGGCTCTCCGCCCTCCTGTCTGATGGCCAGCGTCTTATCTGCACCTTTACATCTGCAAGCGGACGAATTTATCAATTAAAGCCCGATGCTTGGAGGCGATGTTCGAGCAACGTTGTCACCCGTAGACGCCGATGTGTTCGGTCGAAAACACTGCTCCTTCTCAGCCGGGCACGACCACGTGCAGTCCGTTCTCTAGCTTTGCATAACACTTCGTATAGTTTGTAAAGCTTTCTAATAATTTGCTATCGCAATCAATGCTTCGGCTGTCAGGCGAAACTGGGACTGTTTCTGTATAAGCTGAATTATTGATTTGCAAGACTATTCCGCATTCGGTGTTATTCTTCATTTACACTGATCACATCTGTGGTATTCAGGGCACATTATGTCTATGTTGTGTACTAGGACGCAGACATCCATCGACTTTATTCGTTATCTTGCCACGAGGCATTGAAATGTCAACTGAAAAGAGCGCTGCGGTTGCCTTTGCAAAGCGTGACGTGTGAGGTACACCCACTCCCGTATCCTACGCTGCGACCAACTCTGCGACTGCTGCGGTTGTGTCGTTGCTTTGGGTACCAGCACTCTGCGATATTGTGGTGCCTTTGTCGCGCATTGGTGGTTTATCCTAAACCATGGCATACGCTCCAACAATACTCACTTAAAGCGGTTTGTACACGAGGAGGCATATATATATATATATATATATATATATATATATATATATATATATATATATATATATATATGTATATATATATATATATATATACTATGATGGAGAAGCTGAGAGGTCGGCCAGAATCACAGTTCTGATCTTCTACTCAGCATTGAGGAAGGGCAATGGGAGTACAAAGAGAGAAATAGAAAAGTGTTGATGATCGGGACGAATACGGTGGTAAATAAACTTCAACAGCGAGGACTCTTTATAGTGTCTCGAATCCGGACCACTCTTTGCTAGCATGTGATGACATCCTTAAAACATCACACCGATTACACGGTTCCATAAAACCTTTTCAGACAAAGGTTGATTTATGAACTACGATATTTCTTGTGGCACTGATCTAGGGAAGTCGGGGGTTCGCTGCAGAGCATATCGCTGCAAGGCCGATAAAGTGTAGGTAGCGCCGAGTGAACGCTGCGCCCAAATTCCAGCAAGCTTGCATTGATCCTTTTACTGCTGGGCGGTAACTTCCCTTGTATGTCTAGGTCGAGTCTGTGAAGGCGGCGGTGACAGTGACTAGGCAGCGCCCAGGATGTTCCAGTATTTTATTGCAGTATAGTGTGCAATAGAAGAGTTAGTTAAACAAATTTGGAACAACATGTTTTCGGAATGCAATTCATCTATATTTCATTTTTCACAGCTGCACAGCTGGGATTTCATTATTCATTTTCACTCAGCGAACTTCGTTGCATCCTGATACAGCTAAAGAGTGCAATGACTAAATGCACAGGAAAACCCGAGATATGAGGAACCACGAGGAAGAAGGGAGAGCAAACTAGGGGTTCGGATGGACGGCCCCTTGCCTCTTGCTTACAAGTGTAACAGCGTCCCTGGGCCTGATAAAATGACACAAGTAGCACGCTTCATAACTTACCACAGAAGCAACATGAACATCTCCTACATATTATCACAAACGTATTCGAAACCGGCGAACTTTCTGTAGCGTGGAATGAGGCACATGTCACCGGGCTGCCTAAGGATGGCACGCCCCCCAACACTCCCAGTAGCCTTCGCCCAGTATTCGTGACGCCGTAAATCGGAAAAGTTGTGGAAAGTAGAAAATACCGATTAACAGCACCTTTAATCAGGATGAGGGACCGCGTTAGTACGCAGGACGTTGCCCGCATTATCCGCAAAGTCATGTGCACTAATCCGCATAATAAGACGCTTCACCAAAACAATGCCGGTTTCCCGCACACTCCGCTACGAGCAGATTTTTCTCCCGGAGTACGCTAATCGTATTCCAGGATCAGACGCCTTCCTTTTCGACATGAAACTCCGCAGGGGGCAATATTTCGGCCGTGCTTTTTAATTTGACTACGCAGGAACAACCGCATAAGCTCTGTTAAGTTTGTCATCTTAATCAGGGTATCTAAGCGAATGACACATCTTTCTGCAGCACGACTGGTAACGACGGAGAGAAGGAAGGAACCTTGCAGGGTGGCCTTGATATCAAGTCCATACACAAAAAGGATAGGCTTATAATTCTCCCTAGAGAAATTTAAATACGTTGTTGTGCTTAGCTTCCACCGAAGAAACATTTAGACAACCCGGGACTAAATTAGCACAACGATACATGACCATAAATGATTCCACATCTGCGCTCCATACTTACCCGTTTATCACATTGAAATAGTGGTTGCACGCAGTAGATAAAGCAATTGATACCGCAAATCCATAAGATTGTGCACATAATGGCAGGGGCCACGAAGTGCAGATCGGTACTGAAAGAACATGTTAAGAAAATTAACGGGAGTCACTGTTTACTCTCTCGTAGTATACTATTTTCTTTACATGGCATCCAAGCGTACGTAGCTCTCGAAGCTCCAGGCCATTCTCCGCAATTGACAGCAGACGCAACAGGACGTTTCACTCATTTGCACTAACATACATGTCACCATAATGGTCTCAGTAAACTCAATAATGAAGTGGAAGGAAAAAACCAAGGTGCATCAAAAATTGCATCGGTAACCAGCTCACACGTCTGTACTCAGGGCCTGGCATTTCGGGCTTCCCTTGGGTATTAAATCGGCCACTTTCCGACCCTCCCACGTAAACCCAGCCACTGTGGCACTCGATTCCACGGATCGATGTCGTTCGGATCCTACGAAATATGAGCGCTGATGTTCCTCAGGGCAGCCGATAGGCCTGAACCACACTACACTACACACACTACACGTAGACGCTGCCCACACCAAAGCGGCAGGTTAGAGCAATAGTGGGACTCCCATAATCATTAACAAATACTTATACCTACTGCTAGGCGCGCCCGCTTTCATGGACGCTAAAAGGCAGACGATCTCAGGTGCCTTATTCCAGCCGGCAGAAACCAACGACACAATTAGTCACCATACGACTGGCCAGCCTAGACACGTTCCGGAATCTCACGCTAAATGCCCTTCTTTGTCACCACAGCGGTGATACAAACACTCACTTGTCCTCGCATCCAAACTATACATAACCTTTTGGAATGGATCTTTGGCCATCAGGGCATAGAAGGAAATGAGTAAGCTCAATCACTAGCTCACGCTAACGACACAGCGAGCGCCCCTTTCCAAGGCCAGTGGTCTATTGCCCTTGATCGTGCCAAGCTGAGCACCGGAAGCAACGCCGTGCTAGACTGAAAGAGGCTGGCGAATCTCGTATCCTGCTCGAGACACCCTCTTGTCTCGTTTCACCTTGCAGACACCTCTTTCATCCAACAATCTCAGACCCTCACTATTTTTAATTACGCGAGCATCTATCACACTCAGCGCAGAGAAGACCACCCCATCTGTCATGTCTGCGGGCAGCATCCTAGCGCGATGCACACGTAGTGCGAATGTCCCAGTGCCCTCACCTAACCTCATATTATCACACGCGAGAATATCCATTCATCCATCGCTTACACCTGGACAAGAGTGGCTGTGCAAACGAAAGACCTGCTGTAGACCCTGTCGCTGGTCTGGTGCTGCACCAATGTCACATCCGGGGAACTATGGCACCCGTCGCCGCTTCACTTCTGGGGACGAGCAGCAGATCAAAAACTAGAGTCGTCCATAAACAAAGTTTTCTTCGTTGCGTCTCAAGCGAATTAGGAAATTCGCTGAAGAAATATATATATATATCCCCGCGAAATATTATTTTGTACGACGCGACTCGTAGGAAATATCACACGGCGAAAGAAAAGAATAGCGGTAACGGAACTTTGTATAACATAACATATCATAACCTAACATAACATAACATAAGCTTTGTAAAAGCACGGTAATGCCACTAACAGTTGCTAATGAGTCGACGCTCTGCATCCGTTTTCCAAACGCGGTGTCCAAGGCTTTGTGTTCTTTTTACTTCCTTTTTTTGTTTTTGTTCTTCGCTGTAAGAATAGCGAAGCAGCTCTCCCGTCGCTTATGCAGACGTAGCGAGCCGGGGCGGCGCAGCCTGGCGCTTGTGTTATGCAAATAGCAAATCTCCTCATTCGTATAAGCCGCCAGTAAACTGAACTGACGGGTGATACAACGACTGGTAGAATATCCTGCAGTGCCTATGTAGAACTGCAAAAAGGCTATAGATTTCGTATATCGATTACAGTTAAACAATAGCATTCGGGATTCATTTTCAGTGGTGACGTCGGGTGTCCGCTCTGTTATCGAAGTTTGGCCAGGGAATTACTGAACACCCTCATTACCTGAAAGTCTTGAAACTTGCGTCTTCGAGACTTAATCATCGCAACTGTGTTTGCTGTTTGCCTGCGATAATACGTCCGCGCCTTATGCGTGCCAGGTGACAGCGAACTCCGTTGACAGCCGTCTTGCTTAACGTCCAACCAGAACGCCTTGTATAAAAGTGATATCGTTCCCGGTTGATTAAAAGTGCTGCTCGAAGACCCCAACACGTCGCGTGACTATTGTGGAAAAAAATTTACGCGTGTTTACAGCGCGTATCAGGGAGACAGCGGCTTTGTCTTGTTATTAAGGCGGGCTTTCTCGACAGGTGCCACGCCCTGCCAACGCCAAGTGCTGCAGTATTCTTTCTTTCTTTCTTTCTTTCTTTCTTTCTTTCTTTCTTTCTTTCTTTCTTTCTTTCTTTCTTTCTTTCTTTCTTTCTTTCTTTTGACGAGCAGCTAATAAGACGTGACATCCGCCTTTGCTGCATGTCGGAGGGCGTGGGCCTCGCCCGTGACTTCGCGGGGTTTAAGCGAATTTCACCGGCAAGGGACCCTTATTATCACGGGTACGTTCATTCGACACAATTTAAACAGTTCTTAACATTAATAACTTCCTTTTGGCTACTTAAACAGCACTGACGTCAGAACATGGTTAACGAAACCTCGAACTTCTACCAATCTGTTCTACTATTGGGCGCTATATGGTAAATCTATTCCAAACTTTCCTATTCCAATTCTGCAATCAGCACTCCGCGATTGGTCAAAATCTTTTTAAAGCACCTCCACTTCGCCTGTCTGTCAAGCGACGTCACAAAAACCGCGATAGCTCCCCATCTGATATGACGCGTATACATTGATTATGCATGATTGGACCGAACAAAAGAAATATAGCTATTTCTGATTCGACGCCTTTTCGCCATGAGCCCTCGGCAATTGGTCAAAAGTTTTCGGGCTGCACTCATCTTACCTGTCTATCACGCGATGTCACAAAACCACAAACACTCACCGCGTCAAAGTGACGTGTACGCGTTAAAGATGCATTAATATGCCGAACAAAACTGATTTTTTTTTCTGAATCACCTCAGGGTGCCCCGTTCAGAAAGGAATAAAAGATGGCTGCCACCGATTGTTCAGACATTGGCTACTCGCACCTGCCGCAGAGCATGGGTTTATTTGCGTACAATAAAGCTTCTTACGTGGCCATGTAACGTTTTCAAGCACTTTCGGCACGTTTACAACCTCGCTCTGCCAACTCTTCATAATTGACGATACATTTTAGCGGCATTCTTGACCTTTCGTTGCATGCCGTCACTCTTTTCGACCAGCTACCTCAAGCCAAGTAAGGGAAAGCGGACCAATCGCAGACGCCGGCACCACCCTCTTCATCCGGTTATCTATCTTCAGTGCACTGGCTCCGCCCCGTCAAATCCCTCTCCACTTGAGCGTGCTCCTCGCCTCTTCTCAGCCAATTAGATAAGACAAACCGCTCACTGTAGGCATTGTTATTCGTTTTTAAAGCAAACAAAAGTGGCCTCCTACAAACGAGGACAGCGTTTGACTGGTATTTCCAGGCAACTCTGTGGTTCACTGCCCCATGCTTGTGTCGGCGTTTACGCAAGTTTGACGTCAGGAGATTGGAATAAAAACATATTGGAATAGTTTTACGTTATAGGGCCCATTGATAACGGAATATTTCTAGCCTGCATTGTCAGCTGCGATACGCTTACAGAAATCGCGCTAAAACTCAATAACTACAGCAAAATCTTCATGTGTGTGTGCAGGTATCGCTATATGTCTCAACGTGCGAGTGCGTATCATTTATCACATTTATAGCACGCCCTATACAGAGATGCATGCTGCATGTAAATTGAAAAAAAAGGAAAGAAAGAAAGACAAGAAATCAACTACACAAGTCGAATACGTAGCAGTTTTCTTACATATGCAACAACTCTTCCACGAAATTATGTACTTAATGCTTATATCTTCTTTCAACATAAATGGCCAAGTTTAAACGAAATAGCCTTAACATACGACATGGCCGCAATACATATGGCGAAAAGTAAAGCACATATCGCCGCAAATTCAGCAATTGTATATCCAGCAGCGATACATTTGTACATGTGCCTCGAAACTTGGTAAACACTGGAAGTCGCAATTTCTGGAGTAGCATGTCTTGGTCAGCGGAGTAGCATGGAGTAGCATGGAGTAGCATGTCTTGGTCAGCGGAACATTTGATTCCCACGTCTCAGTTATAGTGTCTGCGTTGTGGGTGATTGCTGCGTGAAGAACTAGTTTTGGAGGGGTCAGCGTGCTGTTTTATAAATCATTGTATAGTTATCAAAGTGAGCGTCGATTTCGCAAAGTGGCTCTGCAATGGCTCTAGTTGAGGCAGCTGTTCACTGCCTTTATTGCCGAGCGTTCCTTTTTTCAGCAATACGCTTAAGGCGACTCGCCAATCGTTACTTTCCTATTCAACGAAAAGCTCGTACGCCTGCTGACGCGAGTAGGACGCGAGTGGACGCTTGTGCGCATCGTGACGCATTTGGCGGAGTCATGTTGGTATCTCTGACAGTGAGAGAGACAACAGCTTGGTATCTAAAGCGACACACAAAATTGTGCCGTACCATTGCCAACAAAATATTGTGCCATATATTATTGGCAATGGTATAGCACAATTTAGTTGCCCTTGTTACTTTTATGCTTGAATGCATATAAAACGACGTTTTGTTAAGAAAGCAACTGGAACGCCAGTGCATTTCTCCGCAAAGTTCAGGATTTAATATCTCGAAACTGGTGTCATCCTAAGAATTCGTTCCAAGTGGATCCGCCTTGCGAACTCTACGGCTAGAATTTGTAAATTTTGATATGGGCCATAAGGTAATTAGTTAAAAAGTTAATCAGGAAATGTTTGTTACTTAGTCGAGCAGACATTTCAATTTTTCGTGCACATAGTGTCCGCCGCTTCTAGTAGACCACCTCATGAACAAGAATCGCTCTATCTGCCACGGGCAACCTTTAAGAATTTTTTTAAGTGTTACACCCTGTATAGACATGTCGTATTTGTAGATTCAGAGGGCTCCGTGGCGCCCTGCGAGGCTTAAAATTAAATTATGGGGTTTTACGTGCCAAAACCACTTTCTGATTATGAGGCACGCCGTAGTGGAGGACTCCGGAAATTTCGACCACCTGGGGTTCTTTAACGTGCACCTAAATCTAAGTACACGGATGTTTTTCGCATTTCGCCCCCATCGAAATGCGGCCGCCGTGGCCGGGATTCAATCCCGCGACCTCGTGCTCAGCAGCCCAACACCACAGCCACTGAGCAACCACGGCGGGTGGCCCTGTGAGGCTGTCAAGCGCGTTTTTCCAATGCTATTTTCGTGACATGTAGAGGAGCCCTCATAAACAAGCTCTACGCCAAGGAGCCAAGCTCCATTTATTGAGTGTTTTGAGCAGACCACAAACCACATTAAAAGGGGAAATAATAAGTGATTTCTTGAGCGTTCAATAAATTCTGGCCCCATAGTGTAGTTGCGGGGTCGTCAGCTTTTCTATAAGATAAAAATAAGGAAGACAAGGAATTCAGAGTAAGTTCTCGGCTAAAGTTTCCGGCGCTCGTTGCCGACATATTGCTCTACAAATGAATATGCCTCCTCTAGAACGCCTAACTAACCGTTAATTATGTGTTCGTCTTTATAAAAACGAAACAAAGCACCTAGTTTAAGAAAACAGGTGATACCAATTTGTAAAGATGAGCAGTAGGAACTAACACGACTTTAGAAATTGTTCCTGAATCCATAAAATTATAGCTAAAATGTTTAGATGAGCCAAAAAAGAAGTGTGGTGCAATCACTCAGCAAGTGTACAATATGTTAACTAAGATGGGTAGTCATCGCAAAAATGCAAAGAATAAAAAAAATTATTTCTGCAGAAATTATTCAAAGTTCTTGATGCTGACAAAGAAAAGGCAAATTTGGTGACTTTGCACAATCACAACTCAATTTCCAGTGAAGCTGTGCCCGTATTCACAAAGGGGCTTACGCCAGAGCTATTCGTAAGAACAAACCTCAGGCAATTGTGATGCTGGACGTATAATTTGAGAAGGCGACTGCCCAATGACAAATAACACTTATGAACGAAAAGCTTTGTCAATATGGCTACTGCTTCGTTGGAGCAGCTGCATCAACAATTTCAGTTGCCCATGTAATTCAGACACAAGTTTTAAAAGGTTGCCCGCGTAAGACGCTTTCGAGATTGAGGAATGTTTAGCAAAGGCCGTACTTCATCCACACACCTTTAACTTCGCATGCTCGTCAGCCATACTCTTTGTCTATTTTCACCACATTTGATCTCGGTGGCTCTTTTAGTGGCACGAGCATCGAGTGGCACTCTTGTTTCTTGCGCAGCACTTCCGGTTCCCCTCCTGAGACGACCGGGGACAAAATTCAAAATAAATAAGAAAAAAATAGAAAAGAAATAGTACAGTACAAAATTCATGGGTTTAATTATAGATACGATATCAGAGCGTAAGTTGTGTCTGGAATATTTAGAATTAATTAGAAATCACTGATTGCCGCACACCGAAGCACAGAATCGTAGACTGTAGAGACCCGTCACGTGAGCACGGCTTTAGCGAGATTCCTGGAAAGCGGTGGTAATGACCTCACTAATGACGTCATGCACAAGAAGATGGCATGATATTTTACCAGCTAATTAATAGAAAACAGTTGCCTGGCATGAACTGAACATCTGCCCAGCAGACCGGATGTGACGTCACTCCCTACTCCCTCGCTTCTCCTCGCCGGGCGCTCACCTGCTCGCTCGCTCGCAATAGCTGCGCCCGCGCGCTCGTTACATGCTCTGACATCAGCACAGGAGAGAGCGCGTTAGGTGCGCTTCGTGCACCGCTCGCTAATAAGGGGCTAAGAACCCCCTCCCCCCCCCCCCCTAGGTGGCGCGGATCCGCGCTTCCTCCTCGCCATCCCTTGCTCCTCGCCTCGCCAGGGGAAAGACGTTCGCTCATTTAACCTACAAAGCGCCGAGGTTCAAGTGCCATTAAGAGACACCTAAGTCAAAGATTAGGGTAGCCTGCCACTTTTTATTTCTTCCAGTGCCGCAGGCTAAATTTACGCCGGTTCTTGTGTGCTGTCTTTTGTGTCCTGTCTGCACGCCTCACCTTTTTTGCATAATGAAGCCTTACCAACTAGCTCAGCTTCCTGTTGTTCTTAAAACGCACTTGAAACGTTCTGGAGCACTTGCATAAGTAATTTAGTAAAAAAGGGCCGTTATTAATTAGCACACTTCACTTTTGAATTTTTCCTAGGCGTCACCGATAACCTGACGCCAGTTTCCACGAATTATAAACAAGGTGCCTCGTTTAGTTCATCGAGGACACCGCGCAAACCTACTACGAACCTCGTATAACGCAGGAAAATTGCGAGAAAGGGAGAGTTCAGTAATTATTTACATAACTCATGGCACCACGCGTCGCAGGCTTACAAAGCGACGCGGGCATTGCTACGGTTCATGAAGTTGACTGGTCTCAGTGACCGACTGTAGGCGTGAAGTGATAGACAGCCGCACGTGTTCACGCGGAGAGTACCTTCTTCCCATCCTGTGCGTTCTTTCTTCTCATCCCTTAGACCACTTCGCCTTGTGTTGGGTAGCAAACCGTACGCGTGTCTGGTTGACCTCCCCGCCTTCTGTTCGTTATTTCCTCCTCCTCTGCCTCGTTCTCCATAATTAAGCCAGGAACGTTGGAAATTCCTCATACATTATCCCTAACACAGCCCCTTTTCCCACTGAAGAGGAACTTGGCGTCACGTACAGTTCTCTCGGCACACCGGGAAAGAGGTAGGCGGGGAAAGAGGGCAGAGGCAGAGAGGTTAACGAGATGGAGCGTCCGGTTGGCTACTCTGCACAGTGGTATGAGGTAAGGGCAGAAAAAAATATGAAAGCAAGAGAAGATTGAAAAAAAAAAAAGGAACGCATCAGTTCGCAAATTCTATAGGAACGTAGCGCTTAACGCCCATATAACGCTTTCGTGAATTGCTCAAGGAATTTTTTACAAGCACTGTAATTTACACAGACATTTGACTTCGCATGCTTATAGGGCATTATATTTCCCACGTTTTTCTAAGATTCCTTCTCAGTCGCTGTTAATGTCTTTGCAGGAAAGTGGGCTAAGTTATACACTATTCGTAAAACACGCCCTTAATTATCCAGAGCGCTTCCATATGCAGAGCACTGAAAAGGCCGCAAATAGCCCACAGGACATGAACTTCGTCTACATATCACCCGTACCATGCTCCTTATTTGCACCAAGTATAAACAATGTGGCTCGTTTAGTAGATCGAGGACTCTGGTGAAATACACTACGAACCTTGTGTAACGTACCAAAATAAGGGAAAAAGCGAGGATTCAGTAATTTTTTACAGAACTCATAATTAAGCCAGAAACCCTAAACTTTCCCCAAAGGTCTTCGCTAACATCGCCCTTATTTTCACTGATTATGCGCCGTACAATTTGCTCTGAAGACAGGGTAACATGTCATTTAACAACCGTATAATGCTGTCGAACACTTTTTCGAGGTATTTTTCCAAAACCCATGATCAAGTGACACTCTAGAAACATAGCCCACACATCACCCATTGAATTCCCCCAAACTGCCTTGAAATGATATCATTGTGGCATGTCGAATTCTTTCAGGACATTTGGCAAATTTATGCGGTTCATAAAACGCGCGTGTGAAGCTCTGGCACGCTTTTATAAGTAACTTACTGGAAAGGCTGTAAGTAACCTACACAGTTTGAATTTTCTGTAACGGTCACTACAAGGATGGCTCACATTTTCTCTAACATATACATATGCCGAGGAGTTCCCCAAGGTGGGGTTCTAAGCCCTATTCTTTTCAACCTCGCACTTCTTGGGCTGGCCGAATCCCTACCGAAAACAGTGAGTGTCTCAATCTACGCCGACGACATCTGCATCTGGTCATCAGCGGTCACTCGTCTGCAGGTTCGCGCAAGGCTGCAGAAAGCAGCAACACAGGCATCTCACTATCTTCACACTCAAGGCCTTACCATCTCAACAGAAAAATGTGCGTTAGTCGCCTTTACACGAAAACCAATGTCTCGTTATCCAGTATGCATTAATGGCCAGCCTATCTCCTACAAGAGAAACCATCGGTTTTTGGGTGTCATTGTGGACCGGGACCTCTCTTGGAGCCCTCATGTTGCCCACTTGAAGAAGAAGCTCACATCTATTGTTCATGTCTTCAAGTTTATCGCCGGGAAAACATGGGGATCGTCAGTGGGCTCCATGCTACAGTTATATCGAGCACTTTTTAATTGGATTGCTACGTTATAGTTCTCCCGTGCTTGCTAAAACATGCAAGTCTAATCTTAGAGAACTACAGAGGGTGCAAGCACAGGCACTACGTGTTTGCCTAGGACTTCCGCGGAGCGCCTCAACAGCAGGAACCATTATAATGGCTCGAGACCATCCGATCACGACTTACATTAGCATCGACACGCTTAGGGCCCATGTTCGTCATGTTTCACGCATGCAATCAAGCTCTCTTGTCTGCCTGCCAGAACGACGACCACAGGCGTCCTTCTCCAACGAGGTCAGCATCCATCGTGCCTGTCTACCATCGGGCTTCACACCCTCAGTACGTTCAACCTCAGCTTTGTGGTGTTTAAAACAACCTCAAGTGCGTCTCACGGTTCCAGGGATAAGAAAGAAGGCCGACCTGCCTACCTTGGCCCTGAAGCAAGCAGCTCTGGATTGTTTGAACACTTTCTACTTTGACCGAGTCCACATATATACGGATGGCTCTTCCACTCAGACCAGCTCCACCGGCGCAGTGGTTATACCATCACTATCAATTAGCGTCCGATACAAGATTTCTCACATGACTACATCGACCGGATCGGAGCTTGTTGCCCTCCGAGGTGCCGTTGATTACATTAACAACCAACCCGCTAATCGGTGGGCAATATTCTGCGATTCGAAGGTGGCCTTACAATGTCTTCTGTCATCTCTTCGTCGCGGTTCGTGTGAACGACTAGTGTCGGAGATACGAGAAATGCACCATCGTATGATAGCGAAAGGACACGACGTCGTGTTTCAGTGGCTGCCTGGCCATTGCGGTATCTCCGGCAACGACCTCGCTGACGAAGCTGCTAGGAAATCACACGAAGGAGCAACCCTTGTTTCTGTACCTTTATCGCGGACCGAAGCAGCCCAACACCTAGGCAAGGTAGCACACCGTATGACATTAGAGAAGTGGCACACACCTGAATTCACCCATGAACGATTGCATTCCCTCGACCCCTCTATGCAACTGCGGCTGTTACCAGGGCTTCTACGAAATGAGGAAACAATGCTGTGCCGCTTACGCTTGGGGGTCGCATTCACCAATGCATATACGTTTTTGATTGGAATGACTGATAGCGCCGACTGTAATGCCTGCGGTGCCGAGGAAACTATAGAACATCTACTGTGCTACTGCCCATCTTTTCAAAACGAAAGACATGACCTCTGCACAGCTCTCAATCAGCTAGATAGAACACCGTTCACCTTGAAGAAGATCTTGGGACCATGGTCTCGCATATTGCAGCTACAAAAGGCCGCAAAAGCTCTGCTGCGATATTTGAAGGCTACTGGATTGAATCAGCGTCTGTGATTTGGACTGAGTGACCGAACGATATACCCAGTAGACTTTCTTTTCTTCTTTTAATCTTTCCGTCCCCTTTTCCCTTTCCCCAGTGTAGGGTAGCCAGCCGGGCTCAGTCCTGGTTAACCTCCCTATCTTTCCTTTATCATCTGCTCTCTCTCTCTCTCTCTCTCTCTCTCTCTCTCTCTCTAACATATAGAATAGCTGCTGTTTTATGGTTCTCCCCAAGTAGCGCGGAAACTTTGTGAGCGTTTCGCATAACGCCTCTAAACACGTAGAAAACGAGGGTTTATGATATTTCATTTAGTCACTTACGTGACCTTTACCCATTTTCCCTAAATATCAACATTCTGAGTGATGTGATTCTTTCAGGACACTTTAAAAACACGCATATAACATTTCCTCGCACTTCCTCCGTAATCATCGTGTGAAGCTTTTAATAAAACGAACGGCTGGGCTTTCCAGGAGGCCACAGCCACGCCGCAGAAGTAACAGCGGTCGCTGAAGGCTTAATACAAACTGCAACACGCGTATCGCACAGCGCAACCATTTCGCTTCTGTTCGCGAACGCAGCAGATGCCGTGAGCACAAGCAGCATCCTCCAGGACGGCGCAGAGTCGGCGACAGTCTGTCTATAGACAGTACGCGCCGATTCTTCGCGCACATTGCACAATTGAGCCGACCATTCGTACAGCTTAGTGAGCCAATGAGATCACTGTGGTCAGCCACATAACTATACCCGAGGCAACAAACCGCGCGCTGAACCTCATTGACGGAAGAGGCGTTGTCTTTTTTCGTGGAAATTCGGCAGCAGTGAACCTGGGATGCCCCTGTGGTCGAACAAGCTTGGAACTGCTCCTGCAAGTAGTTCCGGTTTGGGTTCGCTTCTAAGGTGGCGGAAAGAAATATCAGTTTGGTTCGGTACCGGTCCAGCTGAAAATAGTGGTTCTGCTCCGGTTTTCGGTTCCGTTCCGTTTTGGTTTGACACCCTCGTCTGCGCATCATGACCTGCAGACGCCCTTTTGCGCCATTAAAACCCGAACAAACATCCTCACGCAAAATAGACGACGACAGATTGCGAAGAACTGCAGCGCAGTGACGGATGCGAACAGGTGTACGTGACCGGGACCGTATAAGGGGCTAAAGCGTCGCATGGTTCCATTACAAGAAAAATTCAAGGATTCTGGCATAATTATTCGTAGCACTGATTGAAGCCTGGTTGCGGCTCGCGTTGATCCACAGACTATGTCACTAAGCTGACCATGTTGTTTCAGCATGCAAAAAAAGAAAAAGAAAAGGGAAAGAAAAGGTTTGGGTAGGGGGCGTAGTTGACGATCGTGAAATTGGAGACGCTGAATAGTGAAAAAAAAAACAAATGAATAAATCACCTAATTAACACTGTTCCACAAAGCGACGAAGAGAGAGGACTTAAGCGAGAAAACAACAAACGAAAACAAAGAACAGGCTTAAGTCCTGTCCCTTCGGTGCTCTGCGCAACAGTGCTAATTATGTCGAACCAACTAGCCCACTGCGGGATATTCCTGAATAACTCACGCTTTCTTTCATTCCACTTCCATTTGCACTTTTTGACACTGCGTCATGGTAAACTTGCCTAAATGCCTATGTTTTTTAAGACTTTCGCATGTCTCGTATGTCGACAACGGCGCACGTGACTGCTTCGCTTTGTTTTCGCTTGGCACACGCAACGTTTGATGGTTGACGGATCGAGCAGTGATGCCTGTGCGCTGGATAAATAATAATAATAATATTTGGGGTTTTACGTGCCAAAACCACTTTCTGATTATGAGGCACGCCGTAGTGGAGGACTCCGGAAATTTTGACCACCTGGGGTTCTTTAACGTGCACCTAAATCTAAGCACACGGGTGTTTTCGCATTTCGCCCCCATCGAAATGCGGCCGCCGTGGCCGGGATTCGATCCCGCGACCTCGTCTTCAGCAGCCCAACACCATAGCCACTGAGCAACCACGGCGGGTGCTGGATAAATGATAACTATGCGACCTGCACGCGGACGGAATGGCAACCGCCAATGCCTACGGACAGGAAGCGGAAATGAAAGCACTTATGATCGAGTGGTACCTCCAGGAAGGCTCTCGGAGAGTCGCCTGCTCGAAGGAGAAGCTGTAGGCCGATGTTGGCCCACTGAAAAATAACGACTGTTGTCGCTTATATGAGCGACGTCGGTCTGTTTCTATGAACACACCGTTCGACTGTAAGTAACTTGCAGTGGATCGGCCACCGCGTGCCATTTATTATCGGGCTTCATTGACTTTCCGCGTATCGACAGCCCTGTTGCTGCTGCTCCCATCATAGTTCGTTCCTCGCCTTCCCTCTTCCTTTCTTGACGCCATGCGAGGACACAGCGGCGACTCTATAGACACAGCTAAAAAGCGAAGCTGCTGGCGGTCATTTTGGGAGCGCGCCAGGCCGTTAAGCCCAACTTGCGTAAAGCAGGCGTCATTCTCATATCGCGAAACATTGGCTTGGTCTGGATGTAGCATCGGCTGAAATATAACTGAAAGGGCTTATCACCGAAGGAATCCATGCAATTTGTGACATCAACAACTACCACTTCTGTCGGCCGAGAGCTGGAAACAATCATAGTTGAGAGTGTCGTTTTTTACAATAAGCGCGCAGGGAACGAACTGGAAAGGCTTCCTAGGCAAAATAGATTCTACTCTCTAAGCTGCAGGCCTCCCGCATCAGCAATACCATTTTCTTTCTTGCGGCTGAAAACCGCAACAACTTGTTGTACCCGAGAAGAACCTTGTTATCAATGATTTGTAATGGCACGTTGTGGGCTGCTATCCGCTTCGTTGTGCTCTTGAATATCTCCTTTGTGGCAATTTCTTTAATGCATTTGTCTGCGCATTTACTTGAGCATCTGGCGGCCTCTTTTCATGTTATCCGAACAAAATTTTGACTGTGGAAGTCTAGCGCTCGGTCCTGCCCATTTTTTCTTCCGTTAGCTTTGTTCGCGCTAGTAACTATGTCACAGCAAGTACTATTTTCCATAGAATTTACGCAAATTTTCAGATTTATTTGCACGCACGCACACGCCTATAGAGATTTGCGAAGGTCTCTGAGTGCCCCTTGTCCACGCTTCCACAGCTTTGATGAAATAGTCGAACAACAGCCACTGCTGTGAGAGGCACACGAGTGCTGCCTATGAAATAATTACTTTTAGTAAAGCAATGAATGGGGCTTCACTTAAATCATAAATCATGAAATAATTACACGCGCTCTCCCGGCCCAGTGCTCGGCAACTACGGGAGATCCAGTCGTTTGGAAGGACACACAAACACACAAACAATTTGCGAGACTATATAAATATTTCAAGCATTTTACAAAGTTAAACGTCGGAGCGACCTTTCAGCACGTTCTCAAAGCGCGCCCCAGCGCGACGAAGATGTGCTTCCAAAATTAATGTTCTTGTACGACACAAGAGCTCTAGACATAAATCAAACCTTTTAGTGAGCCGATCTGCTTGCTGACATTGCCATCAAATGAACCCAAAATTGACGGGTTAAACGAGAACAGAGAGAGAAAAATAGCTGAAGAAATGGCAGGGAAGTTAGCCAGTTTCAAGGCTGACGGCTCCTCGGTGCTGGTGTAAGTGGATTAAGACAAATAATAAAAGTGATAGAAGGGCATACGAGAAAATGGAAATAATAATAAGGATAATAATAATAAGTTAATTAAAGAATGCGAGTCGCGTATAGCGTTTCCTACAGCGATGTGCTATGAATGCACTCACTCCCATTGCTTGTGAAAAAAGCCTTCATTTACAGGTATGCCTGTGAGGCCTACGAAAGGATGGGGCAAAGTATTGCGCGTCTCATATCAGGGAGCCTAAGCTGACTTCCTTTCTGTATGTTGTTGTTGTTAAAAACTTTATTTAAACAGAGGTGTTCGGGCCACGTAGGCCCCTGGGCCCCCGCACGACCGTAGTCCACTCAAGTGTTTATGTTCCGCAGGTCCATAACACTGGCAGCCCGGCTGGTCGCGATGGTCTGCGTTGCCGAGTCCTCAGAGCGGAGCACGGTCTCCCAGTCCTCCCACGATGTCAGGTGCTCCAGGCCCCGCGGGGGAGGGTCCGCCGGGCAAAGCGAGAGGATGTGGATGGCGGATGCGAACGGTTCGGGACAGAGGGCGCAGGCGGGCGTGGGGAAAGAGGGATGGTAATGGGATAGGGTGACAGGGGAGGGGAGTGTATGGGTCTGGAGTCGCCTCCACAGTGTCGCATGCCTGTTGTCTAGGGATGGGTGAGGTGGGGGGTAGATCTGACGTGCTGCTCTATAAGCCTGCGTCAGATCGCTGAAAGAGTGCATGCGCTCCTTCGTGAATCCCGGATCGGAGGCCACCTGAGCCCGGTTAATAGAACCTCGGGCTAAAAGGTTGGCAGCCTCGTTTCCGGGATTCCCGGAGTGCGCAGGCACCCATATCAGCTCCACATGGCGGGGTGGAGGTGCAACGGGCGAGTCCAGTATGCAAAAAGCAGGAACATGGACTCGGCCTCGTGCAAAATTTAGTATAGCTGTTTTTGAATCTGTTATTATGTACCGGGCTTCCGTATGGGTGATGGCAATGGCAATCGCAGCTTCCTCTGCAGCTTCTGGGGAAGTGTGTGGGGGGAGGGGTAGTGTGATGAGTGGGGAGAGGGAGGAGTCCACCACGGCGGCAACCGCTTGCTCTCCCATGCATGCGGCGTCCACCCATACGGCGTCCGGTTCGGGGCCGTAATAGCGATGGAGCGCCTTAGCTCGAGCTCGGCGGCGCGCCTCGTGGTGTTGTGGATGCATGTTCCTCGGGAGTGGCTTAATAAGCAGCTCCCGGTGGATGTGGCGTGGGGTGGCGAGTTGTGTAGGGTCGTTGGCCGGTATCCGGATCCCGAGGGAGTCCAGGATGTGCCGCCCAGTGGATGTTCGTGTCAGGCGAATGTATTGCGCCTGTCGGTGGGTTTCTACAAGTTCCCCGATAGTGTTGTGGAGGCCCAGGCCGAGTAGTCTGTCTGTGGGTGTATTAATGGGTAGTTTTAATGCTACTTTGTACGCCTTGCGTATTAATGCATCTAGGGCATTAGTATCGTGTCGGGATAAGTGTAAATATGGGGTTGTGTAAAGCACACGGCTGAGGACGAAGGCATGGATGAGGCGACATAGGTCGCGCTCCTTCATGCCTCTGTGGTGGGCTGAAACCCGGCGAATGAGGTGCGAAATCGCACCTGCAATCTGCTTGAGTTTCTTCAGGGTGGTGGTGTTTTTACCATCACTCTGGATATGGAGTCCCAGTACTCGGAGGGTTTCAACCTCCGGCACTGGGCGTCCGTCCAGCTCGATCGTGATGGGGGAGCATGGGGAGCAGCGATTACGAGGTCTGATGAGTAATAGTTCGGATTTTTCTGGTGAGCAAGAAAGACCGATACTGGCAGCATAATTTTGGGTCAGGGTGGCTGCAGATTGGAGAGTGTCCTCTATGCCACCGTCACTGCCGTGGGTAGTCCACAGCGTGATGTCGTCGGCATAGAGGGTGTGTTTGAGATGGGGTATGATTGCCAATTGTCGGGCCAGGGGGATTAGGGTGATATTAAATAGAAAGGGGGACAGAACGGACCCTTGCGGGTTGCCAACACTCCGTAAAGTAGAAGAGAGGGAGGTGAGTGGGCCAAAGTGTATCTGAGCTGTGCGGTCGGTCAGGAATGCTTGAATGTAGGTGTACGTACGTGCACCCACATTCAGTGGCGAGAGAGCAGTCATGATCGCATGGTGTTCTACGCGATCAAAGGCTTTGGAGAGGTCCAAAGCCAAGACTGCCTTTGTGTGACCCGGGATAAGGGGGTCGAAAATGTCGTGCGTAAGTTGTAGCATGGCATCCTGCGCGGATAAATGGGGGCGGAAGCCCACCATGCTGTGAGGGTAAAGGTCGTTTTCCGCCATGTATTGTGTGAGTCTCGATAATACTACATGCTCGAAAAGCTTTCCGAGGCATGAGGTTAGCGAGATCGGGCGAAGGTTTTGGAGTGTAAGTGGTTTGTTGGGTTTGGGTATGAAAATAACCTTCGCATGACGCCAGGACTGGGGGAGGGTGCCCTCCCTCCAACACTGGTTGAAGTAGTCCGTAATATGTGTGATGGATTGATCATCCAGATTACGAAGCATAGATTTGGTTACCTGGTCGGCGCCAGGTGCGGAGCTGGTACGGAGAGTCAGGAGGGCCGCTCTGACTTCCGTCTCCGTTATGTCCGTGTCGAGTGTGGGGTTGGGCTGCCCTGTGTAGGGAGGTAAGCGAGTTGGTGTGCCTGGGGAGGTGTAGGTTTTTTGAAGTGTATCTATAAGGCTGTCAGGGTTGTCCATGCGTGCGTGGACGAGTCTTGTTACATGGTGTTGTGTTGCTGTTTTTGTCTGCGTCGGATCTATAAGGTGGCGGAGGAGCTGCCAGGCCCGCTTGGTGGACAGGTTCCCAGCAATGCCGTCGCATATCTGGCCCCAGTTGGACCGGCACAGCTCCTCAGAATGTTGTTGGATTTGGGTTTGCAGCGCGGCCAGCCGCTTTTTAAGTGTCCTGTTTAGCTTATTCTTCTTCCACCGTTCTAGGAGGCTGCGATAGGCCTCCCAGAGGTGGGCCAGTCGGGTGTCTAATGTAGGGGTCTCTGCAGGGGTTTCAATGAGTTTTGTGTTGCATTGGACGTCATCCTGGAGTGATTTCACCCAGGTGTCGATATCGGAAATAGGGGTGTCAGAGCGGGCCGCCCGAGTAGTGCGGAGAGAGTCCCAGTTTATGAGTTTGTGTGTCATGTAAGTGTGACGGGGTTGTTTGTATGGGACAGTGACCTGTATAATGTAATGATCGCTGCCTAGTGTGTATTGTGTTCTGGTCCAGGTGACGCCTCGGAGGGAGTGGGTCAGCACCAGGTCCGGGCTGGTGTCCATGCTGACGCTATTTCCGATCCGAGTGGGCGTCAGGAAGTTGTTGTGTACGGTGAGGTGGAGGTTCTGGAGGAGCAGCCAGAGCCTGCGGCCTCGGTGTGTTGTTGTTTTGTATCCCCAGTCTGTATGTTGACTGTTGAAGTCTCCGCCGACTAACAGGGGGTGTTTTCCTGCCAGCCGGTGCACCGATCGAAGTAGGGACTCTAGAGACGCCATCGGGTGTGATGGGAGGTGATAAATGTTTACAATAAATATGGATGGTAACGTGTGTTTATGGTGTATGATTTCAGTGATCACGCAGGGCGTCTCTGAAGCGATATGGTGTACCCTGTGAGTGATGCTACGGTGTATGAGTGTGGACGCCCTGGGTTTGTCTGTGGCGTCCGAATGTACCGAGGTGTAGCTGGGAAGTGTTGCGCAATGGGCAGCGTCTTGGAGTAAAAGTATTTGGGGCTGAGGAGTGAGTGTGGGAAGTAAAAGCTGCAGAGGTGCACGCTTGCCCCGGAAGCCACGGCAATTCCAAGTTAGAATTTGTAGGTAATTATTTCCCCGCGCCGCCATACTGGAGCGTGGGGGGGCGGAGAGGGGGGGTTAGTTGCGTGTCCATTGGAATGTGTTGGACAGGAGGGGTGAATTGTGTAGGCGGAAGGGTGGGTTGCGAGGGTATGGAAGGACGCATTTGTGTGAAGCGGTGTTCTATGTTTTCGAGCATCTTGTTAAGCATGACATCCATGCGGTGCTCTAATTTCTCCGTGAGGGTTTCTATGAGGTGAGTGAGTTTAGTCTCGAGGCGTGTTTCGAGTTCTTGTAGTTTACGATCGAATTTAGCCTCAAGCGCTGCGAGTTTGGCATCCATGTCTGTCAACTGAGGGGGTGGCATTTCCTGTGTGGTTCGCTGTTTTTTCGCGGGAGGTGTGCTGGGAGATTCCGTCTCGGGGGGTGGAGTGGAGTTAGGGAGGCCTGATTGTGTCGGGGGTTGGGTGTGGACGAGGGAAGCAAGGCGACCTACCTCTTCCCTGAGGGCCTGGAGCTCCCGTTCCTGTTGCAGCGCTTCGGGAGTCTGGGTGAGCGGGGGGGTATGTCTTCCGGCGACCAGGTCGGCCCATGTGAGATGTCGAGCGTCCGAAGGGCGAGAAGCTGGGCTGCCGGAGCGTCGACGCGGGCTGGGACTGGATCGATGGTGTTGTCGATGTTCTGTCTTCTTTTGAGTGGATCGCGGCTGGCGTGTAGTATGACTTCTTCGATTTGCTTTGCATCCACTTGTTCCGGTCATGTGTCCTCCACCGCAGAGAATGCATTGTGGAGCGCAGGTTGGGGGGTCCACTCTTTCATGAGTTTCGCCACATCTGGGGCATCGGTGGGAGCGGGGCAGGGTACATACATCTGCTCGATGTCCTGGTTTTCTGCAGTTCGCACAGGCGTCGATGTGTCCCCGGTAGACCGTGCATAGGTGGACACCGCCGCCGTAGATGATTTTCCTCGGAACTGGTCCGTAGGCGAAGGTGATAAGGATTGAGCGTGTTTTCCCCATACGTCGGGCATCAATGATGGGGACTTCGGAATTTCGGGCCTGAAGGTCTGCGATAACCTCGCTGGGGGTTTCATCCCAAAATGCGTTCGTGATCACTCCGCGCACCGCCCCGGCTGGTGGGGCGATGTAGGCTGTGATAGCATATTTTCGGTCGCGTAGTGTAATTTCCTTGAGATTGACGAGTTTGAGGGCGGTCTCTTGGCACGTGGTGGCGATGGTGCACGTGTTGTTGGTGGGATGTACTCGGATCTGGATGTCTTGTTGGCATTGTAGCTGCGCTGCTTGCGTGATTGTGGCGAGTAGGGAGCGCGGTGGGATGTCGAGAAGCGCGAGCCCTCCCTGCGATCGGTAGACAATTTTGTAAGCATCGGCAGGCAACGGCGCGAGTTGTCGACCTTTGAACGCTGCTGCTCTCGCAGCGCGCAGCTGTTCTTGGCGAGGCTGGAACGCAGGCGGCGATGGCGTCGTGGCGTTTGCGTTCTGTGGCGTCCCCATGCTGGATCCTGGGCATGCGGGAGACGATTTGGAGGCTCCGGTCGTGTTCCGACGGGACGCGTGCATGGACAGGACATGCTTCCAGTCCCGGGGGTTGTATTCGGACGGGTTCAAGTCCTCTGCAGACACTGTGACCTGCATGCTGGAGTCTGGGAAGTGGCCGCGCGAGGCCTAGTGCGGCGGCTGCGCCGCTGCCAGAAAGGAAGGCTGACGGCTCAGCCGGAGAGCGTCGGATCTCCAAAAATGTGGGGTCTTCGGGAAGCTCTCACCTTGCTGCGTTGATTGAGGTAGGCAGTGGAAGTTCCACAGCGGGTTCGCTGACCACTGAACAGGTCTGTGTGCCTGGTGTAGTCGTGCGCACTCGAGATAGCAGCGACCGGTAGTTTTCGCCGTCGCGGGGGCCGAGCGTCTCGCAGGAGCTGGGGAGCCGGCTCCTTTCTGTATGAGTTGAGGCCTTTGACGTTCGCCGGCGTCCAATGCTGTAATCTCTGAATGCAGGGTTAGAATGTGCTGCCAGCAAAGGATAGAGCGCCTGCGCTGTGCCTGACCCCTCGAGCGTTCATTAGAACAAATTTGTAGACGCCGCGCTATACTGCATATATATAAACTGGCGCCAAAGTGAACGAATGTAGACTATGCCAGTGAGTGGCAAGAAGTGAAAGACTGGATAGCAGAGAGGAGGAAGCAAAGAGTCGTGTCCCTCTGCTTCTCCACCAATAGGGGGGGGGGGAGGCAGCGCCACCTACACATTCGAAGAGCACTTGGACTGCTGCCCGATTCATGTTCTATCCCCTATAGTGGGTTGCGCCACATTACACAGGATCAACCAACCAACCACCCGACTAAAGTTTTTTTTTTTCCTCGAAAGGAGATTGCTGGTGCGAATCTGCGCATTCGTTTGCTCCAACAAATACCGCAGGAGACACTGCGAGGCCTACCGCGGCATGCGCATAACATTGATTCAGCTATCACTTCACTGTTTCACATTATTGCTGAACGGAAATTTTTGAAGCGAACAGCTTTCTTTGACTCCTTCGCCCGTTTTCGTGGTCGGAAGGTGGCGGTCGCAGGTTGACGCCGATGAAACGGGCGCGCGCGATCGCGCAACCGAGCTACGGGACGCGTTTGCTGGTGGACGCCAGCTATACAGGGTGTTACATCTACCATGCACCACGATTTGAAAAAAAAAAAAAAATATATATATATATATATATATATATATATATATATATATATATATATATATATGCAAATGCCGCGTAGCTGGACAGAAGCAACGTAATGTTGTTTGCCGTCGCTTTTCGTCGAGTATTCTTTTCTTTTGCATTCCCTCTAATGACATAAATAGCCTTAATTAATTAATCAACTTATCATATATTATAATTACATGAAAAGTGCCAGTGAGAAAATTGTAGAGCGACATGAAAAGCTCCCGATACAGATTCTGTTGCTCAATACGTGCTACATAAGAGGGTTTTTCCGAACGTGAAAGAAGCCCGAGAATACACGTAAAATTGCCGCGCGACTGGCCACTCGAGGCACTTAGCGTGCATTTGTGGGCCTCTTTCACACTCGGAAAAACACTTTTATGTAGCACCTATTGACCAACAGAATCTGTATCCGGAGTTTTTCATGTCGCTCTACAATTTTCTCACTGACGCTTTTCATCTAATTCTAATATTTGAGAAGTTGACCTGTATATATATATATATATATATAAATTACAGGGTCTCTTAAGATTTCTCTTAAGAGGTGAACGGCGAAAGCCTACTCTTCCTCCTGTTATCATTCGCCTCTTTCTCTTTGCCTCTTCTCTTTCTGTTCTTTCTTTTATTCATTACTGCTCACTGCTAAACGTTCTTAGACATTTGTAATCAGTTGAGGTCATTACAAGCCGTCGTTAGACATGTTGGCCGTATCATAGTCATTAGTAGTGATTACAAGTAATTTCAGCCATTATTAGTCATTACTGGTCATTACTAAGTATCTTTAGTCATTTCTAAGCTACCGCGGCGCTGTCCCTCCGGCCACTTTCTTGGTTGTCTTATGTGCAAGATTAGCCCTGGAAGAGCGGGGCCGGACGGATGGCGCCGCAGTATAGCTGAAGAGGTGAAGCACCGCCCGCGTAATGCGGACATGCTGCTTCAGTTACCACCTCGCGGCAAGTTATATCTTCGTATCCTTTCGCTTCCTTTTACCTCATCATTTCGGCATTTCCATTAAACATAACAATTGCCTTCTCCCGTCCCTTGTCTGGCTGCATTGTCTGTCACTTCCTGCGTTTGTGTCTAACGAAAATTGAGCGCGCCGGTTTCCTCTATTCTTCTCGATCATTAAAATGGGTCGTTACATTTACTTCGTCAGTTGGAGTTGCACGTTAGACGTGTCGACAGGCAAACGTATCCCGTCTCCATCAAAGAAGTTGCTCACTGAAGTGCGAAGCCTTCTGTTCTCCTTTCTCCATGTGTTCCTACGGCGTGCCGCACCGTAACTTGTGGCAGTTCATAAAGGTTTCTCCTCGTTACGTTTAAGTTTTGGGGTCTAACTGAATCTCCGTTTCACATGGATTTCATTGTAGACCGTTGAGGTAATGTGTTCACGTATATTAGTGCTGTAAGCCTTCTTTTGAGAGCACCTGCGCTCCTTTTCTCTTTCCTTTCAGTAAATAAAAGGGGGGAAATATAAATGCAGATCCAACGCACATGTTGGAATCTACCCGAGGCGAAGCTTTAGTGAAGCTGTTAAATAAATTGCTTAGAACTAACCCCCATCCGCACAATTTTGTTTACTGTCATCCTATGCAACGTTTGAAATGTGATGCAACGTTTATGTTTACCCAGCGTAAAGGCCACGACATTGTACTGCTACAATTTTTATGTCGTCTCGTTTCACCTGTTGTGCCACAGTGGCACATACCCACTCTGTAGGCTCGGCCAAGAATGGGCACATATCCGGTGGTACATACCGAGTGGCTCAATAAATAAAAGAAATTGAGTAAATCAAGGAATACGTTCAATATAATGGGCTACTCCATTAACCGGTCGGTGTACTTTACATATACCTGTGAGCCGACAATATACGTTCAGGTTTTATGTGAAAATTTGTATTTTTATTACGCAGAACACAGGTGGAGCCTACTTTTACTACGTTGTCAGTCATTAGTTAAACCCTTTCGGTGGTATATGCGTTCAGCGCACATATAACCTTCGCGTACAGAATCAGAAATACAACCGCCGAGATACTCACCGACCCAGCAACCGACAGCATGCCACGCCGAATACGGGAGCGCCGGCAAAGAGAGCTTCGCCTTAAAAATCAGGATACGCGTAACTCGCCCCGAGAATGCCACAGACGTAGTTTATTCCAAGTCATATAAGTAGTTCTGCTGTATCGCTCTCTCACTCACACACAGGCGGCAACCCACACGCACGCGCGCACGCGCACGCACGCACGCACGCACGCACACGCACGCACGCACACACACACACACACACACACACACACACACACACACACACACACACACACACACACACACACACACACACACACACACACACACACACACACACACACACACACACACACACACACACACACACACACACAGAGAGAGAGAGAGAGAGAGAGAGAGAGAGAGAGAGAGAGAGAGAGAGCCCTGTCCGCACGTACGCTGCAGGGCACTTCAACTGAGATCGCCCACAGTGACTATAATTGGGCATCTGGGTACTTGAGCGTTTTCATCGGGGTCGCTCTAACCGACGCGGAGGATGTCCCGGAGCACTAATTAGCTAATTAAGTAATGCGCGCATATTAACTTCTTAAGCCACGACCTAGCGGTTAATTGTAAGTAAGAACTTGTGGCCACAGCCCGACGAAATTGTTAACGTCGCTAAAAACAAAAATAAACCAAGAAGCGGTGCCACCACTGCTACTGTGTCAATGCACATTCCGGTTTTATCTGACGAGGGAAAATGTTAATTAGAGCGAAAAACTCGCAACGGCTTGCTACTCCTGCAGGACTCGCTCTATCCCTGAAGCATATGCCACTGGCTCCTGAAAGCTTTCATCGGGCAGTAATTGTCGTGACTCCCAATGGCAGTACATGCTAAGTCGGTTTCATCCTTATGAAGAAACACAGAGTGAAGCTACAGCGCTTGACGAGCATCGTTCGGAAATCCGAGGATATAATTATTGCGGGCTTAACGGACGAGCACCACGACGAGAAGCTTTAGTTACAAGAATCCGCTTAACTGCTAATTCAAGAAAAGGTTATAGTGAATACATGCGTTTACTCTGATAAGCA
This sequence comes from Dermacentor variabilis, assembly GCF_050947875.1. Lineage (NCBI taxonomy): Eukaryota > Metazoa > Arthropoda > Arachnida > Ixodida > Ixodidae > Dermacentor > Dermacentor variabilis. Next base: position 157,738,321 of record NC_134568.1, on the reverse strand, counting down.
TAGCCCGAAGGTGATTTCGAATCTAGCGGCTGCGGTGTTTATGGTAGCTGAGACAAAACCACTGGTCTGCTTGGCATGAATATTGCATGAATATGCCTTTAGGTCCAACCGTCAAAGCAGAAACCAGGAATTCCAGGGAAGGAATTGCAGAGTCGAAGTACTCTTTACTGACATGGTGCATTATATAAATATATATATCTTTTTCTTTTATTCACTCCGTAGATGTAGAAAAAAGGCGACTCATTATCGTCGCGGACGAACGGTATGAGGAGGCTGTCCGGGGTTACAAGTACATAAAGAACAAGAAAGAAACCGACTTCGCTGTATGCTCGGCCTCTGTGCCCACAAACTTCACCCACACGGCGTCGTGTCGCAGCATGACTTCTTTTTTTAACTTTGTGTAAACTGAAAGCGCTCTTTTAAGTCGATCGCCCATGTCCGCGCTGGCTTGTGGTCGCTCTCGGTTTGTTTCAGCATCGAGTTTCTCAAAGGAGGGACAACGGCTCACTTATTCGGCGGAATCAAGCAGAGGTTTGAGTTGACAGTGCTTTTCCTTCGCATTTCTGGAAAAGGAAAGGCGATAGGCGAGCTCTCCGGAAATCGTAGCTGCACAGGGTGGCAAGAGCAGAGCTGCGGTTGCAGGTTCTGCGTGGGAGACCATGCAGGTACCTAGAGCGGCAGCCATGCACGGGGAAAGTATTTCAGATGTATACTTACGGCTGTACTGAACTCGTTACCTGCACGCCCATTTGTCAATTGATGCCAGTGGCGTTATCATGGCAGAAGCGCATATCGGATAAACCGTCTAGCCCACGGCCATACGTAACCTATTCACGCCGCCATCATATCACCGACATTGCGCGACGAGAAATGGGGCGAAAATTGAACCAAATGCCCTCTGCCTCGCTTATTCTTAGGTGTGTTTACAAGAAAAAGCACTTCATTCTGAACAAGTTTGTTCGCTGCTCATACTGGGTAAAGAATATCCTAGGACTTTGGCCCGAGTATAGATTACAGAAAAGCGCCTGTGAGCTTCAAGAATTTTTTAACGAAGAATTTCATCCTGTATATGGTGCTACTGTTATGCCTGCCACGGGCATTTTTACAATAACGGTGGTTATGTGCGCTGTTTTCATGATCCTGCATTCTATCTATATCTTTTCGTTCAGAAGAACGCGCTATAGGGCTACTTGCGTATCCATCGTGCTACTTGGTTGTCTCGGTGCAAGTCCTTGTGTTTCAACCGCATAGTCTTATTGTTATGGGCGGGCCGTCACATGCTATATGTCATGTCTTTTGCAACCGTATGTCTTTCTTAGTTATTTTTCTGTTTGTTTGTTTGTTTGTTTTCTGTCAGAGGCACAGCCGGCAACGCATCGGGGCATCGACATATTCTTTACGTTAATGCATATAACGCAAAGCCGAGATATTACCGCTGATGGCTTCCAACTAAATCTGAATCTCCTTGACGTGTTCGTGCGTACGCGGAAAAGAGGAAAGCGCCGGTCACCACAGCGGCAGCGGTCCGTCATTATGAAAACGATGAGTAGAAGATATCGAGGAGACCGCAAAAGTGACGTGGGCGCCCGTTGTACAGTGGGTACAATCGGTTCAGCATAGGCCTCATTTCCACTTACACAGTTGCAAAAGTATTCTCAGTATACGATGCTGTGATATATAAAACAAACGGAACCACCGATAGGGGCTTGTCCCCAAAACGCTATTTATTGAGAAGGAGCAATATCCGACAACCACTCCTTTGACGTGGTACGCGCGTGGGCACAGGTTTTCTGGGTGGTTGGAGGCACCATATACAAATGGTCTTCCTTTGGCCTCGTGTATCGCGCGTCCCCATATATTCAGATATGTTTCGCCAACTGACGCAAAATTCCCCTCATGTAAAATACCATACACAGGTATTGAAGAAAAAGTGTTTAAAGAGCGTCAGCATCATAAAAGATCCATTCTTTAGCTGTTTACACACAGAGACCCTTAACTACGTTCTACTAAAAGAAATGAAAAAGATACCAGACCTCACATTTTCCCCACTCTTGCACACAATTTTGCAACTCAATTTTGCCGTAAGATATATGAAAAGCTATACGTATTAGTCTTGAAACATGATGCGTATCTTCTTTGTATTAAAACGTAAAAATAAACATCCCGTACATTAAAGAAACCTGAAAACAGGTTTTTTTTAATCATATTCTACCGATGATATATGCAACCATAAATGCCGTCGGGCCGCCGGCTCGCTGTTGGAACACAGGCTGCGAAACCGTCTATATTTCTCTATGCACAAATACAGAACTACTCTGAGGCTTGGACGACGAGTCAGTGACCATGCGCTTCATCGGGTATATAGGTCAGTGCTCGAATGAGTAACGTCGGCAATGCATCGGCTCTCCGGTATAATGCCGCGGTCCTATCACAAATGATTAAAGGGATCTCCTAGCATCGCGTTAAGTGGCAGTGACTTTCGAGTTCCTTTTTTTTTTTCGTAAAGATGAGTCTGGCGGCCCCATGCAACTAACTTCCCAGCAGCCCTTCCAAGCGTCTGGAACTCCCGTAGTTGCCGAGCACCTGGCCGGGAGCGCACCTGTATCTATATTCAAGGGCGTAGCCAGGTGGAGGGGGGGGGGGTGCTTATGGGGTTTCAGCCTCCATTTTGAAATTTTCTTTTTTCGTGCTGTCGTGCACTGTCGACCAAAACAACCCCCGGCGCCGTAAATTATTCTGGATTTTGTCTAGAATGTCTCTTTCATGCTCGAAAAGAAAAGTCTTTTCGAGCGCGAACATTGTGAAATCGGGCTGGATTTCTTGGCAACGCCCACACACCGGGAGTCACATAACGCAAGGAGCCCCATCCGAGCACAAAGTTTAAAGGGCGTTTTGATGGTGAGCGTGCTCGTCGCGGCATCTCGTGGAGGCCGCTGAATCTACGGGGCGCATGACTTTCAATTCCGAAACTTCACGGGTATAAAGTTATCGTTAACTTTTTATGCGAAAGGTGCATTGACATTTACAAAGTCGTGTTTAACATTTTCACTTCGGTAACATTGCGGGTTTGATGTTGTTATAAACATATGAAGCTAAATGTGCATTAACTCTTCTAAAGTCGTGCATCGGACCATACAACGAGACAAGCCCAATCAACACACTTTCAGACAAGTTCACGAAGCACGCAGCGATTTACGGTGAGACGAAGTGTTGTGGTGGTTCATTTGTGCCGTCATGTCACAGAAAAGAATATCAACATTTCTTTCACCTGCGCCAAAGCATCCCTGCCAAGACACTAAAACCAGCAAAGGTGACTACGTTCCTATTTATTTTTTACTTTGACTTTTATTCGCGAAGACACATTGGGCCTCTTCAATTTTGTTGTTCTCGCTACGCGTGGGCTGCCAGAGCGCATGCCTATTTCTCGTGTTACCCCGACCACCGCGCGGCGCACTTCGGTGCACGTTAGTTTTTGTCTGGTCTAGTGGATTTTTGCTTGGCAGAGTTTTGGACGCTTTGGGGCTAGTAGTCGAGTAAAAAAAACAATGGTCGCTCGCCGCCATCACTGTGGGGACTCGAGGGATTGCATCGCGTTCCCTTGATCAGCGCAACCTCTCGGGATAGTCTTGTCTCGCCGGTGTAGGATGCCGAGGAGTATGCGTATAGTTCCTTGTGGGCCAAGCGTCTCCCGTTTCCTTCGATATTCCTTCGGCATTAGCTGCCCAAAGTAGGCATTCGATTGTTTCTTTTCTTTTTCTTTTGTGGAGCGGGAGCACCAAAATAAAAATAAAAAACGCAGACATTGTTGCAGTGCAGCGAATTGCCGCATGGTGAAAGTTCGATTTCGTTACTTCTTTTGCCGAAAGTAAAGCGACGCGGGACGCTTCAATTGCCAGATACCCTTATTATATTATTGTGATAGCAGTTATGTGGACACTCCAGGCGCATTCCTGCCGTCGCCGTCGCCCTCATGTTACGTGCAATGTCCAAGGGCAATAACATCGTGACCGCGCGCAGCATGCTGGACGTGTGAGTTGCGAGATTGCGAGTTGCGATATCTTGTTGCGAGATTTTGTGTATACGTGCAGTGAACTTTGTTTCCAGTGACACTTTTTTGCTTTTATCAAGATTTATCTTCGCGTTTGTATATTCCATTGTATCTTCGCATTTCTAATGTACGAGGGCGAGTAAAAAGAAAGTGAGCCAACCCACCCCGCGCAATAATGGTTCCGTTCATTATCTGCTTGGCATGGGCGTAGCGCACAGGCATCTCTCATTTGGAAAAGTGACACGCAGGTGTGAGGATAAATGTTCTTTAATGCTCTCATACACTGGGTTGAACATGGTCGCGTGACATAACGGATGCTCTAAAGGTTGAACAGCGTGGTGTCGTGAGGTTTTTGACAGCTGAGGGTGTTTCCCAAAAAGAAATTAGTTGCCGTATGGCTACCGTGTACGTTGAACATTGCATGTCATTGGCCACTGTGAAACGTTGGAGCAAACTGTTCAAAGAAGGACGTGAAAGTTGGAAAGACGATCCAAGACGGGGCCAAAGCCACCGTGCAATCACCCCCAACACAAATGCAAATGTTGATGAGTTGATTAGACAAGAACGCAGGATACGCATCGATGAACTGGCAGAGCATGTGAACGTCAGTCACAGTTCGGTTCACACCATAATTCATTATCATCTCGGTTATCGGCTCTAGTGTGCGCAATGGATGCCCAAGATTTTGAGCCGCCGCCAGAAGACGGAGAAGTTCGGCGCTGCCTTGACTCATCTGATCCGGTATCACAATGAGGGTGACGACTTCTTGTGTGCAATTGTGACCGGGAACGAATCACGGCGCCACTACAACGATCTTGAAACACGACGGCAATGTTTACAGTGTAAACCTTCAAATTAACCACTCCCAAAGAAAGCAAAGGCCACCATTTCCGCCGGAAAGGTGTTGCTAACTTTTTTTCTGTCGTCAGGGGCCATTACTGACAGAATTCGCTAAACCTGGAGAGACTATCTATCGTTTCCGATATTGTGAAACGCTGGGTCGGCTGCGTGTGGCAATCAAGAACAAACGACGTGGAAAATTAACGAATATGGTCATCTTGTTCCACGTCAATGCCCGTCCCCACGTCGTTGATGTGGTTAACACAAAAGTGGAAAATTTCAAGTGGAAAACGCTGCAACATCCGCAATACAGCTCAGACCTGTCGCCTCGCGGCTTCCACCATTTGGGGCAGTTGAACAAACAGCTCAAAGCTCAAGGGAACCAGATTCGTGTCGGACGATGACGTGAAGGAGTCAGTTACAGACATTTTTAAGCAGCAACCCAAGGAGCTTGATGAGACGGGAATCACGCGACACGTTAGTCAGTAGCACGAATGTCTCAATGCACATATGGAGACTATCTTTAAATAAAATGCCCCGTTTGTCATATATTTGCATTGGTTCACTTTCATTTACTTCGCCCGAGTATATGTTGCAAAACCCCTGCTTTTTACGTGTTCTCTCTGTTGCGACTATAATTTCCATGCATTTACTCATAATACACGACCGGTGACAGCTGCTCCTGCGCAATACAGTGCAACAAAGGACAGCGTCATTGACAGTGTTCCCTGGCCGTTGCATATGTACAAAAATATAAACGAAGTTATTGAATGAAAAAGTCTCATTAAAATATTTCTCCTCGACTTCTTCATTTCACGGCCTCTACATTTTTCATATCAGCGGCTCGCACTGGTTCTCTGACTTCGAACTGACATAGTTCTAACGTTCGTGTGATGTTTTCTTTACTTATTATATAGACCAAAAAAAAAAACGGAAGCATTGATATCAGTTTCTTCGGGCACAATTTTTGGGACATACGAGTATATTCTTTTATGAAAAAATACATATTTTACTTGTCTTGGCAGTGCGTAGCGTTTAAAAATTCGTTCGCAGCATTCCAGTGCAGCTATTAGTCATCTATTTGATCCCTCGACATATTATACAAGGAGGAGGCCGAGCTGCAACGTGCGCGCCCCCCGAACGAAGCTTCTGGCTGCGCCACTGCCTATTTTACAGGTAGGTACCCTGCGACCGCACTCGTCTGCCTCCCACAGTAGCGGCGGATGCTCGACTGTTGCGCCAAAGCTGTTGTGGCGAAAAGGGACCATCGCAAATGGCTATAGGGCCCCCTTTCTAGATGTAAACACACATAACCAACCAAGCGTCAGGTCGTGGTTAAATCGCTGCGCGCTAGAAAAGTACCGGTGGCTTTCCGGCGGCACCGGGATTCGAGTTCAGTACCTCCGGCGTACGAGGCGGAACCTCTACCATTTCACCACCGCTGGGGCACGTTAATCGCTTCCTTTGGCTGTTCGACTCTTGGTCTGACAAAATGTCAGCAATACTATCGTACCCCGAACCAGTTACGGATTTATTAGGGCACGAGTAATGCTCATAAAAAAAGGAAGGAGAGAGAAAAGGTTTCCTCTCATGTTTACCTTTCTTTGTAAGAGGAACTCCGAGTTACAGAACTTGAAGAAAAGAAAGAAAACTCGCCGCTATCTGAACATCCAGGCATTCATTTTAATTCCCAATAGCGCAAGCACATTACACATCTTCAGGAAACAAAATATGAGAATGGTGCAGAAAAGAAAAAAGAAGGAGAAAAGGGAAACCCGCGGTATTTCGCTTCTCGCAGCTTGCTGAGGTGACCGCGCGCCACTGGTCATCACCGCGAGCGCATTTTGATGGATGCCGGCGCAGGCGGTGGCCGCTTTCAGGCATCCGGTATCGTGTTGCACGCCGCTCCCTTTAATTGCTTTCCAGGTCAGATTCGATTAAATAGCAATTCTACGAAATAACATTTTTCGTGTTATCGTTCTCTTTTGTTGACATCTTTCCTTTACTCATTCGCCGTCAGCACCATCCGATTTGTGGAAACGACTAGCGCGCCTTTTATGGAGAAAAATAAATGAGCAGCACGGAGTCCGCGAGTGACGTTTCCACTTGCGTTTAAATTTGGCCTCTTTAGATGCAAGGTAAGCGTCGTAAATAACGGGGAAAGCAACCACAACAAAAACCACTTGATCCTAGGACGGATAAATAAAGAAATAATTCCCAGGAAAATAAACAAAACGAGCAAACTAACAAACAAAAGAAATCACGAATATGTGGTGCTTACAGAGAGGTAAAAAAAGGTGTGCCTATTAAAGCAAAGCGATTTGCGAATATGCAGTGGCTTATGGAGCTCAACGGAACAGGGCGTGCTACCGTGGTAGGCGCCGGCTTTGCGCGGTGCACATTCTGCAACTAACAATGTTAAATAATAACGTATTTGACGATACTGCAATATTTTTTTCGTGTTTTTTTTTTCTTTCCTTTCAGAGTGGTGGTAGTGAGGAGGGCTAACTGTTGAACCAGCCTTAACGCAAATATGTTTTTCAACGCACTATTGGCACAGCGCATTCTTTTTTTAAGAAACTGGCGCACGTACAGCTAGCGTGTGTTGTGAAGCGCGGTACGGGCCCGATGTGGCTACCGTAATAAAGGCACGTTTGCTTACCAACTGCAAGCATCTACTTTACGAATGTACCATTCATCGATAAATCCATTGGCAGTATGGAGAAGATGTGTTGACGTACCGTACAAGGTTTATTTATTTATTTATTTATTTATTTATTTATTTATTTATTTATTTATTTATTTATTTATTTATGGATACTGTTAGCCGTAAGGCCCTTACAGGGCGAATGCAGACAATACAACTCAGCAGGTGTACACAGCCGCAAGTGCAACAGATTTACCGAACAATAGTCACAACAGTACGCTGGGTGTCAGACCAGTGAAGATCGGAACCTCCGCGAAAGACATGACATTAAAAACAAGTGAACGACAAGAATTTCTATTCGGATAAGTAACCGGACAAACAATGTTGGACATAGCACAGATTATGTGCTGGTAAAAGGTCCTGATGCAGGGCATTCCATTCAGCTGTTCTTGGAAAGAAGGAGTAATTAAAGGGGCTAATTCGGGCCGTAATGGCTGTAATCTGATCTTTGTGAGAAGTTCGCACAGCTCGCGAGGAACGCTGCTTTAGTGAGGGCTTGTGTTTAGGTGGAAGTGGTTATTGCACAACAGATAAAGAAATTTTAGCCTGGCGACTTTCTTCGGTTTGAAAGTGAGGGTACGTTTATCTCACGGAGCAGCTCATTTAGCTGATTTGGCTATAGAATGTGTAAATTTACATATATATAGAATGAACTTAGCCGCCCTTTTCTGAAGTTTGTTCAATCTTATCAATTTGGTTCTTCTGATGCGGATCCCATATGACGCTCGCATATTCCAATGTAGAACTTACCAGTGCGAGATAGGCAATTACTTTTGCTTTTGTGCAAACAAGCTTCCATTCTGTTCTGATAAACCGCAACTTAGTTTCTGCTTTTGAGCATGTTATTGATATGTGTATACCACATTAGATTTGATTATTGAGTGACGCCTAAATATCTGAAATGATTGACTCGTGTTAACAACTGCCCGTTCATTTCATAATCAAAAGAAAATACATTTTTCGTTTTGTTTGTCATTGTAACATATAAAGGTTTTGTATAAATAATTTTCATTTTGTATGCTGCGCACCATTGATTATTAGTGCTCAATGCTGAAAGTGCGCGCCACCATCTCCTTATATCATATAAAAAAAAAAAGTGCTCAATGCGGAATTTAGCGTGAACTGGTCTTCTTGCTTTGAGATGACGGAGTAAATTAAACAATCATCCGCGAATAGCCGCACTTTAACATTGCGCGGGATGGACACGGCAATGTCATTGATGTATCATCAAAATAATATGGGACCTAGCACAGACCCCCTGTGGGGAACTGACGGTACCCCCAGGACATCATATTTTGAGTCATTTAGCTCCACGAACTGAGTTCTGTTTCTGAGGTGTGCTTTTATCTACAACACAGTACTTCTTTTTACACCAAGGTGAAACAGCTTATTAACAAGCTCTTCATGGGGAACACGCTCCAATGCTTTGGACATGTCCAAGCAAATTGCATCCACTTCATCTCTGTCGTCCATTGCTTTAGAAAAATCTTACAGAATTTCTCGAAGTTGGGTAACAGTAAATAACTTCCGTCTGAAACCATGTTGATTGAGAATTAGGTTTTGACGTTCTCAATGTGTTCGGATAAGCACTTTGCCAAGACATGCTCAGGTATTTTGCAGCAGGTGCAAGTGATAGAAATAGGTCTATAATTACGAGGAATGTGCTTGTTTGTTTCCAGATTTTTGTGCTGGTACTATTCTAATCAGTTGGTAAGCAATGTTGCTCTAAAAAAGCCTTAAATATGACAACTAAATATTTAGAGACCCATTCAGCGTATCGCGTCAGAAACTCTTTAGGAATAGAATCGGGGCCAGGTGACTTTTTTGTGCCTAAATTAAGTAGGAGGGAAAATATACAGACAAACAGCACCTGGCATGTCAGATGGCAGTGCGCACCTTCCTGTACTGGAATTCCGAGGCGAAGAAATAGGAAGAGGGAACACAGGATGAAAATAAGCATTGCATCTGTTGGCGATTCCTGACAATTGGTCAGTAATAAAACACCCATCCGTTTCAATGAACCTCATTTTTTTCATACGAGGATGAAAGGTGACGCCAAAAGCGCTGTGAGGGAGCTTTCAAAAGTTGCGTGAACTTTTCTGAGAAGTATTCTTCTTTCGCTCTCACCAACTTCTGTTTAAGCATCAAAGAAAGGCGCAAGATTTCATTTGTATTCTTTTTTCGCTTGCGTTTTCTGAGCTTTATTTTGCGTTTTAGTTAATTTCACGATTTATCCAGTGATCATGCTTTCTGACTATTTTTTAGGAACAATCTTTTGTATACAATAGTTGACAATGTGTTGAAACTTAGACACAATGTGATGGCGTCATCCTCCACATCAAATGAGTCTAAGGACGTTTCCAAATAGTCCAAGATGCTTACATCGTAAGCTTTTGAAAAATCTCTAACACAAATAGTTCGCATTTTTTATGTTTTGGTGGCCTGAGCTGTTTTAGGGAAACTAAGACAGGCTTACGATCAGAGAGCCCTTTTTTAACGGACGCGTGATATTCAGTTTTTTTACTGCTTATAAAGCCAAGTCTAATATTGATTCCGTGGTTGTTCCTATCCTTGTTGCACGTTTAACGATTTGTGTGAGATCATTATTAAATGTAATGTCCAGCATAGCCTCACAATGTTTAGCATCAATTGTGCCTACCTCAAGAGACTCTCAAAGAACATTCGGCAAATTGAAATCGCCTGCAATGATTACTCTTGCACTGGCAGATAATACAGAAGTTAAAAGATAGTCTTGAAATGAATAAAAAAATATGAAAGGGGCGTTGGGAGGCCTATAAACCGCCGCAATGACGCACGAAGAAAGGCCAAGGTTTACCCTGCGCCATATGCTTTCTGTGTTAGGACATTCTTTCATCGGAACTGATTTGATTTCTTCCTCAAAAATAAATGCTACACCACCGCCACATGAATCACAATCCTTTCGAATCATCTTATACGTAGGTGGTATTATCTCGCTGTCAGCAATTTTGAGACGCAACCATGTCTCTGGAAATGAAAGAACATGTGGCTGATAAAGCATAATGATGTGTTCAAGTTCAGTAGTTCTATTCAGTAGACCGCATGCATTGATGTTTATCAACGTGAAATTCCGTTCTTCCGTTCTACGCTGTCACGCTGTTTTACTTTCAGTTGCGAGCGCCCGCTCTGCTTTGGCACGGCAGTGATTTTTCGTCATCCCAGACGAATGCCTCTTTATCAATGAAAATCCTATCATGTTCGAGCCAAACTTTCGAGCCTCTTTTCTTGCTTCGCACTGTCCCAGAGTCTCTTACAAGTTGCCTGAGAATAGTCATTTGATAGCGAATAGTCGCGGTCCTTTAGTTTCTTGCAGTTCCCAAATTCATCTTTTCGTTGTAGTAAAAAAACCTAACAATCACTGGACGCACCTTGTCCACGCGCTTCTGGCCAAGTCTGTGCATCCGCTCCACTGTGTTAACTTTGACGAGGTGCTCATGGAAGACATCCTGCAACACTTTCTTCTTGAAATCACCAATTGTTTCGCTAAAAGTTTCGGGTATTCCGAATACAAGATTTTTTCGGTGGCTCCAATCTTCCAACTCGATCATATTCTTTTGCAAGGAGCGGATAGTGGCTCCCATTTCCTGCTCGTGCTTGAGCCTCGTGCGTTTATGCACGAGATATTTGAAATATTTCTTCCATCGTTATTCTTTTAGATTTTCCCCTTTTTCTCGTAGTTTTTATCTCAGCTAAGATGTTAGGATATCCGCCTCCTTGGTAGCGGCGCTTCTTCCGCGCTTATAAAAACATGTTAACATTTACTAAAGTTCCAATGGGAGCACGCAATGTAAAACGCAAACGGGCCATTTTTTTATTTTCTTTTAATTTAGAGATAACCAACTCGTTTGAAAGAGGGTTATACAAACCAGCTGAAAAGAACAATCTTCCAAACATTTAGAATTATGTGCACCGCTGGCATATAATAGCTGTGTCAAATCGGAGTGGCCACGTTTCTTTTCTTTTTGTGCTTGCACAGCTTGAAAAAATGGCGATCATCGAATCTGTATAACATGGCAAACTATTAGATTATATTTGAGTAAATACGACGAAAGTACTTAAAGATGAGGGATAACGTATCACAACACGCGTTTCCGCATTTCATTGATAAGAAGAGCGAAGGATTGTTGAACAACTCATGTGTGAATATTGCTTTGTTTTCTTTCTCTTTTTTGCATTTTTTAGCCTAAAAGAAAATGCGGAAAATGGGTTGAGGAACTCGGCATTACTGCTGTCTAAATAATGTGGGATAAATGCAGGATTATCAAAAGGGACGTGGAACTTTTGACTTAATTAACATTGACGTACATGATTAATAGTTGGAGTTTTAAAGTACTATATTTCACAACAGCAATGAAGACATCTTTCAAATTAGTTATTGTTGTTAGCAGCAAAAATGATCTTTGTGAATCATCAGGCGAAGAGAGGTACCCAACAATGGTTTCCAACATGCTGTGTCTTTTTTGATTGACGAAGCGAATGCCTTCTAAGGAAAGTACAAAGTTCAATATGCCTCTAGCTGTCAGCTTATTGAAGCGCAGTTACTTCGCAGGAATGAGAATAATCTCCTGAAGTTATTAGGTACAGCAGCAGCATGATGGAGTAAGGGACACATTCGAAGAGAAGTTTGCGCCCTAGGTCGTCGTCATAATAATAATAATAATAATAATAATAATAATAATAATAATAATAATAATAATAATAATAATAATAATAATAATATTTATTTATGCACCACAAGAAAAAATACATAGTAAGCGCGCCTGTCGAAGCCTAAATGGCTTGTGTGACTAGGCCCGGCAGTGCCGGCAACAGCGATGAGGTCAGTGTATGTACATACATGCGTAACCTTAGTGCCGACAAAATATTGTGCATAAATGCAAAATAAATACGCGTCAATACAATGTAGCGTGAACATATTTTCACGCTTATATAGATGAAAAACAGAAAATTTTGATACATGGTAGTCCAACATAGTGAACATTTTTTTTATGCTTACATAGAACAAAAAACAAAAATTAAAAACAAGTTATGGCAACGTAATGAACATTTTTGTAAGCTCATAAAGATATACAGGTTAATACAACCAAATTACTTCAAATAAACACATACCCATACATAAAAGAAAACTCAAATGGAAGATAACATCTTCTTTAAAACCTTTTTTGACTGAACCGAGAAAAATTCGTCAGGTAGATCATTAAAGATTTTGGGCACATAGACGCATCGCCGTGCCTCGCCATACCGAGTTGATGAACGAGGAACACTGAAACGAATATTGTCCCTCAAAAGTCGAGGAGCTACATACAACAACAACAACAACAACAACAATAATAATAATAATAATAATAATAATAATAATAATAATAATAATAATAATAATAATAATAATAATAATAATAATAAATATTATTATTATTATTATTATTATTATTATTATCAGCAGCAGCAGCAGTAGCATATAATAAACCCTTAAATGTTCTTTCTCGGGGTATATTACATAAGCGTAGAGTATATGCAATGAAAGCAGGTCATTACCGCAACGTCTAAGAGAGAGAGAGAGAGAGAGAATGAAGAGGAAAGGCAGGGAGGTTAACCAGATATGAGTCTCCGGTTTGCTACCCTACACTGGGGATGGGGGATAGGGGTTAGAAAGATGACAGAGAGGAAAATGCTAAAAAAAGGGAAAAAAATACGCACAAATGGAGACACACACACAAAAGGCGTTCCAGTTAAAGTCGTTCACACAGGCCGGTAGATCGCAAAAAGCGCAATAGTGCTTGCACGGCCTTCTTCTGTGACGGTAGGTCCTTTCGATGTTGGAGAATACTTTTTTCAGATAGCGGTTGGTCGTCCAGTTGGTCAAGTTCGTGGCGAAGGCATGCCCTCTGTGGACTGTACTGCGGGCAGGCGCACAAAATATGGCCAATTGATTCTTCATGGCCGCAGTGGCACAGGTTGGGCTGTCGGTCATCCCTATGCGGAATGCATAGGCTTTGGTAAAGGCAACGCCCAACTAAAGTCGATATAAAAGCGTGGCGTCTCTACGGCGAAGCTGTGATGGCGCTCGAAGACTTAGTGTGGGATCAAGTGAGTACAGTTGCGTATTTCTTAAATGTGGCTCATTCCACTGCGACGCGGTGCACTGCCGAGCTAGTAGGCGGAGCTTCCGTGCTGCGTCAGTTCTAGAAAGAGGAATTTGGACGTGGCGCTCCTCAGTATGGGCTGAGCGCGCAGCGTGATCCGCCCGTTCATTGCCGATAATCCCGCAGTGACTAGGAAGCCACTGAAAGGTTATTTCATGGCCTACGTCACTTATATGTTGTAACGTCTCTATAATATGGAATATTAGTTGTTCGTGCGGTCCGCGTCGTAAAGGTGACAGTAGAGACTGCAGTGCCGCCTTCGAATCGCAGAATATTGTCCACTTGTGTGGTGGTTCATCACTAATGTGATGAAGGGCAGTAAAGAGCGCTGCGAGCTCTGCCGCCGTCGATGCTGTCGCGTGGGTCGTCTTAAATTTGATTGTTGTAGCTTTCGCTGGTATGACGACTGCCGCCGCGGAGCTGCTTGGAAGGACAGATCCATCAGTGTAAATATGCGTAGAGTCACGCTAGTTCTCGTACAAATATAGTAGCGTGAGCTGTCTAAGGGCTGGCGATGATAGATCAGCTTTTTTCGAGATACCAGGTATTGTGAGGTTGATTTTTGGCTGAGCGAGGCACTATGGAGGAATCGAAGGTCTCGCAGCCGGAGTGAAACAAGCTGGCAATGATTCATCATATGCGGTTATCGTTTGGCTGAAAGATGTGTGTGGTCTGTCCGCTGTTAGGGAGGCCAAGTGGTGACGAGGCGTCCTGGCCAGATGCCTTATATGGGTTCTGAGTACTTCAATTTCAATGTGGGTCCTGACAAGGTGGTCTCCAGCGATTGTTATCGTAGCCACTGTTGAAGCACTCTGAGGCAGGCCTAGACAGATCCGGAGCACTTGACCCTGAAGACCTTGCTCACCGAGCGCACGCTTGAGAGCAAGCAGCACGATACCACTGCGCAAGCGATCCGTCACGTGGCCTTTTTGATATTTCGCGGGTTTTCTTTGCAACCCGGAAAAAAGGACTACGTGAGACGTAACGTAAAGGAAATAACTCGATCGGTGGTTTCTGACTGTGCTCTACAAATATGCGTATCATACTTGGGGTTCTCAACCAATAATCAAGAAGTTGGGTAATTAAACTTAATCGCTTAATTAGTTATGGGGAAAACAAAAATTGTCTGAGTTACTACAGGCTATTGCAATGGTATGCGTTCGGTTCAATTCGCTTCCGACGCGCGTTTCATTTTTAAATTGTTGGCACAAGTTATGTGGGACACCCTGTATATTCTTCGCGTATTGTATTTCTTATGCGCAGAGGAGCGGAGACGAGCTTAATCCTGTGGTTCCACTTACGTAATTCATTTTTGTTTCTGTGAGCGGGGGACATCTTTCTAATCAGCTGCAGGATTAGATTAAATTGAACACGAATGGGTGCTGTTTCATAACGTGACCTCAGCTCAGAATCCAAAAACACTTTTGCGGAGGTCTCGCTATGAAAGAGCTGCCATTGTGACATCACATATACATGTTCTCGTCTCGCGAACTGTTTTACAGCGAAGCTATCAACCTCTAGCCCCAGTATGCATACCCCGCATGTGTTCCCTGGAGGGGGGGGGGGGGGGCAGTGGTTGGAGGGAGTACTCCTTGGGTGGCTTACGTTCGTATCGGGGACACGGCGTGTGGACATAAATGGAGACGGGTAGGAGGAGGGGGTGAAAGATTGTGGCGACGGCGCCTGTGCACCTGGCCTGCGCTTCTGTTGTTATAACGTCACGCGCATCGGAGGTGCCGGCGTGGCTAGAGCAGCGGTTGCGGCAGATGCATGGGAGGTGCGGTGACCGCGGTGGCGCTTGCGGTGGCGTAGTGTGGTGCCGTACGAAAAAAAGAAACGTATGGTTTCATAATGTATGCAGCCCATACATGCAACCCATGTATGCAGCCTAAAAACAGCTTCGCTGGTAATCCGTCCCCATATGAATGTTGCGGCCCCACAATTTTGTTTGTACACCTCTCGACACCTTTGAATGGGCGGTACATCGCTGGGATGCTTTTTCAATGCTCTATACTTACGGCGTTTGTGTACCTCTCGACACTTTTGAGTGGGCTGTACATCGCTGGGATCCTTTTTCAATGCTCTATATTTAAGGCGTCTCTACTCCTCAAACTTGAAAAGTTGGCGTTCTTGAGGGCTCTATGGGTAAACAAGGAAACCCTGTCCGTCAGACTGACAGCTCATAGCGCGCTGTGCGAAAACAAGAGCCAGGACTGCGTAAAACGACAGGACTAGCGTTTCTGCTTAACAGCCTCCGTTGCGACAACCGCCATTCTGTCCTGACAGCCGACGTCATTTTTTTCTGCTTCATTCGCTGGTCGTAAGTAGGGCTGTGTGTCGAGCGGAACCGTAGTGGTGTGATGAACGCCCAACCACCGCAGTCCGTGATAACGATGAAACGTGTCGTCCGGCACAGAGGGGACGCTGTGTTTCACTTCTTCGACGCCGCAGCAATATTTCTTTCAGCCAGCCGCTGAGTGTGCGCCACGTATGAAAATACTATAGGCGGTACCGTCAGAGGCTATCCATACTACTACGGGAGGGACACTAGTGACGATGTGGTTAGCGGCGTTGCACAGTTGCTTAGTTTAAAGAAACAGGGGCCATGGCATTGCGAATCGACTAAGTCAAAGGAAACTCGCGACTGCAGATTTTCTTTATTCTTGTTCGGCTTACTCCACTGAACTCATGTGCCTGCGCTGTCGAGGGGGTGCAAGAAAGGCTACGTGATATCGCCAATTTCAGCCCTCGTGTCCCAATCAAGAGGCGCGCCTCAATTACGGCCAAGCAGGGCGTGCACGTCGTCTGCAGTTTTCCCTGCCTTATCACCGCTGTCTGCCGCTGTCCTGCAAGATGTGACGAGCCGAGACTGCCTTATATAAATACTCGTCACCTAGCTGCCGCCACGGGCGTTAATGGCGGCTACAAGGGCAAAGAGCTGACCCCCCTTCGTGCAGTTGAAGTTGTGGCTGGCGGACGGACCTACACCGGTGCTAAATATACGTGGAACTCCTCTTTCGGTCCGGCAGCGCTTTCTATCTGGTCGCGGGGCCCTCTGAGCGACCGCCCCACACTATACGAATCAATACGCTGCTCTCTCAGGCGCCGTTCCTCGGGGACTCGAGCTTCTGCCAGCGCTCATTCATTTTGTCTCGCCGGCAATGCTAACTTTTCGGGAGAACCCGGGCCTGGCTCCAAACTCTTCGGGTCAGTGTGTTGCTGCTGCCTTTGTTTCTTTCCGCTTAGCTTAGTGCGCCCGCACAATCGAGTGACTCCCAGTCTGTTCAGCTTTGCCACTCTGCAGGGATACGCGAGGAATGCCCACTGTCTCTCTTGCTAACCGAACTGCCTTCTCGTTTCTTAGTTTTCTTCCTTGGTATATATATATATATATATATATATATATATATATATATATATATATATATATATATATATATATATATATATATATATATATCTTTTTTTCTGCTCTGTGTCGTTGTTCGCGGCAAGAAAGTTCGAAGCTCTTGTCAACAGTCTAGGCGACCGGCGAAGGGCAAGCTTGCTGTCGGCTGCTGCTCTTTTGAAATCAGACTGGGAACATGCCTGCTTGTGCTTCCTTGTGCGCGTCGAACGTTACCCTCCAGCCAATAAGCCCGCCACTTCGTCCATGCTGGTTTACTTCTGTTTGAAGTCGGCCCCAGTGAACACGCCAATTGCCTTTGCGCCACGGGGTCTGTCTCCCTGCCACTGGGGTGACGCAACTGCATTTAGATGGAGGTGAAATGCGACTGCGTGCTTGCAGGACATGACCTGTCTGTAACCGTTCCATTGAGGAGCGCCCATAAACAAGGCAGAAAGAAAGGGAGATATTGCATGAAAGTTTTTCTGGCGTTTGACTTGGAAATTCGTATAGCCCCAAGGAATATTGTCATATATATATATATAGTCTCATTTTCTATTTTTTGCCATCCGCCTAGAGTCATATATATACGAGAAGCAAGGCGGTTAACCGAAGGGCCCGATTTTTACTAGTCATGTCATAAACGCCAACAAACACTGACACCAAGCTCAACATAGGTGAAATTACTTTTGCTTAATAAATGAAATAAAGAAACGGTAAATTAACGGAAATTAAAGCGGATGAAACAAGAAGTTGCCGCAAGGTGGGGAAAGATGGAAAGGTTGTGAGATCGTTCCGCACCTACGGCAAGTTGTTTTTTCGTCCGCTTTTACTTGCATTAATTTATCGTTTATATGTTGTCCTTGGTGTCCGCGTATGTTGGCTTCTTACGATATATATATATATATATATATATATATATATATATATATATGTGTGTGTGTGTGTGTGTGTGTGTGTGTGTGTGTGTGTGTGTGTGTGTGTGTGTGTGTGTGTGTGTGTGTGTGTGTGTGTGTGTGTGTGTGTACACATTGCACTGGATATTATCGGCACCGGCACGGTGAAGTGTGGAAGAGGAAGGCAACGTCTTCTGTCAGGTTCCCAGCAGGCTCTACTTAGAAAAACATCCCGTGTCATTTTGGTAGAGATTCGGGGTACTCGTCCTCACCGTCTTGGAGCCCCGAAACCGTAAGTTACCATCTGCCTCCACAGTGACCGACGTCGCTGGCCCCTCGCAAGTCGCTCCCTCCCCCACGGCTGTTGCGTGTTCTGGTCTTCCGGATCTTCAGTGGCACCGACGATCACGGCGTTGAGTAATGGCTCGCAGAGCATGAACACGCGTTACCGCGTATTACAAGTGGGATTACCGCGTCAAACTGACCAACATCATCCTTTATTTGACCGATGTGGCCAACCTGTGGTTCAGGAACCACGATGCCGATTTTACCACCTGGTCAGTTTTCACTTCGCTCTTCGGCCGTCCCGCTGTGCGCAGACTCCGCGCCGGACACCGTTAGGGTTGCCGAGATCAACAAAGCAATGAGACCTTCACAAGCTACTTTGAGGACATCATCGACCTCTGTAAACGTGCGAATGCGTCTGTGATCAAAGTCCTTAAGATAAGACATGTTATGGAAAACATAGACGACGATGCCTTTCATATATATGCTCGTAGCCAAGTACCCTACGACGGTTGCTGAAGTAATAGAGGTTTGTCGAAGTTTTGATCTGCTGCACAAAGAGCACCTTTCCACCCGTCCTACCAGTTTGCAAATCGAGTACCTCTCGGCCTTGGAGCCCGCATGCGTTGGTGCTGATCATTCCGGCTTTCTTCCGCAGATTCAGTGATACCTTTGGGAAGAAGTGGCTCACCAGCTAGCTCTTGTGGCGTGTAATACTGGTCTACTTCCACACTAAACCCTTCGTTCCCTTGTGTGATTCAGGTGCAAGTTCCTGAGGCGCTCCCAGCTCCCTCGCAACCGCCGCCTGTAGGATCACCTCTGACTTACACTGAAGCTGTCAATCGACACCGTATCGTCCGATGCCTACTACCTCCAGCGCAGCCACCAGTTTCTACTCGTCGCCACGTCCGGTACGCCCGGTTCACGTACCGTTGTCGACTTCCGGGCGTACTTCGGATCACCGCCCCATCGGTTTCGCATGTGGTATTCCGGGCTATGTTGCGCGTTTCTGTCGCCGCCGTGGACTTCATTTTCGTGATGGCGCGCCAAACCTCAGCTACCTTCGACAAAAATCTACACACCATTCTATGCCTGATCCCTCCGACTCGTAATTATGTCGCCCCACCTTCAGATCATACCCGTCTTCTTGTCCTTCAGGTCATGAGAAAAAACCGACAGCCGTAGTTCCTGAGGCAAGAATTGCGCCGTCGTCGAAATTTTCCAGGCCTCATCTTGCCCCTCCTAACGAGACTGCAGTATTTGTCGAAACTGTCGCGACAAACGCTCTTGTCGACACAGGGGCTGCCGTTTCGGTCATAAGTGAAGACCTCTGCTGCAAACTCAAGAAAATAGTGATTCCGGTTCCCGATCTTTCACTACGCATGGAAAGCTCATAGCAAGTCAAGCCTTCTGCGGCATGTAGTGCTAGTTTTGTGATTAAAGACATATTTTATTGAATTCGCCGTTCTACGCCGTGCTTCGCATGAGGTTATTCTGGGCTGGGACTTTCTTTCCGCGCATCATGGTGTCTCCGCCTCAACTACACTTTTTAGACCGTCTAGAGTTTTAGACCTTCTACTCCCGTTTGCCGTCGTCACACTCGCCGGTGGTGTTGCTACAATTTATGTGTGCAATCCATTTTCCTCTCCTTCAACTACGTATATAATACGGTGAATGTGTAAGGCGTCTCGACACTTTAGATGTCATTCGCCCATTTCATCTAGCTTCCGATGCGGCATCACTGCCTATCGGTGCCGTCGCTTCTATGCCAGCTCAACGCAGTCAGGTCGTTGAACTGCTTGAACGATTCTGTGCCTCTTTCGAGTTCGGCCAACTGTCCTTGAGGCACACCGGTTGTTCACCGTATTGACACTGGTCACCATGCTGCGCTGCGCCGGCATCCATAACCATGTTTCCACAGCTGAACGCCGTGTAATTGACGAAGACGTACAGTGTAAACATGTTTACACCCTTACCGTTAAGGCCTAACAAAAAGTTTATAAAGGCCGACAACAGAATGCTAACTAGATGTGCGATGACAAAAGACGTAGTTGAAAACTGTGTAATCATTCTCACAACCTTGAGCACACAGAAATATCTGCAAAGAGAATTTCACAGGAGAGATGTGAAACTCTCTCTCTCTCTCTCTCTCTCTCTCTCTCTCTCTCTATATATATATATATATATATATATATATATATATATATATATATATATATATATATATCCTCAGAAATAAGAGCTGGCAGCACGTACATTGCATTGATTATTTTTTCTCTTTCGTCGCGCGTGTGAAAGTAAAATTTCTCCCGTTTCCAATGCACTGTATCACGTTACTCAAATAAAGTTTGGCAGCATGTTACACTCGTGTAATACGTGAAGGCGAAAGCCTGCTGCACACTTGGTAATGCGCCGTCTCGCATCGTCGCGTGGCTGCTTTTGCAGTTCGGCTTCTTCGGCTCGTTTTCGACCCTTAGCTGCGGCTTCGCGCGCTCGTATATCGGGGTCAGACTCGCGCCAATGACGCTTCTCTACGACTTTACGTTGCATCCTCTCAGCAGGGTGTTGAAACGTAAGCTGTTCTCTGTGTTGTCGGGGTGATTTCAATGAATGTATGCACTGTTCGCTTCACTCTGCTGAGCGCTTGTAACCTCAGCCTTACGGGGGTATGAGCCATTGGATTTTTTTGCTTGTTCATGGGGTGCAGGAGTATAAGCCATCGAGAAGGTCACATGGTTTTTTTTTTCGTACCACTCGACTATACGCCGCATTTCTGTACGTTGTATGCTTGATTCCAATGGATTTATGCACTGTATGCTTCACCATACTGAGTGCTTGTAGCCACTGCATAACGAGAGGGATGAACCATTGCATTTTTTGCTTGCTAAGGGTGGGGGGGGAGGTGTATCCATTGTTGATGATGATAATTTTTGCACTATTGGACCGGACGGCGCATTTTTTTTTCAAGGCCATCGGGTGTATGAGCCACTTAAGGCTTTTGCCTTAAACACCCCGTTGTGCTGCTGAAGCTGACACAGTGTTGACTTCTCCGAATCCACGATCTCAGGCGTGAACGGTTCGTGACTGGCCGGCGCCCTCGCTATGCGCTGTTGTTGCCTGTCGCACGTGCGATGCCCAATCGCGAACTTTTTCGACATATTCAGTGCCAAACAGCAGTGTGATATTGACATCCGGATGGCCGACGCCAACTTCGTATTGTGCACTGCTCGGTTTTCACAACAAAATGCATTTGCTGGCGTAAAGCCCAGCACCACCAACACATATTTATGCACGGCCGCTTGGGGCCGTGTCCTCACCTAAGTGGACCGACAGCCCATACCATCAAATCGGACAGGCGACACGCGAGCAGCAGAGCTTGTCACACTCGTGCCTATCGCGTTGCACTTTCCTTAGAATGATAAAAGAAAGGAAAAAGGAAAAAGGATAAATAAATAAATAAATAAATATGGACAACAAAAAAGATGTATCACAGGTGCATGGCACGCTGGCTTGATAGCATGATTTCACGAAGATGTGGTAAGTAAGTAAGTAAGTAAAGTAAGTAAGTAAGTAAGTGAGTGAGTGAGTGAGTGAGTGAGTGAGTGAGTGAGTGAGTGAGTGAGTGAGTGAGTGAGTGAGTGAGTGAGTGAGTGAGTGAGTAAAGTGAGTGAGTAAGTAGAGTGAGTGAGTGAGTGAGTGAGTGAGTGAGTAAAGTAAGTAAGTAAGTAACGTAAAAGTTTATTTTCCAGGTTCAACTGGAGGGTTTTCTGGCAAAAAGCTGCATGAGCAGCTTCACTATGTCCAGAAAACCCCTACAAGCAGTAGTACACGAGTGGTACAGAAATCAGACACACATACAATACCGGAGCAGCAAACCCAGCCAAGGTCACTTCAAATATTTCTTCTCTGCCCTGGCGTCTAAAAACGTTTACGCGATGTTCTGCCTGTCATTAGTATTGTTTCACCTTTGAACCAAATTGTGGCGTATATTCAGAATGCGCGAATACATATTCAGTATAATTCTAACGTCGTCTGTCGTAACCTGCACAGCAGTGTTCAATATACTACCCGCTCAAAATACACAGAACATAAGGTGGGCCTTCGGACGAGATGAGCCGGAATAACGAACCCATGTCTAAGGAGAATAACTGTGCAGGCCCAGACAAACCAGAGTTGTTTGGTTATGTGAATGAATATATGATGTACACCTTAAGTCCTCTTTTTGTGTGTACTTATGGGAATAGGGCACCGTTTATCTTGTTGTCTTATAAGAAACTGCAAACGAATATTGAAAGTTCGTGCTTTCGTGCGCGATCTCTGTGGACAGTTCGAAAACGTTCAAGTTTGTCAAAAATATGGCGAAGTCGATACCGGCGAAGCTGCTGCAATCGGTGCTCGCGATATCGCTACAAACCTTCGCTGCAGAGAAGTAGATGAATTGTCATTGTTAAGCACGCCTAAATAAATGACCCGCAGCGAATATTCCGCAAAAGAAATATCTGCAGACTTAAGCGATTCCTCTGGCGATGAACTCGCTATGACTGCGACAGTAACACTAAGAAAAATTACACCCTCGTGGGTGTACATTGGTACTCACCCATGATTCCTTGTAATCTAAGATTACATATAGAACACTCTTTCTGCACCCTTTTTTTAGGAAAATTTTTGAGAAAGGGTTTATTCATTATCAAAACACCTTTAGTGCACCCATTTCTTTATTACATTGGGAGTGCTAAAACGTCATGTGCGAAACCTGCACCCTACGAAGTTTAAAGAGAATGGGACATTTTCAAGCAAGTAAAAAAAGCCGTGCGCGTTTCTTTCCCAGTGGTTTGCGACAAATCATTGTTCGAGCGCGCCATGTGGTCACACTGGGCTACAGATGTCATCCTGGCGGATGAGAGCCTGTCTCTCAGCGGACGCAGCCGTCTACTCAAGAACAACTTATCCTTTGCGATGCACACAACGCCGTCCTCGCCCACTGTTCAGTATTGCTGTTGTGGCAACCGAAATACATGCACTCATGCTAGTACACTATAAGAGTCACTGATTACCGAGCGCTAAGCTGCACGACAACGAAATAATAATGGCGTTCGATAACAAGCGACTCATTCTCAGAGGAACATGAATTCGAGTCCCAGTAGCGGTGGTGAGCGGAGTCTTGTTTCTCTTTGTACTGTATGCGAAATTGAAGCAGGGTACGAGGAAGCGGCCTAGAGACGCCGTCTTGATGACGACGGCCGTCGTGGTCAGCGCAACGGGCGGACAGACGCGGCAAACCCAGATAAAGGTTTTTAAGTGCTGTCGCTGAATAATCTTAAATTATGCTCTTTAGACACACCGCACCTGATTAGGAGAGCGTTCACAGAGAGACCCGTAAAAAAAATTAGATATTTAATATTGGTACCTGATGCTAAGGTGCCAATAGCGTTGCACTGCTGAGTTCCAGGTCACGGGTTCGTTTCCCGGCCGCAGCGGCCGTTGCATAAAGGCGGAGTGCAAAAAGAAAAAAGAAAACGCTCGTCATATTCTTCTGTATGGGTGCGGGTTCAGGAACCTCAGGTGGTCAAAGTGAATACGGTGTCCTTCACAATGACATTCATCGTAACCTTCTGTGCAGGTTAGGTACGTTCAAACTCCACAATCTAATTTAAATGCGCATTCGAGAAAAAAAAATGAGAAAAAAAACTGCTCGTCGCCTGATAAACAGTCTTTCTGTCTAGTAGTTGAGCGCTGATGTGGTGCGGATATATATCTTTTTCGTTTTATTTTGCTGTCACTTTCGAGCAAAAGACGTGGAATAAAAACCATTACGAGATGACATAGAGCTTACGGTTGGATAGGGGGGAGGTGTGTGGGGGGGGGGGGGCGGGTAGCTGCTTTTTGTTTTTGTGCTTTTTTCTGGTTTCCCAGCATTTTGGCACGTACTTTTCATTGACAAATAGATGTATATGTACAAAAATCCGAGGACGCCTAAGCACTTCTTATGAGTTGTGAATGCAAAATATCCAATTGAACGCTACCAAGCGCTCATTGGCGTTATGAACTCCTCGCGGGCAAGCAAGCCCGTTGAGACGCTTGGCCAATGCCTGCCAGATAGCACAAGGCAGGTACATTTCTATCCACGACGTCATTCTACCTTGCCCGACTGCCATAGAATGTAATGGAGACGCTCCCGAGTAAGCCGCGGTAATTTTTGACGTCAACGCTTTCGTTACGCCGGGCTTGGCAATGGAAATTTCGGTCCAAATCGCATGATGTCATAAAGCAGAGCGCACAGGCTCGCGATGTAGGAGGTGCTGGTTTAGCCCAGAGGATAGGAGAGTCAGCTTCTGAGCGTGGGGTTGGAGGTTCGGAACTCACTACCGCCCAAGTTTTTCCTTTCGAATATATTGTTTTTTTTCTTTGTACACCGAAGCTGTCTGTATCTAGCTACCCTCCGGCGGTGGTCGATGTATGTCCGTCTGCGCGTCGCGTCCGCACGAAAAAAATTTTGGCCTCCAGTTGCTCACCAATGCTCTGTAGCTCTCAGTCTAACCTAGGTATCTCGGAAAAAGTCATGCTGTAATTGGGCCGCTAAGACGACGCTATCCTCACGCCGAATGTCATTTACTTGTCATAATTGGTAAGTTCACAGTGAAGCTGTAAATATTGTGGAATTTCCGTCTACTATACGGCGGTACTTGCAGACGTCACCACTTCATAAAACAATAAGAATAAATGACTTCACAGTCAAAAGATGTATTCGTTGTCTGTGTCCTTCGATAATAATAATAATAATAATAATAATAATAATAATAATAATAATAATAATAATAATAATAATAATAATAATAATAATAATAATATACATAGATGCGTCGATTGAGGTAAAACACACCAAAGCTTCGCTGCTCGTCTATCTTCACAGAGTAGAAGGGCTGATGAATATTTTTTATACATTAATTTCTTTATAGCGATTCCCGGAGGCGGAGTTGGAATACAGGCGAGAGCTTGTGCAGAGAAAGAACGCGCGGATAACACAGGCTTTCGAGAGTGAGGGTGCCGTGTCGTGGTGACGCCTTCTCCCCCGACGCAGCACGTGGCACGCCAGTGCGGCAGCCTGCGTTCCCTCTCGACCGCTCCGCTCCGTCAAGGCGCGCACGTGACGTGGCGTCGCGGCCAGTGGGAATTTATTCGCTGCTACAGACGCCTGCTTTTTCGCTCAATGGACGATTTCATGCTTTCCCACCACTAATGAAAAGAGAAATCAATCGGCCTCTGGCGGCGAGCGACGTTTTCCAGGCGACGAAACCGCGATCGACTCGGGCCTCCCTGCTGTGATCGGTGAGACGTAAGATGCGTGCTCTAACGATAGTTTTCGTCGCCGACTAGGTGTAAACATTTCGGACGCAGCCCGACAAAAGCCGCCTGTGTGCTCTCGCCCTGCTCGAGCGTGGCTGTCCGTGGCCCTCACACTGCGACAACTTTCTCGCTCAATATATTAAAGAACGACATGACGATTTACACTTGTGCACTCAAAGCAGCGAAAGCCGCTAACTTACGTATTCGTGCCTCAACAAAGCCGGAGACAAGGATAGACAGCATAGAAGAGACAAAAAAAAAATCTGATATCAATAACTAGATAGCTAAAAAAAGAACCGCTCTCATATTAAAGAAAATAAACAATAAATAAATAAATAAATAATGCGCATTCAATTTTCTGTGTAGTCCGTAGGACATTTTGTTTATTTTTCTTCCCCCTTTTTTTTTCAACCAAAAGATTTGCAGCCCGGCGAAGCTCGCCTGTCCGTTCATGCAAACAGAGGACGCGGTACTGCTGGACGATTCTACGCTGAAGGACTCGGAAAGACCGGGGATAACGTACGCTGGGAATTTTCCACCGGCAGGAATAAACATCTTCTGGGCGACTATACAGTCCGCGGAATATCCACCGTGTCTAGGCTCAGGCATAAGCTACTGCCCTGGCCGTTGTGATCATTTTGTTCTTTTTTAATAATTTTTTTTTGTTTTTGTTTGTGTTAAGCCACTTGACAGACCGTTCAATACAGCAGGGATCCAAGTAGGGAAAAGTTTTACTTATGTTTTCTCAATATTATTGTCGTTGTAGTTCATTTTGGTTACCGCATTTTTTATTTTATTTTTCAGTAAAAACCACGTGATCTCACTTTTCTCGTTGTTGGCACTATAGAAGGGACATAAAAGTCTGTCTACAGATTTTCTCGAACTTCTGTCGGTGGTTTTTCGAACTACTTCGGTGTAGCCGCCGAAAGTGCAGAACTTGCCGTTTTGTTGATGCGCTATTTCTTTTCTTTTTTGCTTTCGTTGTTCATTCACGTTCGTGAAAAATGACTTATTGCCGCAGCAGAAGCTTGATGTGGGCGAGTTGGTTGAGCATACTTAATGAAAAAAGAGAGCGCTACGAAGACAAGGACGAAAGAACAACGTGTACGACAGACAAGGCGCACTTCCAACTAAATGTTTTTTGAAGAAACAGAACTTTAAATAGATGCAACCAAGGACGGCCCATCGTGACATCACGACCTCCCTATCTCTTCAGAAAAGCTATCTCCTTTTCGGTAAGCGTCACTGAAGGGCAACTAATGCACGTGCCCTCGGCCTTTGCCATGTAAAAAGCTTCCAATATCTCCCGTTCTAGTCTATCTGTAGACCATGCCAGAAACCTGGTGTCACGAAGATACGGACGGCAATTGTGACGTTTGCAGTGTTCTGCCAGATGGCCCCCCGCATTGTTATTTACGGCCCAATTGTGCTCACGCGCCCTTTCGTTAAAACACCGTCCGGTTTGACCGATATAAACCTTTTGGCAACTTAGGGGTATCTCGTATACGACATTACTTTTGCAAGCAGTGTACTGCGCTGCGTGTTTCTTAGAGCATGGTTCGCGTTTTGCTTTTGTCATCATAGGGCATATCTTGGCCAGCTTACATGGTGCACTGAACAGAAGATTGATACTGTGCCTTTGTGCCACCTTCTTGAGGTTGTGGGATACCCTGTGCCAATAAGGAATCACATGTAATATCTTCCTATCAAATGGCTTTTTTGTGTTTGTGCCTTCTCTTGCCTGTTTGATCTTTTGAAGAAGCTTGTCGCAAACGCTAGAGATCAATAGTGAAGGGAAACCGGCTAGACGTAGCCTTGAAACTTGGTTATTGAAACTGATTTCTATTTTGTGGCTGCAAGAGCTAGTAAAACGAGGAGTTGCAATGACTTGTCTAAAAGAAGCGCTAAACAAATCTTGCAGCCACAAAATAGAAATCAGTTTCAATAACCAAGTTTCAAGGCTACGTCTAGCCGGTTTCCCTTCACTATTGATCTCTAGCGTTTGCGACAAGCTTCTTCAAAAGATCAAACAGGCAAGAGAAGGCACAAACACAAAAAAGCCATTTGATAGGAAGATATTACATGTGATTCCTTATTGGCACAGGGTATCCCACAACCTCAAGAAGGTGGCACAAAGGCACAGTATCAATCTTCTGTTCAGTGCACCATGTAAGCTGGCCAAGATATGCCCTATGATGACAAAAGCAAAACGCGAACCATGCTCTAAGAAACACGCAGCGCAGTACACTGCTTGCAAAAGTAATGTCGTATACGAGATACCCCTAAGTTGCCAAAAGGTTTATATCGGTCAAACCGGACGGTGTTTTAACGAAAGGGCGCGTGAGCACAATTGGGCCGTAAATAACAATGCGGGGGGCCATCTGGCAGAACACTGCAAACGTCACAATTGCCGTCCGTATCTTCGTGACACCAGGTTTCTGGCATGGTCTAGGGATAGACTAGAACGGGAGATATTGGAAGCTTTTTACATTGCAAAGGCCGAGGGCACGTGCATTAGTTGCCCTTCAGTGACGCTTACCGAAAAGGAGATAGCTTTTCTGAAGAGATAGGGAGGTCGTGATGTCACGATGGGCCGTCCTTGGTTGCATCTATTTAAAGTTCTGTTTCTTCAAAAAACATTTAGTTGGAAGTGCGCCTTGTCTGTCGTACACGTTGTTCTTTCGTCCTTGTCTTCGTAGCGCTCTCTTTTTTCATTAAGTAGACTTATTGCCGCAATTTTCTTGTTTCGCCTTGTAGTGTCATTGTTTAATCATTGAACAATTTATTGTGTTCGAAGATGTCGGTGATTAAATAGTCGCCAACATTTTCAACCTGCAAGAGGAGACCTTGAAGCTTGTGCTGCTGCTGTTTATTAACTGTAGGCAAATTAGACGATATATGCTACATTACAGCCGTCTGTCACAAGACATAGTCAAGAAATCAACGCTAGATGTTACGCTATCTAACATGTAGCACGTACGCAAACATCTCAGAGGTTCAGTCGAACTAAGCCCACAAAAAGAAAGCGAAACGAAAACAAAGAAGTGAAGCTAGCCAGAGAGGCGGACGCGTAACGCATCGAAATTCATAGCACTGCAATTAAAGCACTGCACGCCCACACACATACACACGCACAAACACAAAGACGTATGCACACATGCACACAAACACACGCACGCACGCTAGTCTATAAGCGACCTCAGAGACGTGTAGACTTCAGTCACTGCAACAGCGGCTTCGCTGCTTTCTGCGCCAGCGAGGCGCGCACGGCCATGATCCAGGGAGCTTGACTTCTCGAAATGCATCATGAGTCCAGCCGGTTTATGAGGGCGGCGGTAGAAGACAAAGCGGGAGAAAAGGCACAGGACGCGTGCAGTAGTTTCTTCGGTCCCGCAAAAGTGGCGCGTTCAGGCGTTCCCACGCAGAACGAATATGCTTTCGTGAATGCATCCCCGATCCAGAGGCGGCATAACAACGCTGCATTAGAACGAGAAACGCGTGATGGCAGTGGTGGCTTTTAAAGAGAAAGAAAGAATAGGAGATGAAAGGCGGAAAAGTTCACAAGATTAACGTTCCGATTGGCTAGTCTGCACTGGGGGATGGGGTGAGGGCAGACAAAACGGGGAGAGGGAGAGAATTAACTTTAATGGGAAGCATCGCTCAGTGGCCTAAGCAGGGGAGAAATGGGGAGAAAAGAACATATGATATCAAGAAAACATGTTCGCTCAAGCACAATGAAGGCAACTTACAACGACTATAGCTTTGCAATCATCATTAAAAAGAATCTAGTTTATGTACGCGACACTGCGAGGAACTAAGAAACGACCAATAAGTGCGCGTGTTTGAGCCAGGAAACAAAATTTTCTTGCAGCATCAATTCTCCATGGGTAGATCAGGATCGCTCGAGTTTCTGGTGGGTGAACCGAGCAGCCTTGTCGGCAAATTCTTTGCTAGTAATACCGGTGTGCCCTATAGACGCTACTGAAATATTACGTCGTGTTCTGTTCATTTCTCATCCACTGTATCAATTGCTCATGAGTCCTGTGGTGTAGGTAAAACCGCAAACTCCCAGGGGCTGCTTTTGAGAAGGTGATGTTCTTTTGAGTCGCAAAATATGACCCATTTGCGTGGTCGCTCTTGCAGGACGTATTTTACTGCAGCATGCAGGGCAGCAAGTCCTGCTGCTTTAGAAGTTTTGCTATTCGACATCTTAACATTTCGCTATGATTGACTTAGCCGGAACGACCACGGCACATGTTGAGCTGGTGGACGAGACCGACGCATCCGAGTAGATGTGCATCACACATGCCTCATTCAATAATAGCAGCGTTGCCTGTTCTAAAAGCATTCTTGTGCGGTCGGCCTTTTCAGTTATCGCCCGGAATAGCAAGGTGCACTTGCGGCTGTTGCCGGCACCACAAGGGAGATGAAAGTCTGGCCGCTGATGTGGATGAATGGTGATAAGGCAACTTGAAGCAATTACTGGCTGACTGATATTGGTGTGCGATCTCCGTAATCCCCATAGGCATGAATAAGAGTAAGCTGCGTCGCGGCTGTAGGACAGATGACACTTTTTATTTATTTTATTCTTATCTAGCTGTTGAATAATCTTTCTGTATTCGTTTAAGCGTTCCTACAAGTAAACGAATGCCAAAATCAACTCACCAGAGTCAAAAGCGTTGAGTGCAACAAGGAAACGATTAAGGCTACGGGACACCACACGAAGACCCAGAGAGGGAGGCTGGTCCATGCCAAAATAAGTGATCTCGCTTCCAGAAAGTGTCTCATTTGAAATATCGCTACATAAAAAATGAAATCATGGAGGCCTGACATAAGCAGGTCATTTGGGAACGGTCGGTAAATCCGGGCACGCGTTCATGAGAAGCACTTACCTTATAGATGTTTGTAACAGGAAATTGCAGCCAATATTGATGCGGAACATATTATTAGCGAAGGCAGTTGGTCAAGGCAAAATGAAATTACGAACGAAAAGCTTCGTTAATTTGGCCCCTGAATCCTTTGATGTTGGTCCTTTGTGCTGAGTGCCTATGTCTACAAAAGCCAGCTTGCCTCCGTCCGCGCAGATGTTTCAAGTTTAGTTTCAACCACCGTGGTTGCTTAGTGGCGTTAGCATTACGCTGCTAAGCACGAGGTGGCGGGATAAAATACCAGCTGCAACGGCCGCATTTCTGTGGGACGAAATGGAAAAATGCCCATGCACTATGCATTGGCTGCACGTTAAAGAAGCCCAGGTGATCAAAATCAAACTACGGCGTGCCTCGTAATGAGTTCGTGGTACTGGCACGTTAAAGCCCCAGAAATTCTTATGTCTAGTTTTTTTTTTTTCACATGGCGGGCTTCTCAGCAAAGCACGTACGTATGTGTCGAAGTCTCGATAAGTGACAAGAGTGCTCTTTTCAGAAAAGAGTAATAAACCTATGTCGTATCACTGAGCGGGGATGGACTCCTTGGCTCCTTGTAGACCCAGACCTGTATTCACAAAAAGTTCTTACGCTCGTTCGGGAGAGAAAATTTCAAGGAATCCTGATGCTATACACATATGATCAGTGACGGAGGGCGGCCAATGGCTGCGAGCACTTACGAACAAAGAGGCTTGTTCATTTGGCCCACGGCTTTCTTTACGCCCGTTTATAGGAAGCTGTCGACAAAGCCATGACGAGCGAGCGCCGAGGGCAAGCATGCGAAAAAACCTTGGAGGGCGCTTAAGCTTCGGTTTTAAGAGTGGAACACGATAGCATTCCAAGATCTTTGACTGCTTCTCACGCTTCCCGGCAACTGCAGCTTACGTAACAACAATACAATTATGGGGTTTTACGTGCCAAAACCACTTTCTGATTATGAGGCACGCCGTAGTGGAGGGCTCCGGAAATTTCGACCGCCTGGGGTTCTTTAACGTGCACCTAAATCTAAGTACATGGGTGTTTTCGCATTTCGCCCCCAACGAAATGCGGCCGCCGGGGCCGGGATTCCATCCCGCGACCTCGTGCTACGCAGCCTAACACCATAGCCACTGAGCAACCACGGCGGGTAGCTTACGTAACCGTAAAGTTCACTGGGAAGCGCTGGTGGCGAATGCTATACACGAAGGCGAGCTTTCTGGTAGGAACGCGGGCTCTTGCGTAGACCAATCCCGGATCTATAGTTAAAACCGCAGCAAATAATAATAATAAAAGACATCACTTTCAGGTTTCTGTTATTGTTTCGCACTTTTAATACTTATGTCTGAGAAGGTTTAACATAAAAGGCATGTGCTGTCGGTGTTTTGTTTCAATAGATTTGTTTGTCGGCTGTTATTCTCAAAATTCCGAGGAATAACTTTGTCAAGAATGTAAGACTAGGTATGAGTAACTTTAGGGATCGAATGGTGTGGCAATATAACCCGTATAAACCGCATGTCATACAACAAGGCGTGCCATATACGTATGCCTAAATATATACAGGGATTTTCGCTCAGGGACAACTTCGCCCGATCTTCTGCGACACGGGGCTCTTAGCGCTGTCACGTTAAAATAGGTGTAAAGCAATGGCGCCCGTTAGTTCTGCCAGTTACTGCAGTCACCAGCAAAAGGTGGCTGCCCCATATAGGCGGTGTGAATTCAGCCTGTACACGCTTAAACGACCGCAGCTATTACTGAGGCACAGCGACGTAGGTAGCAGTGTGCGCTTAATGAGTCATTGCATCGGATTGCGTTTGATGCTCGGCATCGATGATGATGCTAATCATGACCTGGTAGAGTTCGACCGCTACTACTTCGAAGTCTCGACTTCCGGGATTATTCAAAGGCCTGTTGGAAGCCTAGCTCCAGCTGTGCACATAATCGTGGAGGGAAGAATGGGAGAAGGCAGAACTACAATCAAGGCAGTCTACAGGGAGGCACCGGCTGAGCGATCCTTCGAAACGCCTGAGGATCAGAGCAAAATCTGCTACAAAAGACGACCGCGAAATATGAAGAAAAAGAAAAGAAAAATATGGGTAGCTTGGGCATTTAAGTACCTGTAGCTTACTTGTAGCTATGCCCGGAATAAAAAAAAAGAAATCCTGGTGGTTCGAATTATTACGGAGTCTCTCCCACTACGGTGTGCCTCATAATCAAAACATGGTTTTGGCTTGTAAAACGCCATGATTTTTTTATTTTACTTTGATCAATCGCACGCTAAGGTTTCACTGCTCTGCTTTTCTCAGCGTACAGAAGTATTTACACGTAACTTGGCTTCCCTCCGATGACTTATTGAAGACGCCACATCAGAAATTGTCAACGTTCATGCGAGCGCGGAAGAATAAAATCCACGTACCAGTAAGCCGAGGTAAAGATCCGCTGTCACTGTATTGAGATACAGGGAAAATCTAACAGTTGGGGCAGACTTCTGCCTCGCTACAGCTGTATTTTACGTCCGCGTGCTCAGTATACGTCAGCTAAGGGCCTAAAAAAATAATGTAGTAGTTTACTTTAGCAAGATTTATCAAAGCAAGATCTTTGGCGTAACGCAAGCGCAGCCATCGCGTCGCGAAATAACTAACCTCCACTCTGCAGTGACCTGAGAAAGATGAAGTACGGCCGGTACGTGCCGTCCGCGTTTAGTGGTCCTTTGGAATACGTCGCGCGCGCTGTGATCGCAGCTCGTCGGCCCCCTGAGCAATAGCGGCCGCTGCACGGGAAAGCAATAATTGATCGTCTCATCGTGTTTAGTGTCGGCTTCCGAACATTCTTTTCTTTGCGTAAGACACTGCCTTTCCCATTCCCCTCCTGCCCGATCCTTCGCTCCTTCAGACAACGTGCTCAGAAGGGGTAAAACTTTCGTTGATCGTTCACGCTTTAATCTCCTAGACAGAAAGCACACAACAGAAAAAAGAAAAATTACGACAGAAAGAAGAAAGCGGTATGCTTCGTGGAAGTATTGAACGAGAACAGCCCAGAGCGTACACGGCAAACATTTGCACAGAAATTAGTTCCGTCAGAACGCGTGTACGCACAGCGTGGCGAGTTGATTTCTTTTAATGTAGCTTCCAACGCGAAAGACTAACATGTCAGCATCGTTGCGCAAACGTCGTCCGCGCAGGTCCCTCTGGCTTCTTTGATTATCCGAAGTTTCACTCCCTTAATTATGGGAATTCAGAAACTCCGTCCGTCTGCTAGATAAGTTCGACGCAACTGCGACAGTTCTCAACAGCCGGCAAATTCAAAGGGCGCGTCGCAGCGCGCTGTCGAGCTGTGCGGTCAGTAATTTGTTTTGCTCGCTTCTTTCTTTTCCACTTTCATGGCATAAACGAAAGACACACGCGATTGCGATTGGTTTGTCACAAAGCTCGTGGCTTTTAAAGCATCCAACGTATTTGCCATTGTGACCCAACCTTTCGCTGCTTTCACAACGTAGCCGCGTAACACTTGACAAAGGCGACGTGTCGCACGCATCTAGAGGGTGCCGTTATTGCATTGCACGCGCGCGCCCACGATTACGCCACCGCTATCGGCCGCTGAAGAAAAGGCGAGGCATCAAGAAAAACGGCGACGCCCGCAAGCATGGGCACTGTCCTGTGGATTAACTTCGGTGACATCGGTGTCCTCCTCAATCCACCACGTCGCTGGCGCGTAAGATATGAGAAAGTGAATCTGCACCCACCCCCGGCGACGAGCCGTTTAGTCACCCGCGCGTCCTTAGTCGCGAAGGCATTTTCGAGGAGCCGAGCATATTTGCGAGAGCGGAAAAGGAGGCAAAGCGGTTGCCTCCTGGAAACGTGACCGCTTCGCGCGCTCCTTTTTCTTCGGCCGCGCCGCCTGATCGGGCCACGTGTGGGCGGCGGCTCATTTGTCTGTCCGCTTGCTGCGGAGTACGGGATGCCCCCCTCGGGTGCACCGAGCCTCGATCAATCAATGCGCATTTGTGAGAAATGCTTACAATTAGTGTCACAACCTGTCGAGACCGAACGGCCCGCTGACGTGACCCGCTTCGCGGTGCCCTCCCCGGAGAAATGTCCTTCTCCGTGCCATCCTGTTGTTCTTGTCGTTTTTTGTTCCCTTCTGGGCACTCTGCCGACTGGCTCGACGTTATAAGAATGGACGGTCGGGTGAGAAAGAGGATCGGTAGGGCTCCATATCAAGCTACCTCTCAGTGTGGTTAAGAATAGCAGCCAACAATGAATGCGTTATGGTGCTGTTTACTGCCTACTGATATCCGCGGCGCGCGAAAGAAAGAGAAAGCGAGAAGAAGCCGTAACTGACCGACAAGAAAACAGGGTGGTACTTATGGTGATCTCCCGTTAGTGTTACCCGACCGTATTAGTTTAAGGAGGCAATAGACTCGTGGGGCCCGGAACACTTTGTTTTCCGCACAAAAGATCGCCTAACAATAATAGATTCTCTCCTTATTCTTTGGTCGGAGAAGAGAGGCTATAGTTCGTCCCTGAGAAATCCAGAATTGACGCGTTTTTCATTCGCTCCACTGAAGTCAGATAGGTGACGTCAGGCGGGATACCGTAGCTGTAAGAAAAGAAGAAAGGAAGGAAGAAAAAAATATACTAGGCGTTTCACGGAACTTAAAACAAACCTTTAAAAATAGAGTGGCACGTCTTGGACGAATGAGACTAATGGCATATTGTTTGTAAGCGTCTCGAGTTACGCAGACACTTTATTGAAGCGTGATTAGTTGGCTAATCATAGTTGTATTAAATTAAGCAGGATCTTAAATATGCACTTTAGGGTACGTGGACACACTTTAAAACCTGTAGAAGGGGCTCAGAAACACCAAATAAATTTGGTTCCATGGCGTTATCTTTGACATAGTGCCTTTTTCAGGGCTATGATGAAAGCCCGCGAAATATATTTATTTTAAATGACGCCACTGCGCGCTTGCGCGTCTCGTTAGTATTAAGTGTACCGCTCTATTTTTAATGTTTGGTTCAAGTTGCATGACACACCCGCTATAATTAGATCAGCACCACTGCGGCCGGCGGCAGATAGCTCGGCATTAATGCAAAGTCACTACTTTGAATTCGCTCTCGTGTTTAGCATCAATAACCTGAGGTGTTGTCAATAACCTGAGGTGTTGTCAACAGCGATGTCACTGTTGTTGGCATTTGCCACTCATTATCATCCACTTTGTCGCGTGACGGACTACTCGGAACGCCAACTGGGCCAGCAGTGCACTATGCTTTAGTACAACAATGTTTTCATGATTTTCGCATCCACGCCTCACGTTCATTTATGGCGGCATGGTATTACGGGAACGCTCATCGCATTAGCGTATACCCAACGGTGGCAGATGTAAGGGCGCAGGCAGCCTTCAACGAATTCCTGTAAACGGCTAGCGCGTCAAATCAACGGGCTTGCGAGTGATTATAGCGAGCTTTAGTTTCACGCACGCGTGTGTGTACCGTTGTCGTGCACTAATTATAGAGGTTCCAGGACCTAACCTGGAGTGTCGAAGCGTGCCTTCCGACATCGTGTGAAGTTCTGTCCAGCCACGTTGCGTTATAAACGTTATTGTGTACTAGACTTATTATGGGAAGATAGTCAGATGCAGCTGTACGAACAGTGCATGTAAAACGCTGTATATAGAGCGGCTTTCTCCTGTGTCCATTAGATGCTTAACTGTACTGTATACGTTATATTCTAGTAGAAAGGAAACTTCGTTCTGCATTAATGTTTGCTCCTTTTTCGTATTATTTCTGCTCTTCATGTTATATTTAATCATTATTTATTTTCCGCTAACGACCCCTGTCGGGGTATTATGTTTTTGTAATCCTAATACCGTGTCGGATAATATTACTATTATTATCATTGTTTCATCGCTATCATTCTGTATTATTGTTCATTCACTTTTCCCTTATATCTACCGTCGTGCCTAAAAAGTTTCGCAGCATGTTACACTCGTGCAAACACGTGAACGCGAAAGCCTCCTGCACGCTTGGCAATGCGCCGTCTCGCATCGTCGCCTTGCTGCTTCCGCAGTTCGGCTTCTTCGGCTCGTTTTCGACCCTTAGCTGCGGCTTCACGCGCTCGTATATCGGGGTAAGATTCGCGACAACGACGTTTCTCTTCCCACTTTACGTTGCATCCTCTCAGCAGGGTATTGAAACGTATGCTGTTGTCTTTGTTGCAGGGATGATTTCAATGAATGCATGCACTGTTTGTTTCACTTTGCTGAGCGCTTGCAGCATCTGGCTTACGAGGGTATGAGCCATTGCATTTTTTGCCTGCTTACAGGGGTATGATCCATTGCTTATGAGCCATTGAGAAGGTCACACATTTTTTTTCTTTCTTTTTTGTACAACTCGACTAGACGTCGCGTTTCTGTACGTTCTATGCTTGATTCCAATGAATGTATGCACTTAATAAAGGGGAAATGAGACATCCACCCAGACGTAGCTAATTGCTACAAAGGAAAACCATACGGGTTCCTCGAAAGAAAAGCCTCGCAGTTGAAGAAACATTCCTCCTGGTCCGTGACTCGAACCCGGGACCAGCGCCTTTCCGGGGCAGTCGCTCTACCATCTGAGCTAACCAGGCGGCTAGCAGATGGCAGGGCGAAGTCGAATTCATCAACAACTCGAAGCAAAGACAAGAGTTTGACCTCTTCAACTGCGATACTTTTCTTTTGAGGAACCCGTATGGGTTTCCTTTGTAGCAATTAACTACGTCTGGGCGGATGTCTGATTTCCCCTTTATGGATTACTTCTCTCCACCTTGCGGGTTTCCGGAGAACTATTACGTCGAATGTATGCACTGTACGCTTTACTTTTCTCAGTGCTTGTAGCCTCTACATTACGAGAGGAATAAGCCATGGCTTCTTTTGCTTGGTTAGGGGAGTATGGGCCATTGCTGATGATGATAGTTTTTGTACCATTGGAGCGAACGACACGGGTTTTTTTTTTGTTTTTTTTCGAGGCCATCGAAGGTATGAGCCACTTAAGTCTTTCGCCTCAATAATGTTATTTGTTTTGTCTACTAGCTGACAGACAATTCAAGACAATTTTCTATATATTGTCTTGACAAGAGGAAGAAGAGAAAGAATGAGGAGGAAGAAGAAGGAAAGAAACGGAAGTTCCTTTAGACTTGTGTTCTCGGACATCCTCCTGTAATCTTATTTACTTATTACAGCTTCGCAACTCCGGAAAATGTGATTCCGGTTCTCTGTATCGCAAGCACTAAGGAATCCACTAAGCCTCCGACGATGTTGCAAAGCGTAATTTTCCAGCGTTTCTTCGGTTATTCCGACAGGCCTAGGAGTCAGTTTCTTAAGTAATTTTTGTCCTTCAATCCATTCGACAAACGATTTATTTTTCGTATAAAACGTAATTGGAGAATCCAAGATTTTACCGATGTATATTCCATACGCGACCATCACGTACTAAAGCACAGTTTATTTTTCAGTCGTGCACGCACAACAATGGATAATGTTAAAGTGGCCAACTGTGGCAAACAGTATGTCGTTGCGCACGTTTCAGTTACAACTTGAGGGCGCTGTTTGTCATCGCCAAGAGGCTGTCGATCGAGACATGTATGCGCCGACATAAAGCATTGTCGTACAGGCACGCATACTTCGAACACTGCACACTTTGTTGCACCACTTTTGGCAAAAAATATTTTCCGGGTGTCCTTATCGAGCTCTGGCTTCCCGTTATACGCCTCCACCTGACGCTGATACATTAGTGGTAATAGACGCGATAGTCGAGTTAAACGTGCTTTGTTGGACGCTTGAAGAGTGCGCTGTGTACAACCAACGTCTCCTCGCAGAGGACAGGAAGTTCGAAGCGATATTTTTTAATTGCACACTTTTATTGATGCGCTGCACGGAGAGAGAGTTAGAAGGCAAGCATAGGAAGATTAGCCAAACGTGGTGCCCGTTGGTGTGTACCTCTCGCGGTAGGAGGCGGTGCGTGGAGCAAAAGATGAAAGGCGAAGACAGAGAAACAACGGAGGCTTGCGTGCGTGGAAGCATGCAATACAGTCTCTCAGTAAACCCCGCAGTATTTAATAAGCGGAGCAGTGCTTTTGACCTGACCATTGCGGATGCAGGTGGCAACAAGAGATCGACACAATACGCCTTTGTAGCACAAAGCAAACGGCAAACCGCCCAAGTAAGCCAAAAATAAAAAAAAGGATTTTCCACGTAACTGACACCTATACTCAGTTAACACTCAAGAGTGCATTACGGTGAAGTGCGCTGCACTGTTCTGACGTATATGCGCAAATTGCCCATCTTTAAGTTCCAGCTGCACACTCACGTTGCGAGTACGTTTTATTGCACAAGTGTTTCGGACGGCAGTCTCCTGCCACAAAAAAAAAAATATGCAGATACAACGGCCATACTGGAATCTATGTGAAACGAATCTTACGTGGATCTTTTGATTAAATGCTTTACAACTAACGGGGATGCGTACCACCTTGTTTACTTTCATCCTATGTCACGCGTGATCTCATAGAATGTTTATGTATAGCCACTACAAAGGTCGCAGCTTTATTTTTGCGATAGCAATTATATGGACACTCCAGGCGCATTTCTGCCGTCGGCGTCGCCGTGACGTTCCGTATAAAGTCCAAGGGCAATAAAATCGTCGCCGTATGCCGTGTCTGGGAGTGAAAGCGTGCAAGGGTGATCCGACGTTGGCGGCCCAATCTCAAGCGCGCAGTCTTCCGTCGCGCGCAACGCGCCGGCGGTATGGTAGGGAGGAGGGGCTGCGTATGGCGCTACCTCGCGCGGCCGCGCGGGCCCTAGCTTGAAAGCGATCTGCGATGATTACAGCGTCCAGGTGCGCCGAGCGCTCATAGCTTAGTGTGCGCTCTGTTCTCGCCGCTTAGTTCGCGTCGAAGCGAGAGGCAGCACGAAGGTCAATCTGCTCGATGCTGCTGTCGCTCTTCCTCACGCCAGCGCTTTGACAGCGAGTGTCCGCGCTCGTGAGATGTGTTTATGTTTGCCTGTTCGTGTGGCGCCATGCATGCTCGTTAACTTAGTAAGGGAATATTAACGAGTTTATATGGCCGGTAAAGCTACTATCCCTACTTCGTATAGCTGTCTACTAATTTGCTATCGCAATCGATGCTTCGCCTTTCGGGCGAAACCTCGACTTTTTGTAATGCATTTTTTTTATTTTTGTGCACTGTATCGTTCAGAAGCTATGACGAAATAGAAACTCCACATCAAGTGTATGCACAGTGCGATAAGTATACGCAGCGATGTAATGAGGACGAAGGCGGTGTCGAGGGAAGAATGGGCGATGGGAGATGTATGCACAGAAAAGTATCAAACAAATTTAGGCATTATGTACCTCTTGTGGCAAAGTAGGACATACCCATCCTGAAGGATGGGCCAAGAAAGGGTACACCTCAGTTGCGCATACCAAATAGCGAAGTGAAAGAAAGAAAATTAAATAAAAGAATCTGTTATACATATTCCGCCATTCTATTAAGAGATCGGCGTGCTTTAGAAATTTCTGTGAGCCGACATTATATGTACAGGTTTTATGTAGAAATCGTAGTGGGATATGCCAATTCTGGAGGAGCGGTCAAAAGAAAGAGAAAAGTATAATGATACGAAATGCAGAGACGTCGGTCCAAAGTACATTCCTCTAGCCAGCTGCTCTGCGCTGGGAGGACGGGATGAGGGAAAGAAAGGGTGATGAAAGAGGAGCATGATGGGGGACGATGACGACAGACGGAGGATGTGGCACATATATCAAGCAATGAGGTATACTCAAAACCTACAGCCCCAACCCGTACTTTTAAAAAAGGCAAGTAAGACTTGGATGTCCTGAAAACTAGATTTAACGTCTTGCCAAGGGCCTTAAATAACGTCCTCCGAAAACGATGGGCTGTTGATATGAGCAAGATCATTGGTCAACTTCTTTCGCTCTTCGGCGTATTGAGGGTCAGTCACACAGTACATGTTCTATACTCTCATGCACATGACACGACTCACAGTGGTCCACAGTCTAGAGACTCGGCGCCTCGCATCAGGTGCACGTACCCGCTCGTAAACGCCAGCACCAGGTAAAGTCTGTGCAGAAGAGTGGCACAGCTGCGCTGACTGTTTGGCGGTAGCCTAAATTTCGTGTTAGTGTGCATTCTCTGGAGTCGTCCGTGGCGATTTTCCTGAGGGTCCCAGTGCTTTTCTGTCGCTTTTTGGATGACACTTCAGAGAAGTAAGTTGGCGTATGCTCTTGGAAAAAGGAATTGCAAGCGGCGGCTCCGATTCTCCGAGTGCCGCCTTCGCTTCGGCATCGACTAGTTTGTTGCCGTGAACACTACGGTGACTGGGAGTCCATTGAAATGTAACTTGGTGGCCGTTTTCTTCTGCCAGAGTGAAGTTTCAAGAGCCAACACACTGTAGGTACGTTCATTCATTACAGCTCTTACAACCCTAACTAGCTGCAGAGCCGTCAATGTAGACTGTCGATACTTGAGGAGGCTTTCCCGAAGTATAGAGATGTACCTCTCTGATTACCACTAGTTCCGTGGACGTTGGCGTCATCTTGTTACGCAGACGAAACGACCGAATGGCTCAATGTGCAGGCACGACGAAAGCCGCAGCTGACTCATACGATGAGACCGCTCCATCTCTATACACATTGACCGAGGAGCCATGTTCTTACGACATATATTCACGTATCAGATGTCTGAGGCCCACGACAGGTATTCGCGATTTCTTTAGAAATACCGGGAATAGAGAGATATAGCCGTATTTTGGATATTACCTATGGGGCCATATATGGAAGGTCAGCAAGTGCAAAGTATGACTGTATGGCGGATTCTTGGCATTTAATGGCCAAGAACGGGCATACACCCAGTGGAACATACTGACTGGCTAAAACACTAAATAAAACAATCCGTTAAATATAATTCACCACCCCATTAACAGATCGGTTTGGTTCAGAGACGTCTGTGATCTGACATTATTTATTCAGGTTTCATGTAGGTAGCCTTTTTTTTTTTTACGCATAGCGGAGGTGCGCATACTTGGTGAGCATACAAGGATTATATAAACCACATGGCAGGAACTTTCATAAAACGTTTCTTGACATGTCCACATGTGTGTCCTCCGAGATGGCGACCGTGCCAACAGCAGCCAAGCAGCCACGCCAAACCCGGGAAAGTAGACAATGAAAGCTTCGCTTTAAATATTTGCCATCCGTAAGGGTGGTGTGTTCCTAAACCTTCAAAGGCAAAATAGAATCATAGGTAAGGAAAAATGAAGTTTACTTTTTTGGCGACTTATGAGACCAAGTAAACATCACGACATGAAAACTGCGTGATATTATCTTTCATATATAGTCACCACTCTGGAGGTTTAGGAGCGAGCAATTTTGCGTACCTAAAAAATCCGTACTCTTTTGTAGACCTTTTGCCTTCGTTTGCGCTCTCCTCGCGTTCTATTCTACGCCTGCCTGACAGTGTTCCCTAACTTAAGGGCCCGTGTTCCTAAACTTCCCTACTGTCAAACTCTTGTGTCAGGTATTTCGGGGTGCACCAGGCACCCTGAATTAGCACACTGTTTTCAAATGCGGCTTTTCTAATGGTAGGCGTAGTTTGAGCGCGCTGTCGTGTGCAGTAAATTTTCATCAGAGCCTTAAGGGTAAGGGTAAGCCATGGGACAAACCAGCGCCTGCAAAAATTTCTACTGCGAACTGGAGCATAGGAGCATACGCAATGCTGTAGCGGGCTTTAACCATTTTCAGCCTTTCCCATCCCCGGCTGTTGCACCACCGGCGCTCACGTCGGGAGCTCGGTGTAAATTTCACTCCGCTGTCACTTTATTCCTATTTGCACGCTCTAGCGCTGTCCCAGCTATTCCTTAGGCGCTGTACTCACTCTCAATATGAATTACACCAACTAGCCTGCTCTTATACCTTGCAATGCCACAAGTGGATTCTAAGGTGGCAATGGTGGTTTTTCACTATGCGGCAGTCCCCGTGCGTTTTTAGCCATGTGACAGGCGCCGACATCCTACTTTCAGGAAACTTGAACATTAACTGTTGGCGAGCACAAAATGCTACAGGTGTATTTGGCGCCTGCGACTACAAG
The DNA here is from genome assembly GCF_050947875.1 of Dermacentor variabilis. Lineage (NCBI taxonomy): Eukaryota > Metazoa > Arthropoda > Arachnida > Ixodida > Ixodidae > Dermacentor > Dermacentor variabilis. The sequence continues at coordinate 157,695,598 of NC_134568.1, read as the reverse complement.
GAGTAGTAGAATGTGACAAAAGCAAGCTGCACGCAGGCTTTGGACCGCTTACTGAAGTGAGTTGATGCGTAAAATTGAGTACGCGCGCATGCACACGCAGGCGCATAGGTATATGCACACACACGCTGCGTGTGTTCCGTTGAGATCCAGGTTCCTGCTCTATACTCGCAACGATAGGCAAGATGCTCGAGTGCAGCCGTTCGGCCACTAGAGGCACCTTTCGTGGGGCAATGCCTCTTTGTTGGGTGTATATTTTTTTTTTTTTTTTTTGCGTTGACAGCCCTAGTTCAACCATGGTCGGCGGCGACGGGGGAGAACAGGCGGATGACCTGGGCTCGATGCGAAGCGAGGCCCATTCAGGCCACGATACATTTCATGGAAGCAGCATGAAGGCTCGATTGTCCTAATGATAGCAGCTATGCACACCGCCGTGCACGGGACCCTTGTCTGCACTCCAGGGGACGCCTCCTTCGAGGATAATGAACTCCTTTGACGTCGTTTCTGCTTTGCGTTCCGGTCGTGCATGAGCTCACGCCTGGTGATCTCGTAGGGTCGCCGCCGCGGGCTCCTTCGATCTAGACGTGGACGTGTAGAGGCCCTTGCACAACAGGGCGCGCGCCTCATTTGGTCGGCACGCGCAGCGAAGGAGGGGGAGTAATGTCAGGGAGGGCTAAGACGCCCGCATCCGCTCAAGTACCGACGCCTCGCAGGAAAAAGAATTCGACGCGGCGCCGCGCAGTAAATGGATGCTGCCGTGAATTCCTCCGCACAGCCAAGCGCGGTATTGTCGCCAGCCGCGAGCAGATCATTACGAGCATTTCGTAGGCTCACCTAGAGTTCAATTATTTTCTTTTTTCTCGGGACTCAACCTGAGGAACTGAGCAAGAAACTGAGCCAAGCGTAGGTTCCTTTCTAGCGGGCTTCTTGTCGTGCAACTCTTTCAACAGTTGTCAAGCAAGAAAATAAATGAAACTTTGGAAGCACTGTGTAACGAAAGCGTCAATTCAGGCGTACTCGTTGAGGGCTTGGTAAGTTTACAAGTGCTCGCTTTTGCTCTTTCTCCCCCGAAAAGAGAGAAACAAAGAAAATAAGAATGTGGAGAGAAGAGCGACGAGATCCCAAGCAGGAACATAGACTGTTGGCATCTTTTATCTGGTCTCTGTTTTTGCGAGTGTACGGCGAAAAACGGCGAAGACCGAGGAAGTGTCTGGCCAGGAATGATCACAAACCAACGTCTCAGTGTAAACGAAAAAAGAAAAAAAAGAAGAGAAACTTCAAACGGTTGCCTACGTGTCAAGCGCAACTTCGTCATCTGGTGTGCGTCGTCGTCGTCGTCGTCATCATCATCATCATCATCATCATCATCATCATCATCATCATTTATGTCCACTGCAGGACGAAAGCCTCTGACTGCGATCTCAGATTACACCTGTCCTGCGCCATCCGATTCCAACTAGCGCCCACGAATTTCCTAATTTCATCGCCCCACCTAGTCTTCTGTCGTCCTCGACTGCGCTTCCCTTCTCTTGGTACCCATTCTGTAACCCTAATGGTCCAACGCTTATCTAACCTGCGTATTACATGACCTGCCCAGCTCCAATTTTTTCTCTCAATGTCAATTGGAATATCGGTTATATAACCGTTTGCTCTCTGATTCAACCCACCCTCTTTCTGTCTCTTAACGTTATGCCTAGCATTCTTCGTTCCATCGCTCTTTGCGCGGTCCCTAACTTGTTCTCAAGCTTCTTTGTCAGTCTCCAAGAATCTGCCCCATATATCAGCACCGGTAAAATGCACTGGTTGTACACATTCCTTTACAATGACAAACCCGCCGTGGTTGCTCAGTGGCTATGGTGTTGGGCTGCTGAGCACGAGGTCGCGGGATCGAATCCCGGCCACGGCGGCCGCATTTCGATGGGGGCGAAATGCGAAAACACCCGTGTGCTTAGATTTAGGTGCACGTTAAAGAACCCCAGGTGGTCAAAATTTCCGGAGTCCTCCACTACGGCGTGCCTCATAATCAGAAAGTGGTTTTGGCACGTAAAACCCCAAATATTATTATTATTATTACAATGACAAGCTTCTAGTCAGGAGCTGACAATGTCTGCCGTATATGCGATCCAACCTATTTTTATTCTTCTATGAATTTCCTTCTCATGATCAGGGTTCCTTGTGATTAATTGATCTACGCAGACGTACTCCTTCACAGACTCTAGAGGCTGATTGGCGATCCTGAACTCTTGTTCCCTTGCCCGGTTATTCATTCTTATCTTTGTCTTCTGCATATTAATCTTCAGCCCCGCTCTTACACTCTCTCTGTTAAGGTCCTCAATCATTTGTTGTAACTCGTATGCAGTGTTGCTGTATAGAAGAATGTGAATAGAACAATGGCAAACCGAAGGTTACTGAGGTATTCGCCGTCGATCCTCACTCCTAAGCCTTCCCAGTTTAATAGCTTGAATACTTCTTTCAAGCACGCAGTGAATAGCATTAGAGAGATTGTGTCTCCCTGTCCGACCCCTTTCTTTATAGGCATCTTCCTGCTTTTCTTGCGTAGAATTAAGGTAGCTGTGGAACCTCTGTAGATATTTTCCAAGGCATATTTTACGTAAGCGGTCTGTACTTGATTACGTAATGCCTCTATGACTGTTGGTATCTCTACTGAATCAAATGCCTTTTCGTAATCTATGAAAGCCGTATAGAGAAGCTGATTACTCTGCGGATTTCTCGATTACCTGATTGATGACTTGGATGTGATCCATTGTAGTGAAACCTGCCTATTCCCTTGGTTGACTAAAGTGCAGCGTTGCCCTTATTCTATTGGAGATTAGCTTGGTGAATATTTTATATAATACTGGGAGTGACCTGATGGGCCTATAATTTTTCAATTCTTTAACGTCTCCCTTTTTGTGGATTAGTATAATGTTTGCATTCTTCCAGTTTCCTGGGACCCTTGCAGTCGATAGACACTTCGTATAGAGAGCCAATAGTTTTCCAAGCATTATGTCTGCTCCATCTTTGATTAAATCGTCTTTTATTCCTTTTTCTCCTGCCGCTCTTCCTCGTTTCATGTCTTGCAAGGCCCTTCTGACCTCATCGGTAGTTATAAGAGGAGTTTCTGTATCCTGTTCCTTGCTGTTTGGAATAGAGTTATCCTGAGTGTTCTGGGTACTGTACAGGTCAGTATAGAATTCTTCCGCTGCTTTTACTACACCTTCGAGATTGCTAATGATATTACCCTGCTTATCTTTCAGTGCGTACATCTTGGTTTGTCCTATGCCAAGTTTTCTCCTCACTGATTTCAGGCTGCGTTCATTTTTTACGGCTTCTTCAGTCCTTCTCGCGTTATAATTTCGAATGTCACTTATTTTCCCCGCGTTGATCAGTTTTGACAGTTCCGAGAATTCTATCTTATCTCTGGAGTTGGTCACTTTCATTCTTTGTCGTTTCTTTATTAGGTCCTGTGTTACTTGGGAGAGCTTGCCTACTGGTTGCCTTGGTGCCTTGCCTCCCACTTAGTTGCTGCCTCTGAAGCCAGCCTAGTTATGGTTTCATTCATTATCTCTATGTCATCGTCATCTCTGTTCTAAGGTTCCATATTTGTTTGCAAGCACCAGCCAGGATTTGGCTGCGTTTACCCTTACTGCCTCTAGGTTGACCCGTTTCTTCTTGACCAGTTTTGCTCTTTCTCTTTTCAAATTGAGGTGAATCCTAGCCCTCACTAATCTATGATCACTGCACTTTACCCTACCTATCACTTCTACATTCTGCACGATGCTGGGGTCAGCAGGAAGTATGAAGTCAATTTCATTTCTTGTTTCACCATTAGGGTGTGCGTCGTACTTGGAGGCAACAGTAGGCGGCCGTCTCGCCATCGATTTCGCTGCCGCTCTCGTCATGCGAATCGGTTTTCGTGCTTTCTAACTACGCAACTAGAAGCACGAGTCCTTTCTTCGTTGGTTTACAGAATGCCAGTCTCTGCAGTTTTTGCAAGCGCGCGATCTCGCCCTTTCGTCCGTGCGTGAATGGCTTGTTTAATTGATTTCTGCTCTCCCCAATACTCCGCCTGCATTCATAAGCAAGGATCTTCTCTCCAAATTTAGGTGATTGCTCCACGCATACTCTCGTCGAAAACCCGCAGAAAAGGCGCATATTGTTTTGAAAGTTTAGATCAAAATCACTGGTCTGCTGCTTCCGAAGCCTGGAATGTGTGTGTGTGTGCGTGTGGACGGATGGGGTGCGCCCGTGCATTTGTGTGTGGGAAACAAAGCAAAGGGCCCAACTGAGGTACGCTCCCCGCAAACCGGCTGCCTCGAAGTGTAGGTCGCACCCCTCTCGATGCCTTGCTGGGAAGCGCCACAGCGTTCGACAACATACAGTCGCACGTAATGCACTCGGTGTCCCGCCTAAACAACTGCGTTGCGCATGCAATTGAATGGTATGCCCATGAGCTTCCGCCGAAGTTGGCACAAGTCAATGTCGTGTAACCCACACAAAAGGCGCTTCGCTATATAGTCGCTGTAGACGGTTCGCTTTGGCTCACGGGAGGCACGATTTTCACCATTGCTCTCCCCTTACATAACGGGTTGCTGGGCGGTTTCCGTGGTCTTCCCCGCTCGCGCTCTTAGTGTGGTAACCACGCGTGATTCACGGTGAAGCTAAGCAAACATGGCAACGCGCACTATTAGTATAGTACAACCTAAGAAGTCTGTCCAAGGTCGACCCACAAAACCGCACTCCACCTACCCTCTGTGCCTCTGCGATTCGAAACAGTTTCTGAGACGCCGACATTGGAATAAGTTCGTTTCCGCAGTAATTCATGGAAATGGCAAAATTAATGGCTGTCACGTCTATACAAACTCACCAAGTATAGCAGTGCTGTCCTAGAACTTCTCTTGCAATTTCTCCTGAAAATGTGCAATATTATTTGCGTTATAAGTAATTTGCTGCGAAGATTTTAATGCCTGCAGGTAAAGAAGACAAAATCGCACACTGAAATGTGAGCCTTGGTGCACTTCTCAGTTGGAAAAAGCCTCATGAGGTATCTCGAAAGATGCTGTTCTCAACCACCTCTCGGCATGATTGCGGTAGCGCGCACGCACGCCTAGTTGAAGCTCTGTAATGTCAGCAGTGTTGCGCTACACAGACCATGGCTTTCAAATAAGAAGCTTGGTGTCGCGCTTTCTACTTGAGCTCCAAGCCTGCATGCACAACAAGCGATATTACTACGCCTAAGAATGCCGTTGCTTGTGTACAGAAGCATGCTCAGAAAAAATGATCAAATCTTCAAAGTTGCCAGTATCTCGATGTTATTGTATATATGAGATGTCGACCTCCTTATAGTTGATGTAATGTCACGCAATGGCCAGGCATGAAGTTATCAAGGAGAGAGAGAGACAGAGGTGTTGACGTGGGCACTGTGGGACTCATCATAACACGCTATATTTAGGCCAACGTTCACCTCGCTTAACGCATCGTGAAGAGAGCTATGTAACAATTTTAGAGGCGCTGATGCTTCGCAAGCGTCGTCATGCGATTGTGTGCATGCTCTGTCGTCCCATTTACGAGACATCACTGTTCCGAGCCTTCCGGTCCTGCAGGTTGCTATATAAAAGGCGTTGTGCATGCCCAAGTCCGCGATGGTTGCTGCTGCCTTTTCTTTATGCGTAGAATAAAGTGGCGACCAAAGTGAAAATGTTATGTGCCGACTTGTTAACTTTGTTGATACACATACGCCCTGCCGGTTAAAGGGATATTGGCGCCGCATGGCAATGAAAGCAGGCAGTGCATAAAAGGTAATCACAGTGCTGGAGACTTGACGGCTCGGCGTCCTTAAGTTGTTCATAAAAGCCCATCGCAAGAAAAGAAAAAGAGCACAAACTAACAAAGAAAGATATTACGCTTTAAGTAGAGGCACTAACACGTGGGAACTTCAAATGACAGGCAGCGAGTGATTAAAGTGTGGCGTGTGCAAGGCCAAAGTTCTGGGGTTGCGTAGTCGCGGTAGACGTACCCAATGGCAGGATTTAAAATATGAAACGCAAGGAATGTAGGCAGTCTAGCAATCCACTTATGTACATTTCGCCTCATTCCTGTCAGTGTGCCTTTTGGGGGCCTTCGCCATTAATGTTGTAACTACATTTGTTGCATGCTTAGCTTCACTTGTACTTGAATAACCACTACACCTCGAGAAAGAAAACAGAACAATAAAGTGAGCACCAGTGAAAAGAAAAAGCTGTACTAAGTATACACATATCGCGCCACTAAATGTAATTATTTTGCTTGGAGAGAGCGGGCTGAGCGGTTCTGCTTCAGGGCCCGTACCGTCTTGTCAGGTGTGAGTCTGAGTATGTTTCATAAATACGGCTTGCGATACTCGACCGGTTTCTTTTACCACAATTACTGTATATTTAAAACGTATAATATTAATTAACTAGAATGCAAGAATTCACTTTTATACTTGTGGGTATGAACGGCATAGCCTAAATTACAACTGTTAGCATGGGGGGAAAATTGGGACAATTGGCTGGGATGCATTTCTAATGGCAGATAATCGCGCTAAGAAAATCTGGCTGAGCATGCCATCATTATTTTCGTTATTAGCGACCAATGATATGTCTTGGGGCCCGTTTTAAGCAGCAGCACACTACATTTCAGGTTTTCGACATTTTGTTCGCATATGGACAAATATTCACGAAGTATTTCATATGCTGGAATGGTGGGTATAAGAATATAATAGGTGGCATGCGCCCAATGTGGTAGCAGGCATAATATTATCGAAGACGACGGGCCGAAGAGAAACAGTCGTTAGGGATAAAAAACACTTCCCGTTTCTTACGTGTACGCCATGAAAAAATTTTCTTTGCAGCCGCAGCCGAATCTGCGCTAATTCTTTCTCACATCTATGGTAACGAGCCAGTTTGCCCATAAGCATATATCTTTACAATTTCATTCCAATCATAGAGGGCTATAAAATTGTAAATTTGAACGAATGCCTGAGTCGGACTGTACTGTTTGAAGCACGAATAATAGTTGCAAAAGCACATTTGCGAATTTAGCTGATTGACGGATATTCTAGAAGCACGTAGCTTTCGAGTGATGTTTTATTCGTTTCCGCGTAGGCGACATCCAAAGCAGTCAAATAGGCAAAATGATTCTTATCTTAGCTCGCGCGCCACGGGCATTATTCGGAGCGCACTAAGGGAGCAGCCACTCGCCCACTCGCACGCCTTCGCATACATCTTCCTTTTGTCGAAGACATCAGAATATGTTTAACGCTTGTCGTAGAAATACCAAAGAAACAAAAAACCAGAAGACCCGCAGACATCTCCCCAAGATGTATACGCGTAAATTATCGATAAAATAGAAGAAAAAAAGAGTGAGAAGGCGCCAATGCATGCAATAGGGAGGAGGAGTGCACAAAAATTTGTGTCTCCGCTGAAACGGTTCAGGCAAAGTGGTGGCGCGCTATGCGCATGCCCTTTCGCTGCAGCCTGTCTCGATGCCGTCTCCCGAGAGGCGAGATGTGCGAGGGCGGCGCTCCTGCATTGCGCTCTTCCCCGCGGACCTCGCAACTGACCGGCCCCCGTTGAGTCGTCCATTCTTCATCATTAGGGCGCAAAACGCAAAGTGCCCTCTGGGTGCCGGGCGCGCCGAGCATTCGCCCCGGCGTGTGCGCACGTACCAGCGGAGGCGCCGAATTTGCCAACCCATGAGCGTCAAGCCTCGCGCGTCGTTTCCACGTCCAGCACCCGTCCCTCTTCCCTTTCGCTTTCAGGAAGCAACGTGTATGTGCGGCTTTCAAAATTGAGCTGGCAACAACGTGCGAGCGCGAACGGAAACCTACCACAACATAGCGCGCACTCGCGACACTGCAGCGGAGCATCCGCGACATCTCTTTTCGAGCCCCTAGCTTGCGTTCGCTTGCGTGGGGCAGAATGATTTGTGTCCATACGCCCAGCTTAGCGCTTGCTTAGCGCTTGCTTAGCGCTGCACGCTTAGTGCTTGCAGCGCGGCTTGGGCACAAAATAAGAGAAAAAGCAGCGGTAGAGAAACGAGAAGGCGCCAGGAACAAAAAGCGAGAGAATGCATGAAGCTAGACAAGTGACGCGCCCGAAGAATTAGAAGCAGGCCGTCTAATTAAAACTGGAAAGGCTACCCCGTGTCCAAGCACCTGCCACTCTGCTCCAGATGATAAAAAATGAGTGTCAAAACGTCTACGACAGCTATTTTGTCACCGGAGTTATATGCGTTTCCCACATCTTGTCGTTCTCTCAAAGGTCTCACCGTACAGAAGCAGAATACGGGTAATATTAATTAAACTTCCTGTTATTTAGCACGGTATACGTATTCCTTGGGGTGACTGAAGATTTAAGCTCCTCTCTTGCATCACCAAACACCCGACTCACTGTATTTGTTCTCAGCATGCAAAATTTATGCAGCTCCTTGACATTGTTCCTGTGTCGCTTGCTGCATCTTTTATCCACTTCAGAAAAAGTGGGAAAAGAAATAAACAGAAAGCTAGGCGCCTTTTGTTTCCAGAATTCACGTATGGAAACATTTGATCACAGACTAGAGAGAAAAAATCAGGAGGAGACAGAAAGAAAATTTAATTCTGGGGTTTTACTTACCAAAAACAGGATTTGATTAGCGCCACGCCATAGTGGGGGATTCAGGATGAAGAAGTTTATTCTCAAATATGTATAGTTGCATAGTCAGATGCTGTGAGTACAGTTACAAGGTGTAACGAGATGAAATGTGACGAGGCTAGTTTTAGCTTTGCATTTAGTACCATTGCTGTTAAGGCTGCCGTTTTGGAGACCTTCGAAAAGCCCTGCATGTAATTAAACTGTATCGACGGACCATGCGTCAGCATAGCTGGAAAGAACGCAGAAGACGTGAGCAAAAGAGGCAAGCTTTTTCTTCACATGTCGTATATGTAGCGACCGCGACAACTATATATCCAAAGTCACGCCGAGGAAGTGGAAGAGAGGGAAATTCAGCGAGGTTGACCGGATACGCCGACGAAACATGTTGAGAAGAGAAGAAAGGAATGATGGAGGCAGATAGAGAGAGAAAGAGAAAGCGATGGACAGTTGCCCTAACAATGCGCACATATGAAGTGGCTCATCAAACCTACAGTCGGTCCCTGAGGTCAGTCCATTTCCGATAGTGTATAACAATTCCCACCGCTTTGTGAGCCTGATACTTATGAGGGCATGGTTCAAGACAATTTGTCTATAAGAGGATCTGCTGTCCAGTCGGTTTAACAGAGTGCGAAGGATCTCACACTCGATGTCATGACGAGTACAAAAACCACAAAACAAAATACGCGTTTGATTAGCTTTTCACAGCTACATGACTGGCACGCGAGTGTGTATCGTTCCACTTAGGAAAGGGCAGGCTCTCGTAGAATCCGCGCCTAGTCAGAGGCGGCATGGTCAAGTTGCACCGTTGCAGAAAGGGAACGATAGCATTTGCAGCTTCTGCAAAAGGGTCCGTCTGTGGAAACGACAATTCGAGACACTCGAGGAACACAAGGCTTTCAGGAAGTTTGGGACCTGGTGAGAACGAGCAAAACGAAAACCTCTTGCAGCGTCTCTTCCGTAAAGGCGTATGGCAACTGTTCGGGTTCTTTCAGGCTGACGAGGCACGGCATCGTCAGCAAGGTGGTTGCCGATGACGCCACGGTTACCCAGCAGCAATTCTAATATTGTAACGTAGGTTGAAGGCGCAGGGTGGCAAAATAGACGCTGTCTATTTACCGGCGGACCAAAAGAAGAACCCGCAGCCCACGCGCTTCATCGTCTTTCACGGCGTCGACCTTCCCGCGTGCCTTCCCGCGGTGCGGAAGCAACGCTACGCTTATTACCGACACATGCCTATCCCAATCCGGCCACGTTACACATCATCTACCCGGACGTCTACCCCGACGATGCGTGCCGCTCGCGCGGCGACACGGCGACACTCGCACACGTGCTCTGGGAGCGCTGAGACGCTAATTCGCCCGACTCTAACCTCGGACAAGTGGCAGAAGACTCTACGAAGCCCGCTAATGGGCCGTCCGACAGGTTCGGTCCCTGCGTGGGAGACGCCCACCGGGCGCTGACGTGCGTCCTGCAGGACCTTTAATAAAGTTTAATAATAATAATAATAATAATAATAATAATAATAATAATAATAATAATAATAATAATAATAATAATAATAATAATACCTTTATTTTACATCCCAAGGATGTCGGAGGCAAAGGAAAAAAGCTAGATTTCCAGCTTGACGGGCTCTCGCCTCCCCGATACAAATACAGGATGTTTAGAAAAAGAAAGGCAAACAGTAAAAGCGTATGAGCACAGACAAAAAAGAATATCAGAGTGCAGAAACAAACGACAATTTTCACACAAATGTTCAATTTCAAAAAAACTAAGCGATGCATATAACATCATGTCGCACATTTTCAAACAACCCTAACATCATTATTTCAATTGCCCCGGTCGCGTCAAAACGTTCTTTCAGCGAAGTTGACAGCAAGAAATGGGGCTCCTGAGCTTCAGTCTGAAGGTTCACGCACGCGCACAACATGCCTTCATGCGCACTACAGAACAACTTCAGCGCGAGGACGACGACGGAGAGAACCGGGGTCAGAACTATAAGAGACGACTTCATAGGTTACGTCACTGAGGCGGCGTGTATATCTTGTAGGGACCAAAATACTGACGCAGCAACTTTTCCTAGAGTCCCCGGTGTCGTATGCGCGACCAGACCCACACGCAGTCTCTGGGGTTGAAATGGACGTCGCGTCGATTTTGGTTGTATCGAAGGGTGTCGGTACGCTGTTGGCTCCGGATACGATGCCGAGCAAGCTGGCGTGCTTCTTCGGCTCTTTGCATGAGCTCTTCCACGTGTTCGTTGGTCGGGCTATTTCCAGCCACAGGTAGCATGGCATCAAGTGTTCACGTGACGCAGCGCCCTTGAAGTCGACGGCTTGCCCGTAGTGAACAGGAGTCAGCTCGACCGGACTTCGTATTGGGCTTGTAGACGGGGTTCGATTTGTGAGCGGTAGCATGTACCCTGCACCTCCACCAGAAAAATGTAACATATACGTTGAAGACGAAGGCTGGCAGAAAAGACGATGTCTCTTAAATGGTGGGCCAGAAGAAGAACGTGCAGCCGATGCGCTTCATCGTCTTTCATGGCGCCGAGCTTTGCGCGCGCTTTCCTGCGGTGCGAAAAACCAACATCATTTTTTTCAATATGACGTCATGGCTAGTACACTCACCTTAATGAAGCATTTCTCAAATATCAGATATCAATTGAGCATGTGTCCTACGACCGACATGCTGTGCAGAGCAAACGTAGCACGCATCCGGTTATGTTCGTTCGCGAGACCTGCGATATTCGAGTTAAAAATCACCCTAGGTGATAATAATAATCATTAATAATCAATAATAATAATAATAATTTACTATCAATTTCACGTTCATCTGACGCATGAGGCGGGAGTAAAAGCGGTTGTCAAGCTTGCTATATCTTCCAGTTTGGCGCTTTGAAATGTGGTGATCTGGGGCCGTATAACGTAAGCTATTCAAATCTGTTATTATTCCAATCTCTTGACGTCAAATTTACGTAACCACCGGCGCAAGCATCGGGCGGTAACCTGAAGCGTTGTTTGAAAAGCCCAATGAAACGCGCTGCTCACTTATAGGAAGTCACATTTTTTTGCTTTCAAAGCGAATAGCATCGCCTATATTGAGCAGACTTCTTTGTCGAATCGGCTGACAAGAGGCGAGGAGGACGCTCAAGGGGAGAAGGGTTCGATGGGGCCGAGCCAGAGCAGTGAAATTGCATAACCGGTTGAAGAGGGTGGTGCCGCCGTCTGTGATTGATCCGTTTCCGCCTTACTTAGCTTGCGGTGGCTGGTCGAAAATCGCGGCCGCGCGCAACGGAAGGTTTAAAAAGCCGCTAAAACGGATCCTCAGCAAAGAATAGTTGGCAACGTGATGTTGCATACGTACCGAAAGGGCTCGATGACGTTATAGTGCCACGGAAAAATGTTTATTATACGCAAATAAATCCATGCTCCGCGGCTGCTCCCAGTAGTTAGTGCAGAGCAATCGGTGGGCAGCCATTTTCTATTCCTTTCGGAAAGAGGCAGCCTTCGGCTATTCAGAAGAAGGTTCAGTTTTGTTCGGCATATTGATGCGTGTTTTACGCGAACATGTCACTTTGACGCTACGAGTTTTCGCGGTTTTGTGACGTCGAGCGACAGACAGGCGAAGTGGGCGCATCCCGTCAACGTTTGACTAATGGCAGAGCATTATGGCAAAAAAGGATTCGAATGATAAATAATTATTTTTCCTTTCGTTTGGTCGAATCATAATCATGCATAATCAGTGTGCACATATTATATCAGATGGGGCGTTTTCGCAGTTTTCGTGACGTCGCGTGAGAGACAGGCGAAGTAGAGGTGTCCCGAAAATTTTTTGACCAATCATGGAGAGTTGATTGCAGAATTGGAGTAGAAAAGTTTGGAATAGTTTTACGTTATGGCGCCCCTGAGCTTCTAAGCGAAATAATTTTGCAAGGAAGCCAACCTCTCGACGAAGCTGTCTGCTGAAAGCAAAATTGCAAGAAAGCGCATTTAGGGAGCAATAACTCCGAACCCCTGACAAGGCACTTTTCACTCATTGCAACGATAAATTATAGTCATGAACAACCTTTGAAAGTTACGGTCGGGTGTTTTGCGTGCCAATCGACAATTTGATTATGAGGCATGCCGTAGTGGGGGACTCCAGACTAACTTTGGCCACTTGGGGTTCCTTAGCGTGCACCCAATGCATGCGCAGGTGCTCCGCGCGGGCCCGCATCCTGCGAAACGGATCGCGCCCATTGATACGGCTGCGTTAGCGTCGTTAGTTTACGTTGTTGACTACTACTACTATATACTACTACTACTACTACTACTACTACTACTACTACTAATGATAATAATAGTAATAACAATAATAATGTGAACAAAAATAAGATCTCAAAGTCCTTTTACACAATACATCTCCCGAACAACTTCTCGCAGGCGCTTTAGTATCTTCATTTGTGAAGCTTTCTGTTCTGTATCAGCCGGACGCCAGGGTGGAACAGAGAACGTTGTTTATTGATGCAGTGCCCTTTTATAGGGTGATGAACATGTGATCCACCGACTGCTGCTTGCGTGGCTGATAAGCGATACTCATGAGAATGCAGTGTCAGTGTGACACGCGGTATCAGTACACAACACTTTCAGTCTTCGCCCGGCATGGGAAGTGTGCTAGAAGCAGCACCTACGGCACACCCGATCCTCTGCTTCGTAAGTGAGACAACGCTACGCTTGCTAACAGCGATGTCTAGTGCATAAGGGAAATTTCACAGCGTACATTTTTCACGTGTCTGAGCAACTTTGGCCACTAATTATTCAGCCCCCCCCCCAAAAAAAAAATCAAAGGAAGAGAAATGCTAACTTAATGCTGAGCCAGATCGAGCCCAGGAGCTTTGGTACTAAGGCCACAAAACACTGTACCGGCTATCCTTGACATTTCGCTGTTGACCGCAACCTCGCCTCCATCTGACAGGTTCCAAGAGCTACCACATCCTCTCTGATGAGCTAAATGCAGAAAAAGAAAGTGGAATTCGAAATTGCTTTCGGCGAAACTTCCAGAACAAAGCCTGGGACTGAACCGATGAAGCTGCAAAGGCGCGGATACAAGTGCTGTATCCTACTCAGCAGTCGCGCATACTCTCGACGATGCTGATGTCGACGCTGTCGCCAAGAAAGAGCTAGCATATATTTCGGAGATAATTTCCTGCGCTGTATTGCATGCCTTGTTATATTGATGAAGCAGTGGAAAATTTTTCTAGGCGGAATTCACGGTATACAGTGTGGAAAGAAGGACAACACGAACGCTGTGCTTAGGACACCGACCACTTCACCGCTGTGTCATCGGCATCGTTGTAAAGTTCAATTAGACCATAATCTTGTTAGACGAACCCAATTGGATCGCGAAATGTTTTCTTTTGATCCTAAATTAAGTTTAGCCAGATAATTCTCATACAACACATGTCGATAGATTCTCCGATGGGCTTTGTCTAGGAAAAAATGTCTGAAATTCTTTAATGAAAGAGAGGTAATACTAAAAATAAATGTTATTACCGATCGATCAAATCGAAGAGCAGTAAAGTGGTCCAGCCTTAAGTCACTGCTGGAAATATCCATATGTTTAAACACTGGGTGCTTCCCTTGGGCTTTGATTTATTTATTTATTTATTTATTTATTGAAGACAAGTTTACTTCGATTGCGTACAGTGCACAGTAAAATATGTGAACGAGAAATTTAATACCTAACTTGATGCTAATCGGGATCCATAACAAATTATGCAGAGGAAATAAAGGAAACTAAAGAAGGCACATAGCACGTAATTACTTAACACACAAGTCAACAATAAGCACTTTTACACGAGACAATCTAGAGAATTGCAATACAAAGAATCAACATAAGGATGCAGCCGGTAAAATTCAACAAATACAAGCAAAGGGGAATGCGGCCTCGTTGAGAGGCAAGTTATTGCTGCGCGCTCATCCAACCCGAGTGACCCGGTCATTTTATATCTTTGTGCACGTCACAGTCATTGAAAACTGTCATTATTTTTCTCCTCCTCTACTACCCCGCCGTACCTGCATGGCAGGGTAGCTTTTGAGAGGCCAAACTTGCGCGTCTTTCAGACTTTGAAATCTTCGTCGAGCGCACGTGTGACAATATTACTACTGTGTATTTTTTTAGGATCAATTGAGTTGCATGCGCGCCTAGACATCGTTGAAACGTGACTCGCACAGCGTGCACGAGGTTTCGTACCACGCCTTGCAGCCACTGTTTTCCAAACTGGCGTAGCTGCGCAAAGACATACCGAGTTTTCCTTCGAAACTCTATTGACTGTCCCTGGTTCACGCTTACCGGTAGCAAGATGGACTTTTTTTTTTATAATTCGATATCCCTATCCTATCATTCCTTGCTTCCGTTGCAGCACGGACGTGTCTTGCGTCGCAGCCATTGCGACACAAAGCGGCGATGCAAGGCACATGCAATGCAGCGAAGAAATTTTTTTTCGTTTACGTCTGATTTTTTTCTTAACAGTTAGTGCTTTTCTTGGACTGCGCCAGTGTGAAGGGGTCTTTGAACCGAGACCGTTTCTATTTGGCGCACCGGAGACTCGCCCGACTTCGACGGCCGCTACGAAAGTTTGGCTTATCCGAAATTCCCGCCTAAAGTGGTTTGCGGAATCCGATTTCTCTCCTCTTCTTGGTATTACACCTATCGAGAATTGACCAAACGCGTAGTAAGCGCTTAGTTAGCGTTGCGTAATCAGAAGACTCAGCCCAGCAGAGCTTGGCTTATCCAAAAACCACTGCATTTCGGCGTAGACACTTGACTTTTTTTTTAACTGCGGTATCTTCGCACAGCACACTTGTATCCCTCTTTATCTATATATTTAACAACTCATTTGGAGGTGACATCTTTACTCAGTGGTTTAAGTTGCTTCAAAGCATACCTATCTGCGAACTTGACATTTTTCATGGTACAGAGGTATTCAGCCGCGTCAACGTCCGTCATTTAGAGCACCACCTTTTGACGCTGACAGGCCCAATTTGCCCAATTGTCGAATCTGCAATCCTATTTACTTTGATTTCACGTCAACGTCTTCAGCAATGTGAACCCTGTATACTTATTGTGTCGTGTCGACTTCGTCGTCGTTATTTTTTTTCTCATAAGTACTGTAGAATTGTCTTTCGCCTAAGCTTATTTCTCGGCATTTGCGCTGCATCTTCAGGCGCCACGCCTTCCTCGATCGACGTATCTCCCGTCGCCGCCTTGTTACGCGCTATCGACACGCGCCGCGCGCTTCACCCGCTTCCCACCCCATGGGTTATCCAAGGACTGTGAAACGCTTTTTGCCGAAGCTTTCTGGCGTGCACTGAACCACTTGCAAGCTCGTCGAACATTGGAGGGAGGGGAGGAGGGTGGTATCTTGTTCGATTTATCACTCTTCGCCTGAGGACGCCGCGTCAAGGAGGTGAGAGGACACATCCGTGCACACATTGCCACTAGCGATTCCCAGCGCATTCGAGGTTTCGTGGGCTTCCAGCAAGAGGATGAAAGATGAAAACACTTGCCGCTTTCATAATATCAATTCTTCTCATTGAGTATTCCCAGTACCAGCAGTGCGAGTAGCGAGAAACAATTACAGGACCAACAGCAACAACGCCAGCAAAGGCAGCTTTGGCACAGCGAATGAACACTGCAGCGAAACACGAATACAAAAAAAAGGACCTTCCACAATGCTGTCATCCGACCATCATTAATTCATGATGATGCGTGCCGTCGGCAACTCTTCCGCAGAAACATAGCAACGCCCGCCGGGCCCTTCCTTCGCGACGGTTCGTTCGCGCGTCCGGCTTCTTTGTTGCTATGCTCGCGGCTTTGATACGGCCGCAGCCCAGGCGCTGCAGCCGAAGGGCCTGCAGGGCGTCGGCAAACGAGCCGTTTCTCTGGCAGCACAAAGGAACACGCTGCTCCCGCACGAGGCTCCTTGCGCGGCGCCCGCTGCTCCGCCGGCCACGTGAGGCCCTTTACGAGCGCGGAGGAGCCGCTGGCCGCGGGTTTCGCCGGCAGCTGCCCCAAGGCAAGCGCGCCCGTCCGATATTATTTGCGACTCCTCGGCGCTGACGGTAGCGCGGCTGACTACAATTTAGAGCCGCAATTATTCTGGCGAAGTTTATGGCCGCGCAAATGCGCGCTGTCGTCTTAACCCTACGAGTGCGTTGCGATTCTACGCGGCGGGTATAGCGTTCGCGCTTTGCGACCGCGTAGTCGAGTTTCGGAGCTTGTGCAGCAACACGGCACAGCGTCTGTTGCAACACCTCTCCACGAACAGACCGTATAGGATCTACGGATATAAATATCCGACATTTAGAGCGACTGGGGCTCTGCGCTGCGTACGTTGGCGCCGCCGCACTTGACGTGGCAGCAGACTGGGACAGCCTTAGGCCCTCGTCCAGCCCTTCTTTGCTTTAGAGAAACACGTGACACGATTATTATTATTATTATTATTATTATTATTATTATTATTATTATTATTATTATTATTATTATTATTATTATTATTAATGGCCCGTATTCACACAAGGAACTAATGCTAAATGTGTTCCTGCGATGATATATGCCAGAAATCGCTATGACGGACATATTAGCGAGTGCGGCTGGTCAATGGCAAGCACCACTTACGGAGAGAGCTTTGTCAATTCTTCCCCTTGTTATTACTGTCATTGTTGTTGCCGAGAATGAGCACAGCTGTAGCAGAATACGAAGCATGCGGAGGGGAACAGTCGTATATTGAGAGAGACGCCACGCCTACTGCGTGAAGGATAGAAAAGAAAGAAGATTTCCTATTGTTCTCAAACACAGATTGAGAGCATGGGAAGACGCTTCATGGGCTTTCCTTTATTATACGCCGAAAAATAAAACGAGTGCTTTGTACAGGACCTTCCGTATGTCTGTTTATACAATCTTGAATGCAAAAACGATGCGAACCGCTCTCCTTTTAGCGCTGAGACGGCTATCATTACACTTCGGCGGAAAAGGGGGACCGGACTCAACGCACAGATACAATTAATGTGCTACTAAGGCCTTCCCTATGTTCTCGACTGCTCTGAATTGTACGAGCAAAGGAAGCCTCACAGTAATTTGTTGTAATGAAAGGAGGCTGAGATCAACGAGGATCGCTGTTTGTTTGTTTGTTTGTTTGTTTGTTTGTTAAAGGATGAGATTCTGGGAAAGTACGCCACCGAACGGTTGGCTATCGAAATCACTAAAAATAAACTCCAGCAACTGAGAAATTTCAGAAGGAAAGAAGAAAGGCAAAAAGCAAAAATAGGGGGTAATAAAGTATCACATGAATCAGGCATAGCCTGCTATGCTATATTCATAATAAGAGCTCGATGTGTCGGCAACACGCGAACGTTCAGTCATAGAGCAGTCAATCTCTGTCCAGCCAGTACGCGTAAAACAAAGCAAAAAAGAACCTACACCCAGCGAAGAATAATTCACCTAACTACAAGTACTGCATGTCAGGCACTCACAGTAAAATGCGCCAAAGGAAGCAGAAAGTTGGTTGCTAGACGTCCATATTCATATGGCCAGTGCGGAATCAACAATGCGTGCGCGTGACACCACTGACCGTTGATGACATTGTTCGGAGCGGTGTTTCAGCCAGATGGCTCCAAACCTCACAACGGTGAGACTTGCTTAATGAGCGGAGAAAAGAGGAGGAGCGCTCGCACGCGGAAGGTTGCTAGTGACCATGCTACTGTGCGCTGGAGGAAAGAACAAGAAGGGTGAGCGAAAGCAGCAAGGACTCCAGATAAGTACGATGGCGGTAATTGACGTTCAACGTCTGCACCACTTTAAGAAGGTAGCTATATGTAATGTGTTCAGTATCTCTCTCGTTAATTTGCTGACGTCCGTTTGCCTGCGCAATGGGAAGACTCAACAGTTTTGCCAGTGACATTTTGTTCTTCATTACTAATTAAGTTTAATAGTTACAGAGGAATCACTTTATAATTTATACGTTGCGTAAACACCGCCTTCACTGCACAGCTTTCCTAACTTTTTGGAAAAACGTATTGACGTATAGATTCTCCGACTTACAAGCTACAGCGATAGTGTCAAACGCTGCATTTGTTCCCCCGAAATTCCTAGAGCCGGAGAGGAGGTCGACGTCACGCTGTAGCTACTGGCTGATGCCCTTGGAATACTTTTTAAGTTGCAGACACGTGCAGCTCGAAGCGTCTTACCGGTACTGGACGACCTGCGTCCGGTGCTTTCAATCCTTAAGTAGGCATAATGGCAGTCGGTTTGTTTGGGCCGATGTCGATCGCGTTCAGCCGATATTTGGTTTCCCTAAGAAGGATAAAACATCTAAAATATCAAGCAGCACGTATCAAATCAGTGGTTAGGGCTACCCTTGGTTTCCATGTTGCAGCGCGATGTGTTGCGGTGGGCGCTGGCCGTGGCAGATCGAATGCGAATGGCGATTCATGGTTCTTATATTTATCGGAATAGTATGGCTGTTGCTGTTTGACAGCTCCGAATATCTGGAGGAGCTGAGTCACCAGACGACATTGTGCAAATTGTGCGGTGCGGTCACGAATCAGCTGAGCGTCTGCTCTTCACCGCTTCTGTTCTCCGCGCGTGTGGGACCGGCAGGCCTTGCGCGCCTTCCCCGCTTGTGTGCGCTCGTGACATTACACGAAGGTGTTCGCTTGGCTGCTTTCAGGCTTCAGTTTTGTTTTTTGCATTTATTTGCTTAATTCAAATTATTTTCGAATTTGCGGAAGAAATTCTACTATCGGACGCGAGACAGGGGGGTCTCGGAAACCTAAAAATGCCATCACGTTGACATAGTAAAAAAATTTCCTGAGTTGACTTTTAGGCTGCTGAAAACAGGATTAGGAGGATAAGCTTCGCTTGTGTGCGGACAGTAAATCAGAGTTTGAAATTATGCACGTATTGGAAATGTACGTATAAGAGAGTGGGCTTGCAGCATTTCGTGTAGTCGCTCAGTGAGCAATGTCATGAATATATGACGAGCCCTTCCACTAATTCTCTAACACAGTGTAGTACAGACGAATACATTTATTTTCTACGAACATCACTTATGAGTCTAGAAAAGGGAAAATGGTGCGTTGGTTCTCCGTTCGCCATGCTTTGTTTGCGGCACGGCATAACGTCATGTCAGGAAAAGGTATCCGACATCGGACTGAGCCAGCCGTGTTGTGCTTCTAGCCTATCATTATAACCACTGCGTCACTGAGGGTTTTGCGCCAATGAGCAGATACTGCTTGCATTAGGCGCCATTAAACACTGACCGTTCTCTGTGTGGCTCACGTCGTCCACCGTACCTCCACGCCCGGGCGTGCGCAAAGCTCATCCAGGCACGATGGCCGCTCTATTGGACCTTCGCCCCACAGGCGTTCGCATTGCCTTGCACATGCTTACCAGTTTTAACAGTTACGTGCAATAAAAAAAAGAAACAATAAAAGAAATATGCAGATCCCACGCACAGCGGGAATCAGTGTAATATAGATCCTTTTCGAGTATTAGTTTGCTCTAGAGGAACGAGATGGCGCTTTCGGCAGCACGTTGCCGCAGGCCAAAGCGCGAATGTGAAACCATTACCGCTTCTACACCATGTTGTACGCTGGTACAGTGCAATAAGCTGTCGAAGGTGCAACTGGGTGATGGCTTACGTGCACACTGTGATTCATTCGTGCCGCAAAAAAGTGGAACGTTAGAGAGAACACGTGTGTATCAATTGGCTGCAAAAATAGTGACTGGCATTTAAGGAATGGAATGAATGTGTGTGGCCACTGCGGCACAAGGACTGCCTGCATGTGCTTCCAGCCCTTCGCGATGCACGCCTTTCCTCGAGGATAAAGAAGTGCGCTCACCCACCAGCGTTGTATCGCTAACTTCAAAAGGGAGGACTTTAACCACGGAACGACGGTAAGAGGGAGTATATACCGCTCGTTACACGTTGAAAAATTATGGGAGTATAGCGCCCCTTTCTCGTTCAGTACGTTTCTTTCCCGTCATCTACCCACATCCACCCCACCTCACACTCAAATTCACGCCCGCTTTATCGCCCACGTATCAATAATAAGTGAATAGGCGCACTCTTGAATCAACGCGCCGAAGCATGGGCGACCACTACGCTGACAGCACACGCATGTTCGAAGCTGAACATTTCGTTAAGGTACACAGTTAGCGAGAGACTATAGAGCGATAATATGTCTCTGCTACAACCTATTCTAAATTTGTAATAAATTTGTAATTTGTAATTACAAATTTGTAATTTGTACGTTCCAAGCCTTGTGCGCGGCCAGAACAAATTTACCGCGACTTAGAACATGTGCGAGCTATTGGCAGAAAATAAACAATCAAACAGTGACCGCACTGGGGAACGTCACTGAGTGTGAAACATGGCAAGTCGCAGCTTAAAAGGGATCAGTAAATAAAGAATGGAGCTGATTGAATGGAACTGATGCTCATTTAATTTAGAACTGGAAACTTTTGACAGCTTGAAATGCATCTCTAGCCCCTCTTCTAGTTTACAAGCATGGTATACGCTGCTTGCGCCGTTTGGCCAAGGCACAATGAGCTCAGAAAGCGCATACATGCCCTCTGAAGCCGTGGCCAAAGCTTGGTCTCGTCCACCCAAACCGTTAACGATATCCGCCGAAACAGAGGCTTACCGAGCCGCACCGGCGTCATGCATATCCATTGTAAACACGGAGGCAGCTGACGCAACCAGTGGGCCCCTGAATACGTGACCAAACATGGCGGGATCAGCGTGAAAAGGGCCTATGAGCAAGACGAAATAGCGCATCTCGATAAGTGACGCGCAGGGGATTTCGGTCTTTAGCGCGCCCCACAACCGTCAGCCAGGGCGGCGGAAGACATTGCCACCACCGACCGCACCATCTAAACCATCTGATGCCACGAAGCCCTCGCTCGAAATCGCATTCGCCTTGTGGAAACCGGCGTGCGCATGCGCTTTTGCGTGCTCGGACTGTCGTGTCCTCCCGCACACGTGCTACGAGACGTGGCGCACGCGTCGATCGCCCCATCCTTCGCGTTGATGCGAGAGAAGTGTGCCTGTTGTTGTGGCCTAATGGCTTGAGCATTGGGCCGTTGTTCTGGTTTATTCAGGTTCGATCCCGCCATCGGACACGAAATACATTTACGTGCATGAGCTATTCGGCAACACAGCAGCATCAGCGCCCGCTCACAGCACACCTAAGGAAGCCTTGTCCTGAAACAAAAAATACAAATGTGCCGGGAGTGAACCAAACCCAGTAAAGGCCATCTAGCGGTAAGGCTCGAGGATAGCTTGATAAAACGGCCGTGTTTTGCATGTTCGCTTTGCAAATGCACGGCATGACAGACAGTGCGAGTTTGCTGCTAGATGCAAGCTCTATAAGCTTTTTAACTTTGCGGCGGAGTACCTTGGCGTTGGCCAGGTGCTTCCAGTTCTTCCGTGGCACTAATGTTCTCTCAGTGTATTTCAGGGCGCTTAAGATCATGTGCATCCTTCTGAATGTATCCAAGGATTGCCGGCTAACAACTGATGTCCCTAGTAACGGTGCCAAGGGACTCGAATAATCACCGAAGCCTGGTATTTTTTTCTTGGCAACACGTTATTATCTACACAGAGCGTGAGAAAAAATAATGGTGTGGTAATCACCAACAAGTTATTTCTTTAACTACGAGTTACTGCTTCACTCTCAATTGGGTATGTCACGGTATTGTGTTTCAATTTTGGAACTGAGCCGGTGAAGTCAGCGATTGCGGTTTATATTTAACGCCCCCTTTCTCGCAAGCCTTCCATATGCAATGCGGAAAAAAATTAACTACGTTTGAGGGGTACCGTCTGTATATAGATCATGCGTTAAGATGTGTTGGTGATTTTCACATAGTGGAAATTATTGTTGTTGTCCTCCATACATTATTTATTTATTTATAAATACTTCTGTCTTGAACGCAAGACCAGTGCAGGTAGGTATATATATTTACACAGTAACATATTGAGACAGAAATGAAATACATTCAGGCAAAGGCTTCAACAACACTTATACGTAGCAGAAAATTTCTCAACAAGGTCACCACGCGCAAGATCTTAACAGATTTCAATGCAGCATTTACAAGCACCGAACATGGCTCAACACGCACACACAAAACAAAAATCACTAATTATTTGATGTCCGCCTGAAACAATAAAAATGAATTCTATGTTCGACACTATCAGCAAGGTTGTTCCAGTCGGTTATGGTTCTAGGAAAATACGAATACTCCAAATTTCTGACGACGGCGACTCGTCATCGCCCTCGCAACTCCAAAATTCTACGCTCTTCCTCCTCTGGACCCCCGCACACACCGATGTTCCGCTCGCGGGCAACGAGGCGGCCTACGCCACGGCTCGAGGTCTCACACGCCGAGCCGCCGCGGATTATGTGGCCGCCTCCGCCCTCGAGTGCGGGGCATCGGATCTGCCGGATCGGGACACTACAGCAGAAGCACAGCAACAAGAAACACACTGGGCGTGGGGCGATCGCCTAACCACGTTCAGAGACCTCACCCAACACCACAGACTCGAAAGACGCACATTCCCGCCACCGCACGATAAATTGAACAGGAACGAGGCCGTAACTTTACGCTTGCTCCAGACACACACCTACCCTAGCCCCGCTATCTTACACCACTGCTATCCGCGTTTATATCCAACAGACGCGTGTAAAACATGCGGACAGAGAGCAACGCTGCGACACATGCTCTGGGAATGTGCCGGCAACAACGGTAATCGAACCAGCTCCTTTCGCGACGCCTCCATAATCGCGGCCGTTGCCAGAGTACGGGAAGGCTCGAGCTCGCTTCTTCCCGACGCTGCCCCGGATGCGGGAGCCGCCGGGGACCTTCTCCGTAGGCGTCGCCGCCGCTGCGAGGCGGCTATCAAAAGTTCAGAGCTGGCAGATCAGCTCTGGGCCGTCCGGCAAGCCGAAGATGCCGCTCGAGTCCAAGGACTTCGAGCCATCACCTGAGGCCACCACAGCAAGAACTGCCGGACTATTCTTTAATAATGTTTCTTCTTCTTCCTCTTCTTCTATTTCTAACAATAAGTTCTTGGCAATAATGCTTTTACTGAGAGAGAATGTTGGATGCGTCACATTATGGTTCATATCGGCTGTGGGTGATTGACGATGACCCATTTTCTTCCTGTAGCGCCTTTATCTGCTTTCTTTACTTTTGCTGCCGGTGACTGTTACTTCAACTTCCTTCACATAGTCGCAGCAGATAATCAGGGAGGAATTGCTTTAATTATTAAGGGCAACAGACCTGCATAAACGCCTTTAGCAATAACTGGTGATCGTGCGCTTGAGGTCGATGTCTTTTCTTCTATGTATGGGGTACAAAACCGGATATTCTGTTCTGGTTGACGTCCGAGTCTTTCTCCATGTTCTCGTCTTTCTCTCACTCGATCTTTCTAGTCGTAGTTATGCAGAGGAATCAACGGTTTAGACAATTGCTGAATGAGCTGGTATTTCACTATATAGCAAACGCGAGAATTGGCGTCTGCGTCTGTAGCGAGCGTTTAAGCACTGAATGCACGCAATGTCTATGTAAGCCTGCTGGAGCCCTTTGTTCCTTTTATGTGGACGCTATGCTTTAGATTATTCGCGATATTGCTAGGAGTAATTTGTCGCAGCTTGATCTGATGCGGTTAAACATATGCAGGCGCGTTCATTCTTATATTGTGTGTTGCGCACTGGGTAGGTGGACCATGAAAACACTTAAGGGAGAAGTGAGGTAGCAGGAAGTGCCGTAGCGGAAGTGTTGTATGGGGGGATTGAGTAGAGACACGAATAATGTTTGTTATTTCAAAACGACGGTCAGATCATATCGAAGCGTAGGCGTGGTGGAGGCTGCTAAATAATATTGCAAACAAAGCTGTTATTGTGTTTCGCCCTCCAGCATTGGGTATGTAATTTATTGCAGCTATTTTTAAGCCATTGTTTTCACGTCCCCTTATTACGCCGCTTCACCGCGCCCGGCTATGTGGCAAGAGTCACGTTCTGTACAACTGCGCTTTCATTAACTTCTTTGAAACGATGCCTGAGGCAATCGACGCATTAATGTTTGTTTAATCAGAATGTTTGAAGTAATTCTGGCGCACAACGGTATATTTGTGAGTTTGTTGTTAAATCTCGGGCCTTGTATCACTTTATTTTTCCGCGCTTCTATCCTTCCTGGATTCGAAGGGTTACAGCGACCGATTGATGCCTTAGGCCATAAAGCGCCCGGGATTCTTACGCCGGTGGCTCCCTTAATAAAACGATACTAAAAAGCAGCCGGTGAGGAGTGGTGAATTAGCTAAGCATAAAGCACGGCGCATGACTATGGGGAAATATACCTGCACACGGGACACTGTACAGTCAGACTTTGTTAGTGATAAACTGATAAATAAATCAGGAAGGTGGACAGACGCTGTCTGGAGGCTAGGAAACCTGCGTATTGGGCCCCGGGTGTTGTTTTATGACGTTTGCATTGAGAAAGACAAGGTTAGGGATAGTCTAGAAATCGTTTATTGACTTGGGAAGCACAGAGTAATGGAAAGATTTCGACGACTTTATTAATGCGGGTGACTCGCTTGTCGCGGCCATATTTATTAACTCTGGAATGCTGCAATAGCACCATTGCGGCGTCATATCTGCTTCCAAGGTGCCGGCTTTGGTCGTTTTTCTTCGTTTTTCTTTGCTCGTTTGTTAGTTTCGCTCCGTTGTCATCGGCCTCGCCATGCGCAGTGCAGACCTTGGCAGCACATGAAAAATTCTTGCCCATACTACTGGAATAATTGAACTTTAACTCGTCTTCGCTTCCCTGAATTCAAGAGTTTGAAATCAGGTTCGGTGCCCCTCGTGGTAATTAGACTTATAGCTTCTTACCCTCGCGAAATGTTAGCAGTTTAGATAAGTGGAATTTAAAAAGTTGCAAAAGAACGTACTGTCCTTTTGTGCCTGAAATGATAAAGGCCTACACTGAAGTATTCACTTCATTGGCGGGCAGAAGCACGCGATGCCACGTATGCATCCACCAATCAGATAGAAAATGTCGCAGTTTCGCCCGAAACGCGAAGCATCGCTTGCAAATGCAACTTATTAGACAGCTATACTAGGTAACCATAGTAGCTATATCAGCCATACAGACTTTGTAAACATTCGCTTACTAACTAAATTAACAAGCATGGCGTCACGGGCACATAGGCAAACATGAACACATCTCACTCGACGACCGCGGGCACTCGCTATCAGAACTGCTGTCCATATGAGAACGCTGGCGTGAGGAAGAAAGGCAGCAACAGCGAGTGAATTACCCTTCGTGCAGCCTCTCGCTTGAGCGCGAAGCGGTGAGAACACAGTGCACAGGAAGCTATCAGCCCTCGGTGCGCCTAGACTTTGTACCCGCGGCAGATTACCTTCAAGACAAGACCCGCGCTCAGCCATGCCATACGTAGCCACGGCTGGAGTGGGGGCATGTCTGAGCATTAGATATGCAAAAGGAAATCCGAAAAATTAAAGCAGTGTTCATTAGCATGGCACGCACACAACAGTGGTCCATCATTGGTAGTTAGCCTCTCGAAGCATTGAAATAGTCTAGCAAGCCAAGCTGTCACATAGGGAACCATGAGAAGAAATTTTCAAGACGAATAAAGATGAGTTGAAACGCATATATGGCAGACACTCTGAAGTCGTGAACGACAGCTTACCGTTATCCCGGATGAGAACAGTATACAGTAAGCGGATTGTAAAATGTACTAATTTATGGTACCGGAAGATGGAGGCGAACAAAGAAAATTGGTAAGCTAAGGATTGAGCAACGAGTGATGGAACGGGAAAAAGCTTGGTGCAACGTGAAGCCGCTGGAAGACAGCGGTTGGAGCCGCTGAAAGCCGCTGGAAGCCGTTGGAAGACCGTCAACGAGGGTAGCCGATAATGTAGCCAGGATTACGAGGAATAAAGGGCGTTGGGCGGGTCTCGTAATATGCAGAGCAGATAACCGGTGCTCTGTGAGAGTAAGAGAATGAGAAGAAAAACGCAGTCTAGAATGGCGGAGGTTTAGGTGCGGTTATGAGACTAGGAAATTTGCCGGCATATGATAGAGTCGGCGAATGCAAGTAAAATGTCCTTGTGAGAGGTCTTCGTGCTGCAGGGGGCATAAAATATACTGATTATGATTACTTATTTATTTATTCATTTATTCCTTTATTCACTTACTCATTTATTTATCGCTTGGTTTGCCACGCGGCTCTCAACCGCGAAGTGACGCTAAAGAAGAATCTGCACATTTATACATTTATTTATTAGTACACTTACCATCGCAATGCTAATGTTCTTGACTACACACGCGCATATACTTCCACAGCACGATGAAACTTTTTTTAGCGAACTAAGCAAACACACTCGCGTGACAATGCAGATTCCGGACGAGACTCAGGTACTATATATGCAGGCTGTCGGTACATAAAACCATTCATAATTGCGCTCAGTTGAGGTTTCAATCTTTAGATTACAATGGATCGACTGAGGGAATACCACTATAGAAGAATCAATGGCGTATTTCAATAAGTTATTTTGTCGCACAACCGAGTCCAGGTGTCTCTGAAGCTTTCGTGGTATACGTCCACAAGCTGCGAGGATACATTGATGGATGTGCAAAGTGCATTCGTGATATGCCAAGAAAAAACTATACTGAGACAGTTGATCGTGCTAAGAAGCAGCACTGACGATGTCGCTTTTAGGCGTTTCCAGTTCCTTCCATCAACCTCTGCATGACCATTCGTTTGGCGCGGACGAGGCTGCTCTTCTGACACAAAGCTGCAACCTAAAGCATAAGAAGAGTAGTTTCCTCATTGCGCATCCTCTCGCTGGCGACGATGTCGCACAGCTCCACTAATTATTCGTTAATGATTCACGATTAATGACGCCCTGTCGTAACGATGCTACGCATAATGCGCGCAGCCTCGACGCGCACCGCGCTTTCGCTGGCGTGTGTAAGAAAATGTTTGCCTTGGCGAACAGCCCGTCTGCTTAACAGGTCCTAAAACGCACTTATCTTTTTTTTTTCCTTCCCCATTGTCTTGGCCCGCAAAGTCTTCCCTTTTTTCACTTGCCTCAGCAACAGCATTAATCCGCAACGAACGGCGCGCAGTCTCGGGAGCAGCTCTGTGCAGCGCAAGCTGTCTTGCCAGTGGTAATCCTTAAGCCTTACGAGCCGCGACTGCGTTGCATTTTTAAGCAAATCCTTCAGCCTCCCTTCTTTCTTCTGCACCATGCCAATGTACTGAATGAGAACCTTTCCTGTTTGGTTGCTTTTGTTATATTTCTTCGGGGGTCCTTCTCAATGCCCGAATGGTCTTTCTCTTCGTGTGCGAAGAGTGGCGACATCTTCGACACATCGTTGGATTGTGCGCGTGTCCTCCAAGAAATTAATCTGCGGAACGACGAGTTCCAGCTTCGCTCTCCAGCATATTTAAACGAGCAATCCCAGCATCTGTATTTCACTAAGCTTAGAATACTTAACTGAAGAAAGCAGCTTTGCGGTGCAGTCTTTGACGTCACCGTCAAACTCGTGCTAACTTGTGCGTGCCCCACATGGTCAACTACACTTGTGTTTGGTTGTTTCTTACCCGCGCAGGCGGGGGAGTACCGTTAAGCCCCAACGTAATCCCGCCGCGGATTAGCGGCTCTCAACTACTAAGCGACGCTAAAGAGGGATCTGCCCATTCCAAGGCTTTAGACCACCTCTAGCGAGTGGCGCTCACAACACACATTTAGCACGTTTAGAAATTGTACCCACGAACATCCAAGTCAGGTAGGAGTGGCTAGTAGACTGAGAGGCTGAATTCCAAGTTTCTTATCCACTGGTTCCCTTCTCCTACTCCGCAACCACAGTATAGTTTACGGTGCAGCGTGACGTAACTTGAGAGGAAGAAGAGAGAAGCGCACACACGTCACTGGCAACGGGAACACGATTCTCCTCGCTTGCAAGATGGAATGCAGAGCATGTAGCAAGACCGTCACAGGACTTGAGAAACAGGGAAAAATACCATGTCTTTCTATGGCGAGGCCCCATCTTTCAAGCTTTGGAAGAGCCTTTTCTTGACACTGCTTTGGAGGACCCCACGATTGCCAACTTACTCACTCTTTTTTTGTTGTTGTTGTGCGAGAAGAAGGTTCGGGTAGCCTGTAACGTCAATCCGTTGAGACATCATCGTGGCTGTGCTTGAAATCGGGATGCCGCTCATCCGGGATGTGAATACGAAAAGCCTGAGAAGAGAGGGAATAATCTGTCAACATGATTAGTATGGTAGTCCTGTTTGTCGTGCTCATAAAGCGAAATTAAAAGCCTCGTGATAGGTCTTTTTTGTTATTTCATTCAGACCAAACATCTGTAATAACCGCACCGCATATTTTGTTGCGATATGCAGCTGTGGTTATTATACACATCTAGAGCGATATCTACACAGTTTGCTGCGGAATGCGCTTCAATGACTTGTGTGAGCGGATCGCTTGCACTGTGTGCGCGTTCTTTTGCGGAATGAGCGGGGTTCGGGTCCATTTGGTGGCAGCTGCACTTCGATGAGGGATGTGTGCAAAAATGAATTAAAAAAATAAAAATAAAATCAACGTATGTATTTCGTGATTTCGGTGCGCTTAAAGGAACTGCAGTAAGCAGGATTTATTGCGAACCTGTGGTATGACACGATATTATTTAGTTTTGTGCACTAGAAGAACGAGAAAATGTTCACACCTCGCTGAAAACGCTAAATCTAGGAATCAATATAACTTTCACGGACATCGGGTGATTCACTGTATGGCTTCACGTTCTGGGCATATTATGCTGTGCTTATGCGCACGCAACGCCAGAGTAGCGGGATTAGACGCAGACGTCCACTAGCCCCTCTTTGCAGCGAATTTATGATGATCGCCTCGTGGGCACGTCTAGACACGTTTTAAGCCTGTACTGCCGAGCGTGAGTACTGGGTGTGAAGAGCGTCCATTCGTCTTGGGCCTCTCGCCATATTTTGTAAGAGCCAAAAGGTTAACGAAGGCGGGCACCGCGTGCAAGATTAAAAGGCCGGAGTAAGAGACAAGGAAGTTTTAGGGAAAACACGAGGAAGACGGGAGATGGAAATTCAAGACGATGAGCAAAACGAGAACACTGTAAAAGCGTTAGCCAACGCTTCGGCAAGTGGATTTGTCTTTTTCAGTGAAGTTTTAAGATATTAGTCTGCTTCTGACAAGAATCTTCGGAGAAGAGTTAAAGACAAAATACGTTCTGTGTACAGTTGAGAAAATAATGACACATTTACGAACATTAGCGGACTCCTATCATCACGATAGCAACGACACAGTGGAGGAAAAGGAGCCGATCTCTGTTTCGTACCTGCCCGGATGCAAAGCGAAAGATTATACAAACTTAGGCGGACATTAGCGATGAAGTTTTGACCAACTTACTGGTCGTGTTAGAGCCAACGGTTGAATTTTGGTGTTTTTTACGTGCCAAAATCGTGATTTGATTATGAGGCACGCCGTATAGTGGGGGACTCTGGATTAATTTTGACCACCAGGAAATTCAGGGGACACGGGCGTTCTTGCATTTCGCATATGCATGTGATGTATACATATACGTGCGTTCTGTATCTACTAAACGAATTCTATGCGCGTGATCCTGATTGTGACGACGACAATGCCAACAATCCTAACGCATAAAAAAAAATTGAACTATGCCCAATCAAAATTATGCTCTCCCAATGTTCCCTTATGATTGTTTGGTGTTTTCATTCGTCATTGTTTTGTGTAGTTTTCATCACCTTCTGTGTTGCCGATTCCGCTCGTGGGTATGAGCCATGTTTTGAAACAATACAACGACGATGACGACATCCAGAAAAACTGTGCTCAATTGACGGACTTGCTAGCAATGGCCCTGTTCTTTCTTTGTGTACTATTGTCTGCCTATTTCACTGTGGTTAGATTTCACACGCGTACTTTAGTACTTTAACGCAAGCTTTGTCTAACCCCGTGTTAACATGCGTCTCCTGAATATCGACAACTTCTATATCCCTGGCGTAAGGAATCATTCAATACACGCAGACTTGAAGTATCCTTGACCAAATTACGCTTGTTAATTTCCTTTCTTAACTTTTGCCTACACAGGTCCGGTTTGAGCCATCCCCCCTTTGCATTTTTGCAATTAGGCCACTTCTGTCTATCATGCCTTCGAAATTTCCTTTTTCAAAATTTGCCTGGATCTCCTAATTCCTATTATTCTTTCATTTGGCGCTTCGACTCTCGGGTACAGTCACAGGGAGGTCTGTGCCGCCGTCCAAGAATTTAAGTTTTTATTAAGTTCAAGCGATTGCACAGTTAAATGGGATTTCTTTATCATTATTAGTATTAGGATATTTCAATTCGCACTATGTCAGTCACTGTGTTGCATCTATCACCTTAAATTTACCAGTTCTCGTAAATTTGCAAGTGAAATTCAACTTCTGTAATGATTAGGGCTTATCCACTCGTATTTTGGCCAATCCCCCAGAATAAGTATGATCCAGATTGCATGAGGACAACAACAACACAACACTGCTCAATGCAGAGCCTTAAGCGCCCCCCAAACGGAGGTTTGTTTTGTTAACCCACGCGCGCGGGTCAACTACAGCTCCAGTTGTTGGCATTTAAGGTTTTGCTCTTGGTGGCCATCTGCAGTTCTTGTGGAAATTCACGCAGAAACGCCTCTGGGAGTTGTCTAAGTATGGGTAAGCATTGTGCTTCTTGCTCATCTTCGCGCAGCCCGGTATCATTATGAATGTTATGAAGCTTGATCCGACCAGTATGAACGACAGCGCTGCGGCGACACGAACTGCTGCGGACGGCGCCGCGAGGTGAATCGATGAGGCCATCAAACTACTGCAGGTGGCGGCGCCAGGTGCGCTGATGACGTTTCGATCATGTCAAGCCGTTATCGCTCTGTAGCGCCTTATACACCCGCGTCGAGCCGTTATCAAGCATGATCAACTGCACTCCGACAACGGCGGCGTATCGCCGGTTCGCTCTGAAACGAGGCCATATCTCGAAAGCGATCTGCGATGGGGACGCAGTGCGGCGACGGCTTGTGTTCTCGTCGCTTAGTTCGCGTTGAAGCGAGACGGAGCGCGAAGGCGAATTCGCTCGCTGCTGGGTTCCCTGCCTTGAGGGCGATCGTCTTACGTGGTGGACGGACGGGTTTCTTCGTTGGGCCGTAAGGCCTAGAAATCCTTGCGCGCCTAATAGTGATTCCAAGTCTAGAGGGGCGAAGACTGCGTCATTGACATTTTTGCAGTACTTTCCCAAGGTAAATGCGAGAGATTTCTAGCAAGCAGTTCACTTTTATGAATCACGTGGGCGGACTTCGATTACCTCCTTGATTTGCAATTTCATGAACACGTCGCAGATATTTTCTTCGAATCACATAAAGAAAAAGAAAACAGCGGTAATTTGACCGCGACAATGCTTACGGGAAACGTTTTAAGTTCATGGTCTCGTCCCAACTAATGTTTTCTTGCTTTTTGCCTTGGTGGTTGGAAACTTGTCAAGTACTTAAGCGCGTTGAGAAGCTGTAGGCACGCTGCAAGAGGGGTTAGCTCGGAACACAAAATTCGTTGCGTGGAGACAACAGGGACCAAGAGAACCGTTAACGGTCGCGGCTATTGAGATTCTTTGATCGCAAATTCTTCACAGGCGAAGGTAGAACATGACGCAGCCATGTCATCACGTGGCAGTCGGTTCGAAGATGGTCTGTATGAATCATCTGCAGAAATCAAAAGAAAAGAAAATAGCGAGGGAGAGACGGGACCTTGCTATTTCTTGCGTGCAATCCCTTGAAGAGAATATTAGCACGCGTTGCATTCCCGGTCGCTAATATCCGGAATACTGCGCGAGTCGAAAACACATTAATTTCGCAAGACACTGTTGAACGAAGAAACCTGAAGGCGTGTTCTTCATTGGTTGGCATTTTACTTGCCAGTAAAGGCTTGTATAGAATTCGGCGTACATGATATACACGAGGATGACTGGATAACTAGATACCCAAACTGATTGCTATACCTGTAATTCGTACTCTGCTCTCTTCAAAAGACCCTCCATACGTAGACGGTCATCGTCCCTCGTTAAACGAGCCCACCTCTCGAATGGTAATAGAGCCCCGTCGTTAAAAAAAAACAACACGAACCTTGTGCACCGCACCGCACGACATCCCACAACTGCGTGAGGTTCTCGAGACAAGTCTCTGTATAGACACTCTACATGTAGCATGCTGCGGTGTCGCTACCGAAATTTGAGCCATTCATTTTTTGTGAGGCCCGGCGACGTGCTGTCGGCTCAACGCTGCCTTGCACCTCGCAACCGTTGTTCAATGTGTCCAATGAACTGCGAGTGCATGCCTTAGGAAAATGTAATCTTGGGGATCTACTTGTATTGAAGCAATTCATTTAGCGCGACAACTACAGAATCCTTACGTTGTAATGGCCGCGCCAGTCATGCCATCGGAAAACTGGTAGGGACGAAAGCACGTGGCTTTAGCTACAATTTCTCTCTTTCACTCATGCACACATGCACATTACTGCTTATTGCGCCGGAACATGTGTGATCTTTCGTCTGTCGCCAGTTGGGAAAGCTTTGCCACGAGATAAAATCTCATTAGCTTACGTGTCTCTTTTATAACATTAATTTTTTATCCTGTGCATTGTAGGGGAGAAAAAATAATCTTGTGATAGGGAGCTCCGCAACGTGAAAGCAGCGAAGGAATTTAGAAGCCTTTGAAACGGGGCTCATGGAAGCCAAGCAGCACACCTTTCGATAGGTATCCGCGATGACGCTCGGCCAACCTGAGTGTTTATTTCGTGCGTAGCAGTGAGGCGTTCTTTCATTTGTCCTGTAAAAGCAAGTTTACATATCTTCGCAGAAACAAGAAATGGCTGCTCGGACGGGCTCTTTAAAATCAATTTTCTTGGACATGCGCGGTGCATATTAAAGACCCAGAAGTAAATAAAACGTACTTCGTCATACTGTTAGCGCTCATAATAAATTTCAGAAACAAGGGCGATGTAGGTGCGTGAAAACGCACGCCTTTATTTTTATTATTAGTTCAAAAAAGTTGGGAGAGTAGCTGGCGAGTTTTAGTACAGCTTAGTGAACTTTAAGGTATATTTAAAGATGCTGTTTCTTTGAACTAAGTCTAATTCAGCGTACGGTCAGCACAAAACACACACACGCACGCGCACACAGACGCATACACACGCACGCACATATCCAAGCACGCACACATACACAAACGCACACACACGCACACACACACACACACACACACACACACACACACACACACACACACACACACACACACACACACACACACACACACACACACACACACACACGCAGAGAGAGAGAGAGAGAAACATAATAAAAACGGAAGGTAACGTCTACCACTCCACCCGCTCAAAACATGCACTAGCTGTTCGACTATAGAGTCATTTTCTTTTCACTCTACGCGTGCAGTTAAAGAAGTGCTTCCACCTTCCGGCTCTTTGCGAAATCTTATTTCGTGGGCATTTACGTCCTTTGTCTTTTACGTCACTTCGATAAGCATTAAGCTCCTCATGTGAGGTTACAGTCATCCGGCAAGTTTTCCGGGCCTTTCGAGCCACGACGCGTTCTTTAACTTGCGCATGCTCCATTGTAACGAGGAACAAGCGAAGCCTCTCCAGTGGTGCATAAGAACGGGGCTACTGCTCATTCTTCGAAAACGTCGCCAAAGGAAAACAAGAGCGCCTTGTTGACACTATGGCGGCACCAGCATTGCGGCGCACCCCTTCTGTTGTTTACGTGCGCGAGTTCTTTTGCTTTTGTTTTTCTTTTGCTTCACCCCCAGTGGAAAGCGGCATGTTTGACAGCATGCCCTCACCTGTGAAGATGCTTAAGAAACAAACTCTTGCCCTGCGCGCGTCCATGAAAGTTAGAAAAAAAAAAGGAAAGCAAGAAACAAACTCCACTTTTGGCGTTCACTGCAATGTTATCCTTCTTGCGCGCCACATTTCGTGTTTCCCCTTTTCTTGTTCGTACAAAAAGCAGCTTTTAAGAAGCGAAGAAGAAAAGAAAACGGTTTTCGCGTCCAAAGCACACCCTGTAATTTGGCGGCGTCGCCTTTTCGCTTGGCCTTTGGCCCGGAACGCGGAATTTCGTATGCCGCGCGTCGTATGCGGGCTAAAAGAGAAAGCAAGAGCTGTCCAGACACTACGACCCTGTTCACAAATATCGCGTCTTAAGCAGAGGTGGGCAAATGCGCTTCATTTTCACTTTGTTTCAGTCCCTTACTCTCAAAACTTAAGCCTTTCCTTCACCTAACCTTCACTTCCAACACGAAAAACTCACATGTCCTCGCTTGCCCTCAATCTCTACATACAGATAAGTGTCGTGCGTCCTCTCGCTCAGTTTTCTACGGTTCGATATTTAATTTGGTGATCTGCCAGTGTAAACGGCCCGCCGTACATTGAGAACGACAAATAAGTGTAATTGCAAAATTTTGCTTGTCGGCATATAAGCGTACATCTATTAGCAGAGGGTGCAACTTTAGGAAATTAAGTATTTTTTTCTAAAACGTTGCCTTGTTACTGGCACGAAGCAATTTTTAACGTAAATACGTAGCAAATAACTACAGCGACACGATTCGCTTATGCACTGATCTCATTTTTTAATTCGAGCACAATTTTTTCGAAAGAAAACCTATAAAGCTTACTCGAATTACGTCAGTGGAGATAAACTATGTGCCAAGACGGACGTCACTTGCAACAAAAACCAAAGGAATTCATTTACTAATGTAACTAACTGCATAAATAAGTTTCTAGTTGCCAACTTTGCGCCCCATGTTCGTAGGGGAATGCTGTAGTAAATTGTCACGAAAGTGGAGTTCCGTGTTTCTACACTTGAAGCTGACCAGGTAGGCCGAAATACTAAGGGCTCCATTTAGGCGCTCGATTTTTCTGATCGCGCACGTGGCACCACGAAACGCGGCGCTGTGTCCAGCCCCTGCGTGACGTAAAAGCGGGAAGTAAACTGAAGCTCCCCAGCACTTACCAAATCATCTTATTCTGTTTGGCGCTGTGCACAACTCTCGATTGGATGCGTCAGTAACCTTTGCAGCGGGGGCGAGACGCACTGCTTTATCGTGCCGTATAGCCCCGATTAAGTTTTTTTAAGCCCTGCTATGTCACAGCAGGCTTGAGTCGCGAGCCACGCTACGCAGTGTAGCGGGCGAAAATCGGATAAATTCAACACATAAATCGCGGCCAATTATTTCGGTTTAACGTGGCCATTTCGATACATGGAAACAGGAAACTGCACTTTTACGACAATTTCCTTCAACTTTCCAACCTAAACATGTGCCCCAAACATTGTAACCAAGAAGCTATTGAACCTTATTTCTTTACTTATTGAATTTGATTGCTTTCGGTTTGTTTGTAGATGATGTCCGCCTAGGCACATAATTAATGCGTAGTGACGTGGCCCGGTGCTGACAGCCTAGTCCTGTTGAGGAACCGTAGCTGGTCCTCAGGACTTGGACTTGTCAGCCGGGCCTCCCACTGGTTTTCTGGTAGTGATCGGATGGGCGTTGCCCGTGGGGTCTTGTTGCATTCCCAGTTCATGTAGAAAGGGGTGTTTCGTCTATAGCAGAATTGGCAGCCTCTTGTATTTGTTGAGGAACACGTCGCGCGTCGTAGAGTGCCGGCGTAATATGACGGCATCTTTTCCATTAATCTTGCATTATGGTGGCGGATATCCCCGCCTGTTCTTTTTGTGATGTTCTAGAATTTTGTAGTACTTGCTTTGTACTCTTTCCGTCTTGGTCTGGAACAGACGATGTCATGGTGGGGCTGCCCGGCGTACATGTTCACGGGCGGCGGCATGAGCCGCTCGGTTTCCCACAGGATGCTGGTTTCTTCCATTACTGACACCCTCACCCTAAATGGAGTGAGGGTGTCAACAGCATTAAGGGGTAAACTCACTTCTTTGCTTCGCCCTTCAGGGGTAAAATTGATTAAATAGTGGGAACAAATTAAGTTTTCTTTTTGGGCGGCTTTCAGTGGCAAGTAAACGTGATTGTAGCTTCCTCAGACGACACGAAAACTGCGTGAAATAGTAGCCGTCGCTGTCAAACTCCTGTGTCTGGTATTTCGGTGTGCACCAGCTAGTCAAAATTAATACAAAGCTTTGAACTACGGTTCCTTCATCACAGAAGTTGTTCGAGATCGCTGTGGTGTAAAACAGCCTTAAGGCTAACTAGCCAACTTAAGGGTGCAAAAATTTTACTCTGTATTGCTATCGTTCCAACTGGAAATTAAGTAGATGAAGTTAAGAGACTGGGGGACAGCGATCGCCAGAGTACTGGTTAAATTTTGCTGTATCGATACGCCGATGATGTATGCCCGCGAGTTATTAGAAAAGAAACAGATAAACAGCAATAGTAAAACGATGACATCACGCGGCACTTCACTTGGCAATGTCATGGGCACAACGAACAGCAATTACCTACAGCTTTCTCGCAGGACAAGCACGTGTCCGTCGTTGTACCGCTGGGAACGATACGCATTTTCAGCCGCCTATTCATGAGCACGGCAGAGGTATACGCCCTTATTTTGTTTTGTCAAAAACTCAATCACTAGAACTTTTTCCGTAATGATAGTCCTTTGCTTTGTTATAGCCGCATGTGACGAAGTGACTGCCGCAAGAATCGAACGTAAATCCCAGGTTCCCTGTCAGACCTGGAACGAATCTTTCGAGCAGCTCGAACATCACCGTCACTTAAAGCGCGGACAGATGGACCGAATTCGCGACAGGATTCAATTATAGGTTTTTATTGGGAGATATCAGGATTCCGTGAACTTCAGTGTTTTGCTTACTTTTCTACATTTCGAGGTTGTTGAGCTATGCTGTCACACCTTCAATGCACTTTCAACTCTTATTCTCGAGGTCGTGAACACTCTTCTTTAAGCTCCCGATGCCTTTGTCCTGCTCTGTCTGTTCCTTCAAAATTTCATCATACCCTTGTGACATCGTTCTCGATTGATGCTTTACGTCCTCTAGGGACACCAAAGAGAAACATTTGAGTTTTGCTGCTAAATCACCCTTATTTAATGCAAAAAATCCACTCTTTCCCCGAGCAAATTTTTCGCAAGGCCGAAATAACGCACGAACGAATTAGCGACGCCACCTTGAGATTCCTGCGCCAGCATCGCCGCGACGTCATGGATTTTGGCGGCATGTGCTCGATCCTAGTTAATTGTATTATCTGCAAGCATCGATGCATTCTCTTATAAAAGAGCCAGATATTGAACTTGGCAGGCTTCGAGTATATTTCGTCAAGCCACAACCACCTAAATACGAAAAAATGCTTTGACATCTGTGACGTCACACCGGCGCACCGGCGCTCCGGGTTCGGCGCAAACTTAGGTAAGAAAAAAGTAACTTTGGCATTCGCTTTTTTTCTAATAAGCAGTTCATTCATTCATTCATTCATTCATTCGTTCATTCACTCATTCAATTTATTTCTCATTGTTACATGAATTGCATAAAACGCTGTTGGGCCAGCAGCCAAAGGCTATTGTGTGGGCCCATAGTCAATATGCATATATCAGCTGCTAGAAAATGTAGTACATATCTACTGCCTAGTTATACAATTTAAAACAATTAAGCGATCACAAGAACATGCAACTAACAAAAAAATACAGTAGATGATACAAAAAAGGAATCAAGTAATCTGAGATTGGCGCAGCTTTTTGACAGCGATTACAAAATCGTTTGCCATTTTTACTTCATGAGGAATTGAATTCCAAATTTTCGCACCATAAAAGTCAATCAGTTTTTGACCATACGTTTTACGAGAGACAGGTGTGTTAAAATTTATATTGGTTGCATTCCTTGTATTACGATTAGGTGTAATGAACCAGTCTGGCCGCAATGAGTGATATCCAGGTATAATGTTGTTTATCAGAATCGCAGCTTTCATTTCAGATGCCAGAGGAAATGGTAGTATGCTGAGACGGCTGAATAGCATGATGTAGTTATCATGTGTGCTTGTGTAAGCTATAGTACGCATGCCCTTTTTTGTAACTGAATAAGTAAATCTATGTAGGTTTTATATGTACCAGCCCATGACTCAAACAGTATATGATGTGGCAATGAAAAAGAGAAAAGTAGATAATCTTAAGTATGTTAAGATTAAAGTATGCTCTACATTTAATTAGGCCATCGCAAGCACTGCAGAGGCCGATTTCGTGCATATGCTGGATATATGTGGTCTCCAGTTTGGGTTGCGATCTAATAAGCACTCTAATCTAATAATACTCCTAAGTATTTTATGGTGTCTAATTGCTAAATAGTGCCACCTTCGACAAAAATTTGCGTACCTGTTGTGTCACGTTGAGAATATCGGGAGTGGAATACCACGTATTTCGTTTTATCTCTGTTTACTGTTAATTTTTTCCTCGTAAACCAAGTTGATATGTTTGATAATTTGTGATTTATACTGTTCTGCAATTCCTTAAGAGATTTATCTTAAAAGATTAGTGCGGTATCATCAGCGTAGATAGCAGATTTTGGTAATATTAGTGCTGACGGCAGATCATAAACATATAGCGAGGATAGTATGGGCCCCAAAACTGATCCTAGTGGAACACCTGTAACAATAATGCTATATTGAGAGGAAAAGGAGCCAGGACTTACATATTGCTTACGTCAGCTTAAGTAGCTAGAAAAGAGTTTCATAGTAGTTTCGTTAAAGTCGCAGACCTGTAATTTTTTTAGAAGTATGTACTGAATGACTGTGTGGAAAGCTTTCTTTATTTCTAAAGATATTGTTACCGCAAATTCATTTTAGTGCAGTGATGTGTTTATACTCCGAGTTACTTCTAGCACTGCTGATGATGTTGATCGATTGGCTCAGAATCCATGTTGGGAATCTGTTAGAAGCTTGTTTGTGTTAAGGTAGTGTTTTAATTGAGCCGCAATGACCTTCTCAAGTACAGTATTTATAATGCTGAGCACAGAGATAGACCTATAGTTTCCAGGGTCATTGATGTCAGCGCTTTTATATATAGGAGAAACTCTTGCGATGTTTAAAATGGAAGGGTATGTGCCTTGGCTCATGGAGTTATTCAACATATTTGTAAGTGCTAGCTTAAGAACATCAATGCTTTATTTCAAAGCTTTTATGGTAATGCCATCGTGACCAGCAGCTTTGTGACAAGGCATGCCTGATATAGTCGAGGTTACAGTATGCTCGTCCACCTGCTCCAAGCAAAGTGTACTAGGGATGATTGGGCAATTGAAATTGTTCTCACTGGCTGAAATACGATCTGCTAGCCCTGGACCAATGCTAGTAAAGTATGCATTAAACGTTTCAGCACATTTCGCATCAACCTGCTCAGGGGTGATTTCTTTTTTAACCGGCTCATCAATTACACCTTTTTTAGTATTGCCTTGTGCTTGTTGTATAAACAAAGTGTTGTATTATATTTTTTGCCTCCGGATTAGAGCCACAACATTGTTACGAGAGATCTGGAAGTTTTGCAGATAATAATTATCTTTCTTTTTTTCTATTTTTGGTACCACCAATACTTTTCCTTTATTGCTCTAAGTATAGTGTTACTCATCCACGGGCATAAAGGTTCCTCGTATTTGCTGTGTTTATACGTGGTGCATTCAGATATCACGTGTGTTAATGCATTTGCAAAGTTTGCGCATTCGATATGAGTGTCAACGTTAAATATTTCCTGAAATTCTTTTATTTTAATTTTTCCTTCGAAATCTCTTATATTAATCCTGCGAGTTGCCGAGAGGTTGTTCTTTGTAACGGCATTATCTGTGTTTCGTAATAAAGCGACAATAGGGCAGTGGTCAGTGAGACTGATATCGTATACGCCAGCAAATATATTTTGAAGTGGTGGTGGTGGTGATAAACTTTATTGAAAGGGGGAAGGGTAAAGAGGGACATGGCTGAGGGTTAGGGCTCAAGTAAGGCCCTGGGCCTGCTTGGCCTTTTCCGCCCAGTCCACCAGTTCAAGTTGTCGGTCGACGTCCCCGGAACTGAGCCAGGCTGTCCAGTCAGTCTCGCTGCTGACGGGGGGACTCACACACATTATGTGTGTGAGTGTTCCTGTTTCTGAACAGAGCCTACATTTGTCGCTTTCCCTGCCCCCTGTGATTTTGAAGTCAACTTGCCAACATTGAAGTCAACTAAAATAGGGTTTTAAGAGAATTGCTTTTAAAGGGAAGCTGAAGAGTCTGTCGAATTCAATAAGACGCTCATATACGGATGCGGGAACCTTATAAACCATGTAGGTAAAATTTGGGTTTTTTTTTTTAATTAGGAGCGACGTAATCGTCGGTTAAAATTGCGCTGTAGCTCCGCCCCCCGTCGAATGCCGCGCTCTGCTGCTGACGCTGACGATGCGAGCGGAGACCGGAAACCGCGGTGTTTTGACGTCAGCTCTAGTGTTTTGTTCCTTCCCAGCCTGCGCGACCGTGCCTGACCGTGCTTGTTTCTGCGTGCGTGCCATCGTAATCTGCTTCGATCGACCCTGCATTCCTTTGTTGGTGCGTCTGCGTGTATGTAGAGTGGTAGTCAACGTGCGCAGCATCAACTGAAGTGGTGGGCCGATCATGCCGGCTTTCTGTGCAGCCTACTGTTGCACGAGCACCAGCGGCCGCGACGATGTTGTCTTCCATTGCTTCCCACAAGACAAGGACCTTTTAACGAAGTGGG
This sequence comes from Dermacentor variabilis, assembly GCF_050947875.1. Classification (NCBI taxonomy): domain Eukaryota; kingdom Metazoa; phylum Arthropoda; class Arachnida; order Ixodida; family Ixodidae; genus Dermacentor; species Dermacentor variabilis. The sequence continues at coordinate 157,654,109 of NC_134568.1, read as the reverse complement.
AGGCTGCTGTGAAGCGAAAGAATTTCAAGCCCTCAAGAACAACAGTGCTGTGCTCCAACCACTTCCGTGACGACGATTATCACGAGAATTTATCATTAAAACGTGCGTTGGGTTTGCCAGTCAAGTCGGCTCGTCTAATGCCCGGCGCAGTGCCGTCAGTGTTCGCGTACACACGGAGCGTACACACGAACTCGCCCAAACCTGGATTTTGATTTACTGCGAGCTCCTTCGTGTTAGCGCGCTGAACGGAAGATGCATGTTTATCTCCCGCCCTTGACGCAGGTTTCATCGCAAAGCGCCGCGAATTTTCTATTTGCACGTGTGTTGTAAAACAGCCTGCATGCAGCTATTATAACGCAGTGCAAATAGTGTTGAGTTTGCATGTGCTGGAAAGCCGGCGCACGCCAGGACGCTACGCTCCCCCCTTCTCTCGCGCACAGCGAGAAACCGACCGTCTCACGTAGCCGACGGAATTCGCCGCCTTTACGACTTCGGTTACGAGTAGTGTGCGGATGGCGCACAGATGAAGGTCACTACACGTACTGCATGAACCGGGAAGCTTTTCACGCGTTTAAACCGTCTTTGTAGATTGCCGACAGCTTTGGACAGCGCACAAATGCCAACGATCGCATCCCCGCTTACGTTCCACGAGGAGGCATGCAGGAACACAACACTACAGTTGTTTGACCGGAAACGAGCTCACTAGATCGGCGAAAGATCGGCGAGATCACTAGATCGCTTTGCAAAAAACATACTCACCAAAGAGCATTTCCAACACGAGGAGATCCCAAGACTTCGCTTTCGTTCGCGTCTAAAGCACTGCTCGCACCAGCTTCGTTTGCTTCTTCGAGAGGCCGGCTCTTCGCAATCGGCTCGTACATGTAGGGAGTAACGCCGAACTCCTCAGAAAAACGCAGTCTCTCTAAATTTTCCATTACCTCTTAATTTTCCATTACAGCACCAAACTACCTGGCACCGCGCTTCATGTGTAGCGGCAGCGGTCGGTCACTAGAGTTGACGTCACGAGGCGCCCGACCAATCACAGGCGGAAACGAGACGCGCGAGCTGGGCGTGTCCGCTGCTGCACTTTTCGTCGAAATAGAATATATTTGCGCTTTCTTTCGCTCAGTTTCGATACGATATTCGAATTCGGAGGGTTGAAAACCATTATGTACACATGTGCACTCATTTTTTCTGGAAAATCTTTCAGCTTCCCTTTAAGTCTAATGTGACACAGTGTTCGTCTTTTGTCCCTTTAAGCTTGAGTAGGGAGGTTGTTATCAAGAGCGTCTGATCATGTTATTATATCTGCCGCACTTACAATTAGCTCGGAGTTCTTGCCTGACTTTCCGTCGCTCTTCAACTTCGCATAACGTATAGAGAGGCTCCAGCAGCTCCTACCACGAACTCACTCCTACTCTTAAAGGTAGATTGTGAGACGCCAGAACAGTTGCCCAAATAGCAAACACAGTCTCACTCCAGGCATTTCATTCTGTATCCGTCACTGGCAGAGGCTTGTTGCAGCAAAAACACGCATCATCGTCTTTGCCCGTGGTGGACACAGACTAGGAAAAAAAGAGACCATGCAGCAATATAGCCGAGGTGCTAGTCGTTTAGCGCCACTAGCAAAACAGAAAAGGAGACTCAGCCAACCTGGAAGAACAAGACGCACGGGGCTGAATCCGCAATGTTTTTCGTTCGCAATAGTTATTTGCCATTAGCGTTTGCCGTAGCTGATATGTGAAGCGTTAGGATTGGCTGGAATTTTCTCTTATGAATATTTTTAGAGTAAGAAATTGTTGTGAATACCGGCCACGATCCGTTAGGAGGTTATCCATTCGCCACTGTTACCGCTACCAACCTGCATTACTTCAACTAGACCTCGAGGGGTACCACAGCGGAAAAACCAACACGCGACGTCCACGCTAGTGAAATCGTGACTCAGATGCGTTCCGTGTACTCACCACATAAAGATACAATCGCACGGAATGGCCTCCAACGTGGGGATCACGTAGCGTTGGACAGACGCAGCAACGCTTTGCTGTAAAATACGTCAGAAGTACGTTCCACGTGGTTGCCGCATCAGTATTTAGATTTAAAGAGAACGTTTGCTTCCCTGTCGTACACAACTAACTTATTCACTACGTGACGATAAGAAAGTAAATATAGTAAAATAGGGTAAACCGAACCAGGTACAGCGACCAAGCGGTGACTGTCAGCTACGACGTGCTTGTGTGGCACCCCGCACCCTTCCGTTTTTTTGGCATCTTGAACCAGCGACTGAAGGTGCCAGTGTCACTCGCATAGAGCACGCAGGTGCACGGCCAAGTAAGTATGTAGTGCGTGCCAGGACTATGCAAGACGAATCTGCCGGCATTGGGAATTAATCCCTTGTCTCGCCACGTCGCCGATGTTCCTCGAGGCTCGCTTGGCTGCATGTCCCCACGGCTACGCTGCGCTCCGTTTCTCTCGGGGCTTGCCTCGATTCTTCGCGCTGCCGCCTGCTTACGCGTGGCCGCGGGACGAACACAAAGATCGCCTTCAAATATTCACGCGGAGTGCAGCCTTTCTCTTCCTCCGGCTGCATGCACCGGTCGGGGTGCGTGCGCTTTGCCAAGGGTTCATTCCTTGACTGCATCATCGGAAAACGAGTGTCTTGATCCGGGCGACTGGGAATCTGGCATTTGGAACAGAAGTACGGAGACAAGAAATGGGACAAGCTCAATCCTTGAGCTGCGCGCGCTCCTCTTACTCGTTGCCCGGGAGATTACCTGCTCGAGGAATAGCGTCAGTAGAACGAGTGTACTTTACCATTTTCTATTCGGTCGTCGACCAAGAAGCGAGCTCTCCCGGCTTTGTCTAGGCGGCGATTACTTCGTGTGCTTTGCTCGATTTTGTTTTTAAGAGGCTGTCGTATTGGAAGACCCATGCGATGCTATTGTTGGATCCTTAAATAGAGGCGAATGCGGCTCCTTCAAGAAAGCGGAAGGTCTCCGCAATGCGGTACGAAAACTTTGTGGTTTGATCACCCCACTGTTGAAATGTGTTCTTGATTTCTTACGTTATTCTGGTACGTAAGTACGTTAGGAATACATGCATGTTTACCAAGATATACTTCAGGGCTCCAACTAAGTTTCGTCTCACGATATTCCACTCGCATTATCGCGGTGGACAAGTTAGCGACGTTATCAATTCGGATTTCATGAAGATACAACTATAGAACTGATGAAACAACAGAGGAACAAGATGTGTGTAGTCTTCGTAAAAAGTACACCAAAATCACATACCGTAGAAGAAGGTGCTCTTCGCCTAGATTATGTTTGCTAAAGGACATAATTACCTCTAGAACAGACGAACGCAAAAGCAAGGAACGTGAACGAGGATACGGGCGGTTAGTGCCACCTATAGTTTATTCATACCACAACGCAAGAATATCACCAAGAACCTACGTGCGTCTGCATATCCCCATAGAAAAAATTGCGCACACACGTCTTAAAAGACGTGTGCGATCGTTGCTATGCACCCTTTATTAAGGCGAAAGCGTTAGACGGCTCATGCAACAAAAAATACGATGTGCCGTTACGCCTTCCGGCGTTATGGCACCAAAACTCATAGGGAGTCAAGCCCTCGACCTTCATTGGGAGTCGAACCCACGACCTCTGGTATTAATTAGGGTGAATTAGGCCATCAATTTCGTCATAAGAAAGCGTAAAGCCAAGGCGAAGGCGGAGCGTCAGTACAACCTGCGATGTTAATTAAGGCCAAGGTAATTAAGTCACAGTTAATTAATGTATAGTTAATTAAGGCACTGGAACCCACAACCTTTGGTGGCAGTCGAACCCACGTTGAGATATGGGCGTAGCGGCGATATCTCCAAGTTGAATTCCTATTGACATCGTGAAGGACGAGAGTCCAACCCACTACCCATGGCGTTAATTAAGGCCAAGTTAATTGAGGCACACTTAACTAAGATATAGTTCATTAAGGCACTCGAAGCTGGTGTGTTATCACAGACACGTTCTGGCTTTCAGTCATGTGGCGTAGTTGTGTTGTGCTATCAGAGATGCACTCTTGCGTCTGTCATGTGGCGTCGCTGCGTCGAACCCACGGAGAGATATGGGCGAACCGGAGATATCTCCAAGTTGGATTCCAATTGATGTCGTGAAGGTCTTGAATTGAACCCTCGACTTCTTGTGGAAGTCGAACTCACTACCTTTGGGGTTAATTAAGGCAAAGTTGATTAAAGCACTCAAACCCATGACCCAACATGGAGATATGGGCAAACCGGTCATATCTCTCAGTTGGATTCCAATTGACATGGTGAAGGGTGAGAGTCGAAACGACTACCTTTGGCGTTAATTAAGGCGAAGTTCATTAATGCGCGATGAATTAGGATATAGTTAATTAAGACAGTCGAACTCAGGACCTTTGGTCGTGGGTTCGAGTGCCTTAATTACCACAGACAAAGTTCGAGTGCATTAACCATCACAGACAAATTGCCCGACCATTTTCCGACGTCGGAATTAAAGCTGTGGAACTTGGCCTGCGAAAAAAGGACTGAAGGGCAACTAATCTGAAAAAAAAAAACGGGTCAATCTTTGAAGACACTCCTTGACGGAACTCTGCGATTCGTCGACCCTGCGCTGGAGGAAGCAGTATGCCAAGGATATGGAGCGCGGTCGGTGTAGTCTTCTCACAACGTCGGACCAACTCGAGCCTTTTGCCTTCCTTTCATTGCAGGAAAACAAGTCCCTACCTTGTCTATATGTTGCGGTTGTATTACGTGTTTGGTAGATCAAACGGACCTCCTTTCTGTCTTCCCTCTTCGACGCCTTCTGACATCGACGCCCACTTAAGAATGAGGGACTTGCTCACGGCCGTATACAGCCTGCGTCGACAGTGGGCACCAGAAGCGGATGGTACCACAAACAAAATGCTTGCGAACTTGGCGCCTGAGCGGAAAAATGACCTGGCCCCATATTCACAAAGAAGCTCCTACGCCAGAATGGGAGTCGAGTATAAGAGAGCAGAATCGCTGGTGCATAATTGGGAAGCCATCCGGCATTTCTTATGAAGCTGTACGAAGCACCTGAATGTCCAACTGATTGCTTGTCAGCTTACAATGATCTAAACATCCGAAACTAAGTATAGCATCTCGCAATACTCACAAAATTGCTTCAGAATCACCCTTGAGGTTCCAGAGGCAACAACGAATCAAAAACCCATTTGCCAGTTCCGATCTCCCTCTCTACGTCTGCTCTCTTTGATGCATCTTTGCCACTTAAGCGAGTCAGACGCTGGAAGAGCGCTGTTGCGACGCGCTCCGAAGGATATCAGTGTCGTGCTTCTGTTGCTCGGTAATACTCTCGGAGCCTTTGGTCTTAATATTTGTCACGAAGAAGAGAGTGAGCAGAGCCGCCGCCGTCATTTGAGTCTATGGAATGTTATCTGAAAGATTTCTGGTATTAGCGCCAAGCGCTCTACACCCGCCGCACAAGCCAACTCCTTGGGGCTCGAGCAGTTAGATAGGAGGTATCGATACCACGTGCAAGTTTTCACCGATCACTCTGTCGACGTGGAACGCGAGGTTAGCGCTGCGGCTTTCGTGATACCGTCCGTGGAAGCGTCATGGGTTACCCGACATGAACGGCTGGTTGTTTCTACGGCAGTAAGTTAAAACGTCGCGACTGAAGCTGCTTTGCGGAAGTTTAAATCTTGCGAACTACAACCGGTGGTGAAATTATCGGACTGCAAGCCAGCACTCCATGTACTGCATCGAGGATTCCTTCAAACTATTTTCCTGTAGCGGTGATTACGCAGTCTAAAGTAACCACGTGGTTTGGGGTTTCGCCTGGACTTTCAGTGACTTCCCTCGCACATCGACGTGTCCGGAAACGAAGACGCAAACAGTCTTGCGCTTCAAGCAGCAACCTACAGCCCTATCAGCGGCTGTCAAAGACAACTATATTCAACAACCTTCACTTCAAGGGACTCAGATCATCGGAAAGCTCCTCTCCATTTTCGCGCCAGGGCAGCGGGAACGCTGCTGTGGTGACACAAAGTAGGGCGGTCGTCCTCATCAACGTGTTCTTTTTGCTACGCTCACGGTGATCTGAGTCATTACGTATTAGTCTGCCGAGAATTTGTGGTGGCATCAGGTGACTACGAAATGGAGGTTTAAATACAGACAAGCGAAACTTTTTGTAAAATAGAAACCCTCAATTGCACACTATATTCGTAAAATTGTCAAACAAATTCCGCACGTTTTTATGAGAGAGAGAGAGAGAGACAAGAAGGAAAGGCAGGGAGGCTAACGAAGGTCTCGCCGGCTTGACTACCTTACACGTGAGAAAAGGTAAAATAAAAAGAAGGATGAAGGAGAGAAGAAGGAGAAAGTCACCGAGCAAGCGCTTGCAAATAGAGTTAACTCACGTATATGTTCACTCATGACGAATGTTTACTCACAAGCGCTCATCTGGTCCTGTTGTCTTCAAAAAGCGCATTAGCGCTTTGGTGGCCTTGTTAATACTCGGGGTCTGCGGCCAGGGTCCCGGTATCTTAGCTTCTGAGAACGGTCTGTCGTCTAAGCGGCTAAGACTCATACGCGGAGCATCTCGTTGAGAGTTGTAGGCGAGACAATGGCACAGAATGTGTTCTATAGTCTCATCGCGTCTGCAAGAGTTACATATGGCGCTGTTGGCTTCGGGAGAGGTTGCAGGTATGGAACGTTGGGTAAACTGAGCTGCTTGTAAATGATAACTGCTTTCGGTTACCTGGTGCATAAGCTCGTTACGGCAATGGAACAAGGGAACAGCACTTCTCCAGATGCGCGTAAAGTGTTGTGTTCATTGAATTGGATTAGTGTAATGCTACTGCACTACATTATATATATATAGGGGCATCGGTCAAAATGATTTGCTTTGCTTAAATCGAGATACCGTATTAACAAATGTGTAAAATGCCTAAAAGTTAGATATGGTGATTTGATTACTGGACATTATTTAGAATTTATCAGCCTGATGTGTTCGCTCAGGAGCTAGTGCCTTTCCGCGCAACAACTGCAACTGTCCTGCAGTAGAATTATTCTAAATAGTCTCAATGTGCATCAGTATTTCTCCCGAGAGGCTCCAATAAGTGCACTCATTCCTTATTACACACAGAAACAAATATTTGACAATTCCGAGTAGTAAATACTCGAATCAAATACGAATTGAATAGCCATTATTGTTTAATTCGGAATCAAGATTTGAAATATTCGCCAGAGCCCTAGTAAAATCAAATGGCTGTACATAAGACTAACCGCATTTTCGTCCTATACGTTACACCTGCTACGCGAATGTTTGCAGGTGAATGTCAGCAGCAGAAGGAGCCGCATATTCACACTTTCATTCAAGGTGTACCAGTCATTCGAACACGATCAACATCCCTGGCACATTGATTGCGCAGCGCAGCTTCTGCTGCTCCTGAAGTTATCTTTGTTGTCAAATACTTTGGGAAGCTGCGTATCGCTGCTCCCACGAGCCGTCATGATTTCCCAACTGGCCAACCTTGACGCAAGGTGTGACAGCGGCACTCCACAGAATGGTATTCTTTAAGTGCCCGACCTAAGTGTAGTGTAAATTTCAACGTGCACTTATGGAGAGAGAGAGAGAGAGAGAAAGAGAAGCGAAGAAGGAAAGGCAGGGAGGTTAACCAGACTGAGTGCAGTTTGCTACCCTACACGTGGGGGGGGGAATGGGGAGTGAAAGAAAAAAGCTCAAAGCCGGTAGGGCAGTTGCCAATCATCACCGCCGTCCCTCTATCTGTTCAGCGCACGTTTAAATAGACAGTCCGCTTTGTGCGGACTCTTACAGAATACTCCCCTGCTCATATTTTCTATCCTCTTAAACTTCCATCTCTGCGTTTGCGTTTATAAACGCGTGTAATTGCGACAGTAAAGGTGCGCCGTATAATTCGTAGACTTTCTACGAGGTAAACTGCAGAGAACGTTCATAGGCATACCGGCGGTAAAGAATAGAGTGGCGGCTTTGAAATGTTGAGTGTACCTAGCCCGACACGCTTGCAATGACGGGGAGATGGAAAGCGCAGAGATATCTACGTCGGCGAATAGCTAAGAAGAGCTGCGCAGGCGATGGTGTCGCAGGGCACCATTACAGCTACTTACAGCACCATTACAGGGCGCCAATGAAAACAGGTCGCTGTACTTGCGAGCAGTAGTCAAGTGCGTTCAGTTGAAAACAAAACAAGATGAGCCTGGATTCGTAAGAACAAGCAGGTGGTTCGCGGAGTCATGCGGGCACCGGCCAATTTCGACAGCGAACATATATACAAATATGACTGGTCAATCAAGAAGAGTTCTCACTCCAATGAAAGGCTCCCTTGATTAAGCCCCTCACTCACGGGCACCGAGCGAGCGCGGAACCTTTTACAGGGTAAGCAAATTTTGTTTACACACATCAGTCAAATTGCCCTACCCTCAGGACGCAACAACATATACAGAACTGAAAAGGGGCGGGGCTGACCTACGGACGAGCAAATTTCAAATTTGATCAAAGCGGACATCTCTAAGGTGGCAGAAATAAGCGCCTTTCGGCCGTGCCATAAACCAGCACGGCGGTCCACCTGGGGAGACCACAACGGCAGAGGCCATTACACGTATGATGTCCATCTGCCGGCCAGCTTCTGGTTGCTGACCTCGGCTCCCTGCGTGGCGTCTCATCTTAGCCAGTGCATATTGATGGTGCAAGCCGTCGAGGTACAAGCCAAATCCAGACTCGGCTAGCGATCTGGGAAACGTGTCCGGACTTCCCTCGAGAAACGACGGAGCCTCGCCGAGGATTCCACGCTGACACGCACCCTGCCGAGCATTGCGAGTGTGCCGACCGCGACCGTGGGGTCAATAATGCACAGCGCGTGTCATTTACTATTTATTCTTCTTCTCCGTTGAGATAAGCGCGCAAGTAGCACATGACTCTCTTCCTTTTCTTATCGCGGCTAACCGAGCCACCGGTATAGGGCGTTCGGCATGAAGGCCGAGAAAGGAAAGCGCGCCAGCTGCGTAACCTAGCGGATGACGTCGGACTGTAAACCTATGGTTGTAACCTATGGTTCTTTCGAAGTTCTGGCCTCCTTTATGGAGGCGTACATTATCTTGGACAAGCAGAACGTGGCGACGAATTCTGAGTTGGATAGGATGATGGCGGTCACTCATTGACAGGCTTTGCCGTGCCGCAATTGGTAGGGAAGAGTGGTGTTAATAAAACCTTAATGAGGTTAAACGGTGGTCTCCTGAGGTGACGTTGCGTTGTACCTCTTCTTTTGCGACTTCGTCGGTACAGTTGAGCAAACACAATCAATGCTTGGTTTCAAAATACGCTATCAGAATTTACTATACTGAGAATTTGAAGCAAGGGCTGTGCTATGTCGTCTGTTGATTATGCAACGTACCATAATTCCGATTATAACTGAAAACTAATCTACAATTTTATCACTAATTCACTTTTCGTATCTGTGCAGCCCACTTGGTGACGGTGGAATAGTCGTCTTTAGAAACAAGTGGCCTCAAGGACTGATTTCGGTTCTGTCTCCTACAACATAATGCAGTCCGTTTTATCATGTCTAACTATAAAAAAATTGCAAGCATAACCACTATGATATCAAGTTTGAACGCCGCAAACAACTTCGTCTGTATTTTTCATAAACTCTTTCATCACCCTGAATTACCCAACGAACTACTTCAGTCACCGCATTACATATCCTGAAGATTAGACCATGCTAACAAGGTCAGCATACATTTTTTTTAAATACAAGTACTCTTGCATTTTCAATTCTTCCGCACACATCGAACGAGCGGAATTACCTTCCAGAGAATGTTGCTAAAATTCTAAATCAGGAGCTCTTTAAAAATGCTGTAGCTGTTGTGCTATAAATAAAACCCATTTTCGTGCCTGTTCCTTTTATAATAACCATGTTAATCATGCCTTATTCGTTATATTGCACAGATACAATTTTTACACACACACACACGCGCGCGCGCATATATATATATATATATATATATATATATATATATATATATATATATATATATATATATATATATATATAACAGAATACATAAACAGAATACAAACAAGACTCCATGATGTATCAGAGGAACTAGTTATGATGAGGACTGTATATTCATAATTGGAGGAAAGCCTTTCTCGCCTCTGTACGTATTGTAATCTTATCTCTTCACGGGCTCCCTGTTGAAGCTGGTGTCCCGCGGTTTAAGCTTAAGTTCTTCGGAAGTGACCTGATACTCGCAAACACCTGGGCTCATACTTACGAAACCTTTCTTGCGTAAGAACACTTCACGCATTGGCTAGGGCACACGTACTACTCACCGAACTCGTGATATCAATTGTCGTTATAACGGGATAATCGCCGCCTCCATGACCGATCCCAGTCGGAACTTGCGTAACAGAGATTTCGTGAACGCACGACATGGTTTTAAAGCACCACGCAGACCATAATGGGAGGAAGCTGCTTATTCAAATGCAGAGTGTTTCTCCGGCGTGCCTCTTTGCAATGTATCACTTTTCTGAATTACTGTAGCCGCGCAAATTTTCGCGTAAAAATATAGTCACTCGAAGCGAACGTGCCCATTCAGACTTCCAGGTTTTGCCTGAAGGGGATGCATATAATTGACTCTTCTTTATTTGTTTCCTACCAATAAGGTGGCTAACAGTACACAAGTAGGTGCTTAGCCTATAGCCATAGCTATAGTGTAGGTCAACTTCAATGTATGCAAGACAGCAGCTGATTGATTCAGTGCGGAAGAATCAAGAAAAAAAAACAATTACCATAAGCAAGAATCACGAAACTTAACAGACAAGCTGATTTAAACACACGATAAAACACAGCATACTAAGAGCGTTATAAAGTATCTAGGTAAATAAAGAAAAGGAACCTCACACCCGTTGAGAAATTAAAGAATATATTTTTACACATCATGTTCTTGTGCGTGTATATATATATATATATATATATATATATATATATATATATGTATATATATATAAACGGCTTCAGGCATACGGCGTTCATAATGCGAGCAAATCCATGGCAACAAGACAATACACGAAAATCGAAACTAAATACAGCAAGATATTCATCAGAAAAGGAACCAAAGCAAAAACACTGTTGTACCGAGAACAATCTCTCAGCATCTCTCTCATTTCGAGTCAGCACCCACGGTACATTTTATGTTGCGCGCTGAAAGGCAATCATATTGGCTGCTTATGAACAAGGTGGGCATTTGCCTGTGTGTAACTTTTTTGGTGGCCTCATACAGGCGCGTATCAGCATGGTAAAAAAAAAAAACTGATTTTATTATAAGTGCCTGTGAGCAAATGCCGCAAGCGTAATGCATTATTTAGCAATCTCGTGTTATATTCACGACCTAGGAATGCGGCTGTACTGCTCACAGGCTCTTGCTCGCAGATCTTTTTCCCTCTCTTTCTTTTTTTCCTTCTTCAACTTCTGAAAGAGAGTCTGGGTCAGCGAACTTCGGAAGCAGCTAAATATACGGCGCCGGTCAAACGCGCGCGCTTTGAATTCAGCATTGCGCAACTGTATAGAAGCGCATTTCACGCAGGCCGGTGGAAAACAATAAAAATGTGGCGACGAAGGCTGTTCTCCCTATAAATCTCCGCCAATCGCATGAAGCGTGTACTGCATGCATTGTGTAACGCAGGTTTCGGAATGCATCTAGGTCTGGGCGCCGCGTTCTTTAATTCAGAAGTAGATCTGGCGACTCTAAGAGAATGTTATATTTATCACAAGAACAGCGTCCTCTCAGAAAAACAAAAGGCCATTCGCCTTCGTCTTCGCCTTCCCGGCAAATCATCAGCAACCTCGGATACCATTAGGTCATTTCTCCATCTGTCTTCACCAAACCGCACACTGAACAAACTTAATACAAAAACAAGGGTAGTAACGGAAGCCACTGATATCGCAAATAAATTCAATGCTTTTTTCTGTCCCACAGATGATCATTAACCAGACAGCATATAACAGCCAGTACTCAGGCAAACCCCTAATTCATTCTACTTGCACCCTACGTCACCCAAAGAAGTTTCCGATTCAATCGCTAGTTTACGATTATGCTTATTGGCTTAATGACTTATTAATTATTGGCTGATGAACCTGAGTATGATACGCACATTTGCAGAGCACCTTCAGAAACCACCGATCGAGTTGTTCCCTTTACGATACGTCTCACGTAGTCCTTTTTTCCGATTTGCGAAGAAAGCCCGCGAAATATGAAAAAAGCCACGTGATGCAGTGTTTGCGCAGCGGTATTGTGCTGATCTCCAGCGTGACTGGGCTGCATCGTGTCTGGCGACGAGGAATCGGCAGGGCGTTCTTTATCTCATCGGCAGCGCTCGGCCAGCAGCATGCATTTTCGCCGTCATCCGATGGGAGCTGACCTTGTTCACCGAACGCACGCTTGAGAGCAGCAGGATACCGTTGCGCAAGCGATGGGAGGTTAATATATCGCCAAAATTTTCCGTGGGCATTTTCAGAAAAGATTGTAATGCCACATTATATAACCTATTTTATAGTCTTTGATTAGCCTATTTAACTCTCGACTCATACTAGAAATGCAGCTTTTGTCGATTGGCCGGCAATTCTTTGAATACGCCTTTCGCTTCCGTTTTAGCTTTCTTTTTGCATGAATTATCTCTCTGGTTATGCAGGGATTTTTTCGTTTAGTTATTTTTAAACATTTTTGAACAAAGCTTTCCACACTGGGCTCGACCATGTTTGAAAAGAAATTCCATAGGTCGTCCACGTTTGCATCAGCGTGAACAAGGCCTAGGAACTTCTCTAGTGAGACTTCGAGGTAATCTAAAATAGATTCACCATCGGCTAATGTAGAATTCAAGACCGGTATTTTTGACGCATGGAGCAGTTCGCGCACAGAAAAATTTAAAGACGTCACTACCACTTTATATATTGTCCGAAATACCATCATCGATGTCACAGCTCATAATAAGAGAACATAGGCGATTTAAAACGAAAACAAGATCTAAGAGCTTTGAAGTTTCCGCGCCCACTCTTGTGAAGCCAGACATAATCTGAGTCAGATTATAATTAAATGCAATATTTAATAACTGATCACAACTCCGTACTTTGGTTCCTCCTGAAGAATTCGATGCCCAATCAATTCCAGCCAGATTAAGATCGCCCGCAAGGCATATGTTGTCATCTGGATGCACGTGCAAGTTCATAAATATTTCCAAGTTTTCTAGTACTTCTACAGGAGAGTTGGGAGGCCGGTACACACTACCGAATAGCAAATTGCGGTCATTCAAGGTAGTTTTAATTCACACTGTTTCGAGGTTGCTTCGATCATGAAGAACCGTTGAAGGAATGTCGCTTTTCACAACTATAGCTACCCTACCACCTCAAGTGCGCCGATCCTTTCTTATTATGGAATATCCGAGGGGCTTCACTTCGATATCAGTCACATCCGGATGCAGCCATATTTCTGTTATTACCATTGCATCTGTATTGTGCTCCACTACAATGCTTCCTAGGCTATCTTGTTTGTTAAGTACGTTCCTTGCATTCAGGTTAATGATCTTAAAGCAAGCAGATTTTTTTTGGTCGAGTCAGTCGGTACCCGAAGCCGAATGAAGCGCGGCCGCAGGAGCCAGGTACGCGTATCGGTGACTGTTAACATCATCCCAGGCGCAGAACACATTGTTAACTTTTATCTTGTCAAAAGCCCATGTCACCTTGGCTCCGGTTTTCCTCTCCTCAGCTGTCGACTTCCACAAGTTTTTCCGAGCAGTAGCAACTCTTTCCAAAAAATCTTCTCGCACGCTGAACGGGGTTCCTTTTAATTTCGAGCCGTTTTTAAATATTTTAGATTAGACTCGGAGTATCCCTGGTCCACTTCTTCCTGGAACCTTCTTGTTCAACCGATGAATTCTTTCGATAGAGTTAAGTTTTTGTTTTAAAATGTTTCCAAACACATCGTCATTAACCTTTCATAGGAGTATTTCCTCAGTTTCAAGTGTACCCCTCTTCTATTCCTCTAACAATAATGTTATTGCGCATCGAACGATTTTCGAGATCGTCGATTTGTTCTGACATTTGAAGGAATCGATCATCAAGATTTCTCACACAACCTTCAAAAGTAACAAGTCGGGTGTTGGCGTCGTCTACGCACTGTAGTTTAGATTCGATTGTTTCCAGTCTTTTCTGGACAACCGAAATGGCTGTCTGTCAGGTTAAATGGTTTACCTGAATTTCAGAAATTTTAGTAAGGATTTCTTTCTGCGTGTTGAGCATCTCTTTCACCTTATTTACAGAGGCCCAGGATTCTCTTCGACATCTCCTGATAGCTTTAGAAGTAGGCATGCTACTGAGAAACATTCATTCGCGCAATTTACAAGCGTGTGTGGATACGGCAACACCACTATGCAAATATAATTACTATGAAAGCCGTATTTTCGGTCACCAACCTACACAAAAGCGGAGTGTCAGGCGACATAGCCACGTCGGTGTTGCCGTGTCCACTGAAGAGCGACAAGCCAAATCTGTCCTTTATAGCTGCCAGCCAGACTGTCACGTGGTCTCCAGTTGACTTCAACATGCTCGAACTAGATGCGCCGTACGATGTATTTACGTGCAGTGCATACGCAGTCTTGATCCGTGTTGAATGATCGCAAACGTCTGCAGAAACCACCACCGTAGGCATGTTGTACAGTCGCGATCAATTTGAAGGTGATCGCGCGAGCATCGACCGGCGGGCCTTCCAAGCAGCATAGCGGCCGACTTCGAAACTGCGAAGACAAAAATTCGCTGCCTTCTTCCCCTTTTATGCTATTCCAGGCTGCAACCGTCACCCCCAAGACTAACTCGCAACATTTTTGTTTGTTTCCCTTTCATGGCAATGATGTGTGTGCGTTGATGTCTCATGCATATCTTGGCTAACAATGACGCCTGTGTGCAAAAGCCGATAAGGTAATCGAAATGAATTCGCAGGTTGTCTCGTGAAGGGCGACGGGAGTGACAGCTGCTCAGGGAACAGAATGTGAGAGGGGTTGGGTGTACCCCACCTGCACCACTAAAGTATCGCAGGTTAGAGATAGGAAATGAGAAGGATGGGTTGGAAGATTGTGGTTAGGGTAAGGAGTAAGGGGGAGTGGAGGAAAGGGAAGAGGGGAAGGGAGTAGGTGGAGTGAAAAGTAAAGTTAGAGTAAAGGTGTGGATGGGAAAGAGTGAAATAGAGAGAGAGAAAACTACCATCAGCGTCCACAGCCAGGGGAACGGGCTCAGCACAGCGGGCGTTTATTGAAAAAGGTAACTGAAATGATTAAATGCGTTTTTTTTTCTCTCCCTCGTCTTCAGGGAACTGTCTTGGCTATGTTGCTTTTCGTTGAGGGCTTCGATTCTGCTTGGTCCCTTTTGTCTTGTTGGGTCCATTGTTGTTGTAGTGGTTTCATCCGTTGCTTACTTTTCTGAGGCTGGAAGTCCGTTCTTTGCGTTGATGTTTCTAGCCCTTGTGTTATTGTTTGTGTGTCTGTTATTTCACTGGTTTGTTGTGATGTTATTGGCTTGATGAGAAATAGTGGTTGAGGAATCCTCACCAATACAGGCTTTTATGCACCATTTCTTCCTCATAGCCATGTTTATTATGTTTGAAGATGTTGTTTTGTTTTGGTTACATTTTAGTTAGTTTTGTATTGTTTTAACACTGTTTAATGTTCTCGTTAATTTCTTTCACTATTTCTTCTAGAATTGCCATTGTGTCTTTACTCTTAATAATTTCTGGTTTCCTGTTTTGTAGTTTGTTTCCTAATTTTTTATTAAGTTCGTTTCGTTGTTTAGTTATAATTTGGCAGTCTTCAAGATAGTGGTCGAAATCTTCAATGATTTTCCCGCATTGACATTTTGAATCTGATGTTATGTTAAATCTTGAAAAGTAAAATGGAAACCTCCCATGTCCGGTCAATGCCTGAGAGGTATAAAAATTTGTAGGAAAGTGTTTAGGGATGTGGTTGACATTCTTTATCCATTTGTACGTATAACTATTTGTTCCTTCTTTGTTCCATATTTTGTTCCATTCTATATATAAGTTTGCTTGCAGTTGTTTCGATATAAATGCTTTTGTAATTGGGACAAATGTTTCTTTTCCATCTTTTGTGGCTTCTTTTGCTAATTCATCTGCTAATGTGTTTCCTAATATACCACTGTGGCCTTTCACGTAAGTTAATATAATACTAAGTTCTTTTGATTGGTCTAGTATGTTTTTAATTTCGCATATCATTGGATTTGAATTATTTGGGTTTTTTAAAGCTTGAAGTGCTGATAAGCTGTCCGTGAATAGTTGATATCTTAACTGTTTTTGTGATGATCTGATGTGTTTAATTGCTTTTAAAATAGCTATAACTTCTGCATCGTAATTGGAACTGTACCCTGGTAGTTTGTATTTTCTTTGGGTTTGAATTTTATTTTCTTTGTCTAGTACTATAAAGGCTGCACCGGTTTCTTTTTCTTTCTTTGATCCATCAGTATATATTCTATAATCTACCTGCTCTTCAGTTTGTACAAAAGGTATACTAATTTTCTTAGATGGGTGATTATGCCAGTGATCATATTTCTGCATTATTTGAGTTTCGTTGTATGCTATGTCGTTCCAAAAGAAGTTTTTACCTTCGTTGAGAATTTGATATTGTTCGTTTTCTTTTTCAAGAGTTAAATATACAGGTGGAATTCTTGATAGAATATTAAGTGAAAGATTTGATGTTGTTTTGAACGATTTAGATATCATTATTAGTGGTAGTCTTTGAATTGCTCTCAGCTTTTTCATTATGATGACTTTTCTTGTGTACCAAACAGGTGAAGCGTATGCTATCATTCTCTCTATTCCTCTTTTATAGATTAACTGAAATGTGTTCCTGTTTGTGTTCTTATCGTCTTTTATAGTTCTGCTTAATTTGTATGTTACGTCTGCCACTTTTTCTTTTAAATACTGTAAGTGTGATAAGAACGTTAATTTATTGTCAATGATTACTCCTAATATTTTCATCTCCTGGACCGATTTTATTTTTTCCATTCCTATCCTAATTTGTGGTTGGTGGCTTGTGTATTGTTTTCCTACTATCATATAGTTATGCTCAGGGAACAGCGAAAGAGAGAGAGGGGAGATATCTGATGCTTCCCTCTCGATTGACGGTGATGACGTAATGTGGCGCTGCTCCTAGTTTCAGTCGCCGCTCGAGCGATCACCTTCAAATTGATCGCGACTGTACGCAGGCCCGTGACGATGGTAAGCGTTGCACCCACAGGCCGCAGCAAGAGAAAGGATCCCAAAAAGCACCTGCACAAAAAGCGGAGTGTGAGGCGACATAGCCACGGCGGTGTTGCCATGTCCACTGACACGGCAATACTGAAACCTAAATTATTAGTAAGTTATGCGGAAAAGAAACAGTTGTCTGAGTTACTATAGGCTATTGCGAATAGTATGCGTTCGGTTCAATTCGCTTCCGACGCGCCTTTGATTTTTAAATTCTGGGCTCAAGTTATGTGGGACACCATATATATATATATATATATATATATATATATATATATATATATATATATATATATATATATATATATATATATATATATATATACGCGTGTAGCAATAGATAGATAGATAGATAGATAGATAGATAGATAGATAGATAGAAGTTACACCACGGAAACGTGTTCTTCGTGTTCGTTGCCTTCACGGTGACCCCATGAAGACTGGCGTGTTACGCAAAGTGCGTTTTCATGTGTAGCATTTTTTTCCTTGTACCCCAACAATTTTGGTAGCACAATCGTGCAAAATCGTGTCTGTAACGCAAAAACCGTTACACCTTTCCTATAGAAATATTTAGGGCCTCATAGAAAATAAATGGTGTTTGGGTGAACCAACATGAATTCGGGAGTAGGTCAACCTAAATTTTAGGGTGATATGCGGGTGGAGTAACCTGAACTTGGAGCTGATATGGTGGTGTGCCGACATAAAATTTGGGGCGGGCCAACAGGGAAAGAAAAGCACCACCTAGGTTAAATATAGGGAATGAAAAGTACGAGCAGAGCCAAAATCTGCTGCGCCTTAAGAAACAATTGTCTAGATTTCTGTATTTTTTTTTTTATGTTAGCGATGTCGCGCCATGCACTGATGATCTCTGTGCTACTTTCGCGAAGTTTGCTATGAAACAAAGCTTTACTATGAAATATTGTTTAAGTATGAAACAGGTGAAATCCCGGATTGGTTGCCGCGCTTGTCGGCGCCGGCATTGTGAGCATTAATTAAGGAAAGTTCAATTAATTATGTTTATGTTTACATACAATTAATTAATTATGTTTACAGCTGTATATTCGTTTTGGGCTATGGTCGGAAGGCGATAAGGAACTTTAAAAACTTTCCCCAGTATTTGCTCCATCTAATCATATTTGGCTAAGCATTAGTATTTCGATGCACGGAGATGAAACTTCGAAATTTGCAGACTGAAATTTGCAAACTTCAATAACGGAGCTTACTGTGCATGGTTCTGCGTGACTTCCTCGTTTATTTTTGTTTTAGAACGATATACTATAGAGAGCTCGTCTGCTACCTGCTTTAATGAAAATAAGTATAAATACTGTACTGACGTTTTCCTTAGATAATTTTGAGCGTTAAATTAATTGGCTGTTTACAACGTTTCAATCTGCCTCGTCCTGCCCTTTTATTATTCCTTTAAGGAATATCGATGGAGGCCAGTTCTTCGTTCACAGGCTGCACCGCTTACTATAAATCACTCCCTCTCACAAACAGGAAAACAAAAAAAAGGAAAAGATAGAATGAAAGGAAAAAGCTACATTATCCACCCCCTCCTCCCCCTCCCTCCCCCCCCCCCCCAAAAAGTAAAACAATGTCTGTGATTGCTTCCTGTTTACGCATATGGGGTTGTGTTTGCATATACTGAGCGGCGTGGCTTAGAACTTTTAGGGCACCCTTCTTTCCACCTATCATCCGCGGCTACAACGGCCAATAACAGGATCGAGGCAATTATATAGAAAGATTCGTGCATCATAATAATTAACAGCGTCGCAATAAAACAATGTTAATCAGGATTTGTTCATGGATTAATGCGTTGCGTTCCGCCTTTTTAAGTATTTGTTATCCAGTCACTCTTATCACCCGAAAATATCAAAGTACACGTCGCAACTTCAGTAATAACTTCCTAACACTTCTGGGCTAAGTTCCTTAGCACGTTAATAATCCATGGTCGTTAAAGAGAAGCTGAACACAAGGTTTCTTTCACAGTGTACTTTCGAAGGTGCGCATAGTCTTTTGTGTGATGTCAGCGATGAGTATTCAATAAGCAACGTTCATTCAGCACATCGCTCAAATGCCGCTACTTCTTTCTTTTGATGTCCCCTTGCGCAGTGTTTTCTTTTTGACTTGGAACACTTTAAAAAAAAATAAAAGCCCGCAAAGGGTACTCGAATCGCGTCAGCACAGATTAATTATGTGCTATAGGCGGATATGATATGCAAACAAACTCAAAGGAATCAATTGAATAAGTAAACTAATTGCATCAATGGAGTTACAAATTTTGCGGCACAGGTTTAAATTCGAAAGCTGAAGGAAATCGTCATACAACTGCAGTTTCTTGTCGCGACATCTTAAAGCGGACGTGTTAACCGAAATGATCGGCCTCAAATTATGTGCCGAATTTGCCCGATTTACGCCCGCAACACGGCGTAGCGTGACCCGCGCCTCAACTCTGCTGTGACGTAGCAGGGCTGCGCGAAAAATTAATCCGGACTATGCGGCACGATAAAGGCACTGCGTCTCACCCCCTACTGCAAAGGCGGCGGTGCATCCTATATCGAGAGTTGTGCACAGCGCGGCCAATCCAAACAAGATCACGTGGGAAGGGGGAAGTTGCATCTTTACGCGACCCTGCCACGTCACCAGAGGGTTGCACCGCTAGGCACGCTGTTTGGATCGCACCGCTAGTACGATCTGTTGGGAACTCGGCGCTGACGCCCGTGGTTGTACCTGGGTCGCAAGCCCCAAGGGTAGCGTTGGCCTGGCGGCCTGGGGTACAACTGGAAGCATCCGAAGGTCCCGGCAAAGCATGAGTCGACTGGTAACAACGAAACAACTTGTTTATTTTAACATCGCAAAGAGTTGGCGGTCAGGTTTGACCGAAGTAGAGAGACGGGAGAGCACTTCACTCAACAGAAGAAATCGGAGCCCTTCTTTTGGCGTCCGGGGGCAGCTGTTTTTATACTCTCGCAGTTGAGGGCAAGAAGGAACCCCTCAAAAGACGAGCACGTGAATGTACAATGGGCTAATGGTGACGCACACTGTCGTAGCGATGCCGTAGCACCATGTCGAGCACGATCTCGTAGCACCCTGTCATAGCGCTGCCGTAGCACCATGTCGAGCACGATCTCGTAGCACCCTGTTGTAGCGCTGCCGTAGCACCATGTCGAGCACGATCTCGTAGCACCCTGTTGTAGCGCTGCCGGTCGGGCACAATGACTGTAATGAGGGGATGATCCCTGCTTTCGCATCGCCTGGTTCTGGCACAATGACTGGAATGCGAGGGTGATCCGCTGCGGTCGCATCGCCGCAGTCGCGCCTGGAAACACCTGCCGATGAGCGTTGCGGTGACGACGATCGGGCCAAAATGTCTGCCGCCCCTCCGCAGTCGCGCCGGCAAAACCACGTGTCGCAGGCGAAACGCAACAGACCGCCCCGCCGGGGGAAGGAGATCCCGATGGACAGGGGACTGCATCCGCTGTCCGGAGGGATGTCGCTCGATGATGCTCATAACCGAAGTCGGGCGTCCCTCGACGTTTCTTGAGCGCAGCGCACAGAGAAG
This sequence comes from Dermacentor variabilis, assembly GCF_050947875.1. NCBI lineage: Eukaryota > Metazoa > Arthropoda > Arachnida > Ixodida > Ixodidae > Dermacentor > Dermacentor variabilis. The sequence goes on along the minus strand of NC_134568.1, from coordinate 157,633,188 downwards.
GCCTCGTTCTCTCGTTCAGGTTCGCACGGGACACTGCAAAGTGACTTCGGGAGAGTTCACATTTTTGTTCTCGTTCCCGGCAAGCGTTAGAACTACGCTGAAACTCAACCGCTCAGTCAGCAAGCACGGCACAACCCTCACTAAGCCCTGCCAGGCTCTTTCCCCTTTTTATACCACTGCCTAGTTCCTTACAGTAGTCTAGCATCACTCAGAACGCGTCCACAAATTGAAAAATTGCACTAGAAAGCATATCATCACTTTGAAACACTAAACAAAAGCAATATGTTAAAAAAATTCTGCCTCAGGAAGAAAAACATCAGTAACAAACAATTTTGAGGCTGATTCCTACGTTAGGGGCTTCGACTTAAGCCATCGGCGTTACCGTTGAGACTCCCCTTTTTGTAACGCACCTCAAAGGAATATTGTTGTAAAGCGAGGCTCCAGCGCAGGAGGCGGCCATTTTTGGGAGAGATGGTCTGCAGCCATTGGAGAGGGCAGTGATCCGTCTCAATGATAAACCTCGAGCCGGCTAGATAGCAGGACAATTTCTGAACTGCCCACACGAGACATGCACACTCTTTCTCGGTGGCGCTATACGCCTGCTCACGACTGGTCAGCTTACGACTAGCATACAGGACGGGGTGTTCTACTTCTCCCTTTTCCCGTTGGCACAGTACAACGCCCATGCCTCGCTCACTAGCATCGCACTGAACAATGAACCCTTTTGTATAGTCTGGCGATCGTAGCACAGGCTGGTTTGTTAGGGCACTCTTTAGGGCGCTAAAAGCTCTTTCCTTTGTCTCGTCCCAGACGACTGTTTGAGGCTCTGTCTTTCTTAGAGCATCCGTCAGGGGAGCCGCGATATCAGTGTACCTAGGGATGTACCTCTGATAGTAGCCGGCGACACCCAAGAACGACCGAATATCGGTCTTGGTGCGCGGTTGCGGAAAGTCTCGCACAGCGGCCACTTTTATTTCAGAGGGGCGGCGACGACCCTGACCAATCACGTGACCGAGGTAGACAACCTCGGCCTGTGCTAACTGGCACTTAGGAGCCTTGACTGTCAAGCCCGCTTCGCGCAGGCGGGTTAGCACTGCCCGCAAGTGTGCCATATGCTCAGACCAGGATGCGGAGAATATCGCTACGTCGTCTAGATACGGTAAAGCGAATTCTTGCTGTCCCCGCAACACTTTATCCATGAGACTTGAAAAACAGTATGGCGCGTTCTTCAAACCAAAACTCAACACTTTAGGACGGAATGTTCCCATTGGTGAAATGAACGCCGCATACCTACTAGCCTCTTCTGTAAGTGGAACCTGCCAATAACCCCTGACAAGATCTAGGGTGGAAATAAACTGAGCGCTACTAACTTTCTCAAGGCGCTCCTCGATGTTAGGGATCGGATAAATTTGATCCTTAGTGATGGAATTAAGCCTGCGGTAGTCGACGCAAGGACGAGGTTCCTTGCCCGGTACCTCAACTAAAATCAAAGGGGAGGTATAATCACTCTCACCTGCCTCAATAACACCGAGCTGTAGCATTTTCTTTACCTCAGCCTCCATAATATCGCTCTGGCGGGGTGACACCCGATACGCCTTGGATCGTACTGGCTCTGGGGAGGTAAGTTCTATATCATGAGTAAGTACAGAAGTCCTACCAGGCCTCTCAGAGAACAGACCTTGAAACTCTTGTAATAGCTGGTGTAGTTCGGTTTTCTGCTCGGGCGACAGCGGTGCTTTACTGATAAGGTCACTAATGACTTGACCGGTGTCTTCCCTGTTCGTCACTGAGCCTAGTCCCGGAAGCTCGACCGGAAGCTCTTCAGGAACGTTTACCATCATGCACACCACTGCTTCCCTTTGTCTATAAGGTTTGAGCAGATTACAGTGGTAAACTTGCTGTGCTTTCCGCTTTCCTGGCAGACTTACCACGTAGTTAACGTCCGACAGTTTCTGAACAATTCGTGCTGGGCCCTCCCACTGCACGTCTAGTTTGTTGTTTAGCGATGTGCGCAATATCATGACCTCATCGCCAACCTCAAAACGACGGGCCCTGGCTGTCCGATCATAATAAACCTTGGCCCTCTGCTGGGCCTTTGTCATTGCTTCACCTGACAACTCCTGTGCCCTTCTTAAGCGTTCGAGGAGCTTAAGCACGTACTCCACCACGACTGGGTCGTCGCCCCTACCTTCCCACGATTCTCGAAGCATGCGAAGCGGAGATCGAAGCGAGCGACCGTACACCAGTTCAGCTGGCGAAAACCCCGTAGCCGCATGCGGCGCGGTCCTTAAAGCAAACATCACCCCAGGCAGACACAGCTCCCAGTCAGTTCGATGTTCAAAACACAACGCTCTCAACACGCGCTTCATGACGGAGTGGAGCTTCTCAACGGAATTCGACTGTGGGTGGTACACTGAGCTGTGTAACAGCTTTACCCCACACCTTTCGAGAAAAGTTGTCGTCAAAGCGCTAGTAAACACTGTGCCCTGATCTGATTGGATTTCCGCAGGGAAACCAACTCGCGCAAATATGGACAGTAGTGCATTAACTATCTCAACTGAGCTGAGTTCTTTAAGCGGCACTGCTTCAGGGAACTTTGTCGCTGGGCAGATCACAGTCAAAATGTGTCTGTACCCCGTGGCTGTTACCGGCAGAGGTCCCACAGTATCAATAACGAGCCGTCTAAAAGGCTCCGTAATGATAGGTACCAATTTCAACGGCGCCCTCGATTTGTCCCCTGGTTTGCCCACCCGCTGACAAGTGTCACATGTCCTCACGAAATGGTCTGCGTCCCGAAAACACCCTGGCCAATAGTACTCTTGCAAGAGACGGTCCTTAGTTTTCTTAACTCCTAGGTGTCCGGACCACGAACCCCCGTGTGACAAGCTCAACAGATCCTGACGATAGCATTGAGGCACGACCAGCTGATCGAACTCCACTCCTCTGCGGTCTAGATACTTCCGGTACAGGACTCCACCTCTTTCCACAAAACGCGCAGTTTTCCTGGCGATACCTTCTTTGACATTGCAGCGCACGTTTTCCAGGCTGCCATCCTTTTTTTGCTCGGCTATCAAAGCCGACCGGCTGACTTTTAGCAACCTATTAAGTCCGTCTGACGTAGGCGCGATGAGCAAATCAGTAGATAGCTCTTCTAACTTTCCCGCATCGGGATTTTCCTCTCCGGTATCTGGTGCCTTTAACGTTACAGACTCAAGTTTATTCAGTTCGGGCGTGCTCTGAATATCAGCTTGCTGCGCCTCTGACCCTTTTTCGTTGTTTGATAACGTCGGCCCCGCAACTACCGCCTTTGCAGCGAGCTCCCGAACCTTCGATCTGGTTAAGGCCTGAACACTAGCTTCACCAAACAAAAGCCCCTTCTCGCGCAGGAGGTGATCGGACCTGTTTGAAAATAGGTACGGGTACTGGGGTGGCAGCATAGATGACACTGCCGCCTCTGTCTCAAGCGCTCCGAAAGGTCCTTCAATAAGCACCCTTGCTACTGGCAGACACACGCTATGAGCTTCCACGGCTTGCTTGATCCACGCGCACTCGCCCGTGAACATATGGGGTTCTACGTAAGATGGGTGAACTACATCCATGGTAGCTGCGGAATCGCGAAGCACTCGGCACTCTTTCCCGTTCACGAGGAGGTCTCGCATGTAAGGCTCGAGAAGCTTCATGTTCTCGTCAGTGCTGCCTATTGAAAAAAACACAACTTTTGGTGTTGTTTCCGGACACTGCGCCGAAAAGTGACCCGGCTTCTGGCACGTATAACAAACGCGCGCTTGCCTCATCTCGAACCGCTTTCTGCGTTCGGCTTCGGCTGCTGCCGTCTCCTTAGGTTCGGTCGCACTGCTTCCACTCGCATCCGCACTACGCGTGTTCCCCTTTGCTCTCATGGGTGTGAACTTCGGCCTCTCAAACTTCGAGCCAAATTCACCCTTTTGACCGTCCTTAGCTCCGCGAGCCCGACGCGTCACAAACTCCTCGGCTAGCTCAGCGGCTTTAGCCACCGTACAAACGTCTGGCCTATCCAAGACCCAGTATCGCACGTTCTCCGGTAACCGACTATAAAACTGTTCTAGCCCGAAACACTGCAGAACTTTATCGTGGTCACCAAACGCTTTCTCTTCTTTGAGCCACTCCTGCATGTTTGACATAAGCCTATACGCAAACTCTGTATATGACTCACTTTTGCCTTTCTCATTTTCCCGAAACTTCCGACGGAACGCCTCCGCAGACAGCCGGTACTTTTTTAGAAGACTCGATTTCACTGTGTCGAAATCCTCTGCCTCCTCTCTATCCAAGCGAGCGACTACGTCGGCCGCCTCGCCGGGTAACAAAGTGAGCAAGCGCTGTGGCCACGTTTCCCGAGAGAACCCCTGCTTCTCGCACGTTCGCTCAAAGTTAACCAGGAACAAACCAATGTCCTCTCCAAGCTTAAACGGCCGCATCAGGTCAGTCATTTTGAACAATACGCGTTCTCCTGCACCGTGTGCCTGACTTCCATTACGAGCGCGTTCCATCTCTACCTCAAGACGCTTCATTTCCAAAGCGTGTTGACGGTCACGCTCTTGTTGCTCTCGCTCTTTCTGTTCTTTACGTTCACGCTCTTCTTTTTCTTTCTGTTCTTTACGTTCACGTTCTTCTTTTTCTTTCTGTTATTTAAGTTCACGCTCTTCTTTTTCTTTTTGCTCTTTAAGTTCGCGCTCCTGTCTTTTTGCAGTCTCCCTCTCTTCAATGGTCTCAAGGCATTCCGACAGCTCGTCATCCTCAGCCTCTAACTCAAGAATAGCCTTTATCAGTTCTGGTTTTCTGAGTTTGTCCGAGACATCCAGACCCAACTCTCTTGCAAGCTCCAACAATTTCGGTTTGCGCAACGACTTCAAATCCATGGCTGCTCTGAATGCTGCTTTCTCTACTGCTTACTATTGTCTTGCCGCAAACTAACCCGGCAGCAACGACAACCACAATTACCAGCTCTGTTTCTGACACTAACAAAAAGCCTGGCAAAGCTCAGAAGAAGAAAGTCCCGCACTCACCAAACCTCGCAGGCAGGAATTCCGCGCAGTCGTTCCGCTGCAGGCAACCAGTCGTCACACAGGGCTCGTTGCACTGCTCCCGGATCGTCGTTGAGCTGCTCAGCATACAGTCAACTGCATCTCTTTGCTGCTGGCCTCCGTTGTCGCGATCCCACCGCTGCCACCAGATGTTTGGATCGCACCGCTGGTACGATCTGTTGGGAACTCGGCGCTGACGCCCGTGGTTGTACCTGGGTCGCAAGCCCCAAGGGTAGCGTTGGCCTGGCGGCCTGGGGTACAACTGGAAGCATCCGAAGGTCCCGGCAAAGCATGATTCGACTGGTAACAACGAAACAACTTGTTTATTTTAACATCGCAAAGAGTTGGCGGTCAGGTTTGACCGAAGTAGAGAGACGGGAGAGCACTTCACTCAACAGAAGAAATCGGAGCCCTTCTTTTGGCGTCCGGGGGCAGCTGTTTTTATACTCTCGCAGTTGAGGGCAAGAAGGAACCCCTCAAAAGACGAGCACGTGAATGTACAATGGGCTAATGGTGACGCACACTGTCGTAGCGATGCCGTAGCACCATGTCGAGCACGATCTCGTAGCACCCTGTCATAGCGCTGCCGTAGCACCATGTCGAGCACGATCTCGTAGCACCCTGTTGTAGCGCTGCCGTAGCACCATGTCGAGCACGATCTCGTAGCACCCTGTTGTAGCGCTGCCGGTCGGGCACAATGACTGTAATGAGGGGATGATCCCTGCTTTCGCATCGCCTGGTTCTGGCACAATGACTGGAATGCGAGGGTGATCCGCTGCGGTCGCATCGCCGCAGTCGCGCCTGGAAACACCTGCCGATGAGCGTTGCGGTGACGACGATCGGGCCAAATGTCTGCCGCCCCTCCGCAGTCGCGCCGGCAAAACCACGTGTCGCAGGCGAAACGCAACAACGCTTTCGCTGTGCTGCGGGCGTAAGTTGAATGAATAAGTCGACGCCAATTCGGCTAACACGACCGTTTTAAAATGTTTAAACAGGAAACTAGACTTTTATGACAACTGCCTTACACTTTATATAGTAAAAACCTGGCGCCTCAAAGTTTGTAACTAAGAAGTTAAAAAATGGGATTAGTATAATTTACGATATCTTGTGTTTTACATGCGAAAACCACGATGTAATTATGAGGCACGCGGGTATGATTAGTGCAATTAGTGAACGGATTGCTTAAATTTTTTCTGGCAGGGGATGTCTGCTTGGGCTCATAAATGATGTGTAGTGCGGTGATTTCAATAACTTTGGAAGACTTTTCTTTTTAATGTGTTCGAAGCAAAAAAAAAAAAAGCACTGTATATACTTTCTTTAATCAACCGCGTGTCACTCGTAGCCGCAATAGAAGTCGCAATGCAGTTCGCACAAAATTTCAAAACTGTTCCTTCCGGCCGTGATTTCTCGCGGGTCAATGCAAGAAACTGACGCTACATTTCAGCAATCCCTCTAAAAGCGCAGAGCTATTTAAAGAAAAAGAACACGTACTCTGCAAAGCTTCTTGCTTGGATTAATTCCTTTAGCACCAAGATAAATTTCCCTAGATGGAATCCCCGTAACAATTCTTTTACAGCATCCCCATTAATAACACTGCGGGAAAGAAAATTGTCAGCCAGTGGATAGAGCGTATCTGTTTTCGTCGAGTTAACTGCGACGTTCACGTGCGTCTCATAGGGCGGAATGCACAAAGATACTCTTCCGCAAGCACTCTTCGCGGTTGGCCGCTCTGCTTTGTTAATAATTATTCCCAGCATATTAACATTGGCTGGAATTTGCGGACTCTTGTAGCGTAAGAGCTGTTTGTGAATACGGGCCCTGGTGCTTCCAGAGCGTGTGAAACACAGCAGAATATGCCTAATGTGACACAGTTGAACCCGCACGCTCTTACGGACAACTCGCACGTATGTCTATGTGGTGCCTTTTGTGCGCCCGTTATCTCAAGCTGGTGGAACACGGAGCGTATCATTGTAGAAAAATTGGTCAGATTTGAGAAGGATGACGTAAGATGTTCGGAGAGAAATCACTGGATAAGTAGAATACAAGATAAACGTACATCAGAGCCCCACGGGCTCGCTAAAAAGACATGGAAACAATTTTGTTGTGAAAATTCAAGGAGATTACATTATCCTTTTGAGCCTAGGGCTGGGTGCTTGAGGAATCAATGCTTCAGGGAATAGTTTAACAAAGTACATGATATTTGCCGCGGCTTTATGTAAGCCAGCAAAACGTTAGAACATATTTGAATAAACGTAAAGTGTACTTCGCCTCAGCCCCTATTGTACGAGCCCAACACGGAGAGAGAGAGAGAGAGAGAGAGAGAGAGAGAACTTTAATGAGCACCAGCAGTTCAGTAGGCTGGGCCTAGGCCTCCCACGATGGGACGTCGAGGTCTTGCCTCTTCGCCGCTTCGTAGGCCTGCTGGGTCGCCCAGAGTTGGTCGTCGAGATGGGAGCTGCGCAGGGCGGCGTGCCATCTCGACGAGAGGGTCACGGGATTAAGCTCTTGGTATTGATGTTTGCATTCCCATAGCATGTGGGGGAGTGTTGCCGATTCAGTTTTACAGACCTTGCACGTCTGGCTCGGGTAGATGTCGGGGTATATAGTGTGATAGCGTGTGAGGTAGGGGTATGTATTCGTCTGTAACAGGCGAAGGGTGGTTGCCTGTGCCCTGTTTAACTTGCGGTGAGGGGTGGGGAAGGTTCTTCTTGCGAGGTAAAATGACTTTACAAGGTCGTTGTATCTTGTAAGGCGGTCGCGTCCTGCGGGTGCACCTGCACCGTTTCCGGCACGGTTGACTAGTCCTCGTGCTACGGAGTGTGTAACCTCGTTGAGGTTGGTGAGGTGCGGGTGGACAACACCGGCGTGTGCTGGGATCCAGACGAGGGTGATTTGATTTTCAGACGAATGCGGGGCTTGTCGTAAGATACGGAGTGATTGATGAGAAATACGATATGCAAAACGTAGCAAGAAGCAAGAGGAAGCTGCGAGACGGATAGGAATATATGGTGATATATATACGAAAACGTGAAGAAAATTCACATATGCTTCTCTTTGCCAATGCTACACCTGTCACCACCATGGCATAGAACGTGTCTATATATCTATCTAATATCTATATATGCCTATGCGTTAGTGATGCCGGAAGGCTCTGCTAAACGCCCCTACTGAAAGTGTTTAAAGGCCATCACCCTGCCCCATTGCAAAATTGGGTTATACACTGAAAGTTGCAGGGGACTTTTACTGCAAGGAAATTCCAAATTTATTCTATGGAAAGATAAATGATAAATTGAAATGCCGTGTTGCCTTTGTTGCAGGGAGGCAAGCTTCACTGCCAACGTGAGCACTTTCCCGCTTTGCTTCGACTAGCGCCCTCGAACGACATTGCTGCCATGTCTTGTGTCATAAGAGGGATGAGGGATGAGGGACGCCGTCACGTTTACGTCATGAGCCTTTTATCCCCTTCCAAATAATTAATTATGGAAGTTTACGTGCCGAAACTACGATATAATCACAAGGACCACCGTAGTAGAGGATCCTGATTGATTTCGTCCACCTGTGTTTCTCGCGCACCCAATGCACGGTGCACGGGAGTCATTGCATTTCGACCCCAACGAAATCCGGCCGTCGTCGCAGGGATTTGATCCTCGGGCAGCACAACTCCCAAAGATTTTCCTCCCCTCTTCCTTTTTAGCTGCGTGACTCATTTCCAGTAGTGGTGTCGCGCGTTCTAGATCAGCTGATATAGAGAAGTCACGTGCCATACTCGGTGATATCGCCGGCATTGCGTCTTGCTGTAGAGGCATTTATGCGTCTGACCTTAATTCGCCAGCTGCAAGGGCGGATTCCTCGACGAGGAGGCCGCGCGGGGTTCTGTTTGAAAGTACGGCGGCTTAATAACCGTCAAACGGCGCCGTGCATGTGTTCGATGATTCGCTAACACAATTGCTACTGGGTGATCTATGCGTAGCACGCTTGTCTTTCTGCAATGCCCAAGCCTGCTGAGGGGCACTTTATGCATGCTGTAGCCGTATTTTACTCAGCCGAAATGCTACACGCAGCGTGTTAGATGCAGTAAACAATAACAATTAGTGCTTCGGCTTCCTTTCCAAAGCTTTACAAAGGCCTCGTAGTGGGAAGATCAGGAACAATCGTGCAAGTACACGAGCGCTGTTACATTACATTTAAAAGACATTCTACGTATAAACACACGCGCACACCAATAATAAAACTTTATTTTAATTTAGAAATTTCGGACAGTAACCTAATGTAATGAGTATGTGTGTTGGATTTATAAACCGTGGGCTACTAAGGCGGTATTGCCATTTGCTTCTGCCCACTCAAAGCTAGTGAAAATGACCATAGCCATCATCTGCCTTGCGAATGCGCTTGAAATATCTTAGGCAGAATTCGCAAAGGTTTTATTTCGCAAGTGCCTTTGCCATTCACTGGTCGCCTTCGCTAAATATCATGTCCAGTAAAAGGACTGGCTAGCTTTTTCTCTTACGAACAATTCGACTGGCTAGCAATTTCTCTTACGAACAAGAGCATTTTCTGAATGTAAGAACCCTTGTCCCCAACATTATCAGGAGGTCTCTCAAGATCACATTGACAGATTGCGCTTCGCAGGGTGCCCTGACCAGTTGCTAGTCTTTGCCATGGAAGAAATCCTCCGAAAAGTTCTTAAACTGAGAGTAGAAAGTCCTCCAACAGAAAAAAAAGATATCAAGAAAAATAGCAATGCTCCCGTGTGTTCGCAGTCTCCCCAACCTAAAAAAAAAATGCACAGCGTACAGATGTTAATGTAGTGGTTTCGCCATCTCGCAAACTGGCTTCTCTGTGTCGCAGTACATACCTTGCGGGAACTCGCGGTATGGTATGGTATGAAGAACTTTATTTAGGTCCTGAGGGATCAGTCTGGGGACTGATGCGGGCAGCTCCCACGTCGGCACAGAGAGGCCGAACCCCTCTGCCGTCACACGGGTCCTCTGGACAGCCCTGAATTGGTCCGCCAGCACTTCACTGTGCAGCATCCGCTGCCACCGCTGTTCACCTCGAGAACCACCACCGGCCAACGCCAAGCAGCGCCACAGCATGTGTTCTAAATCGGGCAAACCCCCACACTTACTGCAATAGACTGAAACCCCGCAGTCCGGATTAATTTTATTCATGATGACCGGGTTAGGGTACGTTCGTGTCTGCAGAAGCCTTAATGTAACCGCCTGTGGCCTATTTAATTTAGTCACGAAATTGGATTTAACTGGGTTCTCAGTGGTACTGCCATAATTCAAAATGAACGGGTTGACGAACTCGCAAAACGTTGCCATGACTATGTAAAAAAAAAAATCATCATCATTCCGCTGTTCAGCCAACGAAGTTAGAAACGTAGCCAAAAGATCAGTGTTGTGTGCTGTAGGCTCTCGACAGAAATTCGACGCATATGAAAAGATACCACGAAATATAGAAACCTTGTTTCACTGCTTTCGCCTTGGTTTGGCCTACATTAAAAACTCTTCCTCTTCAACATCCACCGTGCAAGCTCTCAGTCGTGTGCTTGTCGCAGTGGTGGACGAGCACAGCCCACGTGTTGCTGGAATGCATCTTCTGTGCCCAGCAAAAGCAACAGCAGCGCTCCAAACTTAGGGCTCTGGGCAATCCTTCTGTGTCACTTGGGGCGATAATTGGAGCATGGCCAGTTAGTGGCCTTCAAAATACAGCTTTTAGTGCAGTGGAATAAATTTTATTTTATAAGTGCGGACATCTACTCGGAACACTAGCGGCATTTTATGCATTGATTCGCTTTCGTTGTTGATGTTTCTCGTTTTCTTTTATTTTTGTATTTTTTACAGCAAGCTTTGCATAAAAATTCATATTTTGCATAGAAATGAAATGCAGTCGCCGGAGCCGCATTGCTTCCAACCCCTTGAGTTGAAGCCCATTTAACCTTACCTACGTACAGTTTAGCAAAATGTAAGCATCATACGCATCCCAACCCTAGTTTGGCATGTGCAGTAGCGTTAGCAAACAATATTTCACCATCTTGCGGTAAACATGGAGTTAGATAAAATGGCAGATGTGTTACCGGTAGTCCGAATGAGCATAAGTGCAACCTTAGGAGAAAGAAAATAATGGATTAGACAGTCATTATTGACAGCAGTATGGCTGTGGTTCGGATTTGAGGCACAGACATTCTCCATATAGGCATTACTATCGGTTTACAAAAGAAGTCATTGAAGCAAGTGAGATTCGTCGCTTTGGAGCAAGACGTCACTGGCACTATCCAGTAAGGCGTTATATAATCTGGCCAATAACTGGCGGTACAGTGACATGCCATCATTTGACATCAGTATCAGTTCGATTATTTTTCCGTGCCGTTTGATTTTGGTATGTTTATATATGATATATAGCTTATATAACCCTGCAAGTCGGTGCTTTGTGCGTCCTTTTCAGTCCCTGTTTTTCTTTGCGCTGTTCTAAGTTCAAAGTTTTCAGCCAACAAGCCCAATTTTTTACGTTAATAATAATGACATGCTAAGTACTTAGGCTGTGCAGGCTCGAAGCTTGCTTACAACTATCGAGGAGTATATATATATATATATATATATATATATATATATATATATATATATATATATATATATATATATATATATATATATATATGTGTGTGTGTGTGTGTGTGTGTGTGTGTGTGTGTGTGTGTGTGTGTGTGTGTGTGTGTGTGTGTGTGTGTAAAGACAGGCATAAGTTCATTAGTCAAGAGTGCGGTAGGCTACCCAGCTCTGGGGGAACGGAGAAGGGAAATAGCAAGAAGGGAGAGAGCAGGCGGGGGACAGACGTGCACGGGCAGCACTACTTAGTCAGAGGCGCTCGCACAAGCCACGCGTTCTCAGAAAGCAAAAAAGTGTCTTCACTGTCTACTGAGCCGATGATAGGTGGGGACAATGTTGTAGTATTGTCTGTTCACTGAGAAGACGATCACCAAGTTTCCTGAATGCGTTGGACATAGAATTGAAGGCAGGGGCACAATAGGTCGTCAATGTTCCCCTCGCAGCCGCAGACATCACATGCAAGACTGTCAGCCATTCCAATTAGTGCTTAATAAGCTTTCGTGAAGGCAACTGGCATCTACAACCGACAAAGAAGAATCGCTTCGCGTCGGGGTAGTCCGGCCGGAGGTCCGAGTTGTAGCGAATGGCAGTCTGTGCAGTCTGGCGCACCTTGAATGTGCGCTATTCCTTTCAGCTAACGAGAATGTGCGTGCTAGAATGCGAAGTTCTCTGGCAACTTCTGTCCTTGAAAGAGGAATAGGGATACAGCGGTCTTCTTGGTTTGATGTCCGAGCTGCCTTACTGTGTCATCACTTCCAATGATAACACAATCACCTATAGTATCTAGTGAAAAGAGATACCATGGCATTTTTATCTCAAGCCTGGATAAGTTTCACTATTTCTGAGTTCTGTGATCGAATTGAACAATCTCTCCTTTTCTTTCATAACTCACCATCTCGCCTGGAGGAGCATGCTAGGTCTGTCGCTAGGCCAACCTCTCATGACATCGTTAAACTTTCTTCCCAAGACATACCTTATTTTACAGTGTGAATATTGTGTAGGGTATTTCATAGATATACGGCAATGCTCAGTGACCTTGGGTGTGTAAACGACGGCAGCGTCACTGAAAAGTTGCCGAGGCCCTCTAATTGTAAGTGGATGTAAGTATTAATTCTGCGTAACCGTGGATGTCGGAAACGGATGCCGGCGCTTCACCTTACAGTCCATGTATGGCCTTTTCCGGCATGCACAATTGGGCAATCACGAAGTGCTAAACTTTCCACTAATTTGCCGAGGCCACTCTCTCACTCCATAGTGATTTATGCAGAGACATTACTGCATGCGTAAAATATTGCTGCATTTTTGTGAAATGCAGGTCTTTCAAGAAATAAAGACACCGATTGAGTTACATGCACGTGCAGCTGCCTGCCTATAGCTGAAGGAGAGCTCAACAGCTCATAAAAGCAGTATGTTGACTTTCTTAAGCAGGGAGTAGGAAACAGTTCCGAGCGCCATCTGCCAAGATTGGTAGGCTTATAAGTGTGCGTTGGAGGACATAATCTCATGAAGTATAGGAAACACGAAGGACTGGGGTTGACCGGCTCTGTTGCAGAGCCGGGAACTAAACGACCATTTACCCTGTGCCCACTCGCCAAGTGCAACAGGACCACGAAACGCTCGTTAACGCTGTGCGTAGATGCGATATGGGGAAAGGGGGGCTGCGGGATGAAAGGTCCGCTTCCTATAGTCCCAAGCCAGCCCAGACCGGAGAGGGGGGGGGGGGGTGCTAAGACATACACGGTGACGTAGGGGGCAGCGGAAGGCGTTCCTCCAGGGAGGGACAGTGCGCCACTGATTCGGCCTTCCTTCCGGTTGCTCTCTCGACAGGCCTGGCGGGCTTCGAATGGTCGCCGACAATGAGGTCGCGAGCCCCGCACAAATGTTTGCTTCATAATCGACTCGGTCGGAGCCCGATGCCGCGGCCATTTGCCGGCACGTTGTGCACCCTCCAACGGCGGCTTGTACAAATCGCTGCCGCTGGTGGCTTGAGGCCTCCACCGGTGGTTCTCGCTCGCTTGATCAGAGACGAACCCGCTGCCGGTTCGCCTCGCTGCACTCTGCGAACATTCTCTCCGCCGCCCGCGCGCTGTCCCGCCGATCCCCCGGGAAAAAAGAAAGAAAGCGAGTGGCGCGCACGCGGCTGTTTCTTCTCCGCTGCCCCACGTTCCAAGCTTGGCTCCTAAGTCGCTGGCGCCCGACAGCAGCGTGCCCATTTAGAGCGGTGATTTATCGAAGGCCTCGACCCTTAAGCAAGCGTGCACAATCTGTTCAAGGACAATGGTTTTCATTCATGCCAAGAACTTTTGACGCGAATGTTCGTTCGTCGCACTTTGCTGGGGATATGTTTCTGCGCCCTAGCAGTTTGAACAGTTCGCTTCACCCGTCCGGCTTTTGCTCTCGGTTGCTGTGTGCTCGGAATGATGTTCAAGTGCTTTTATTTCGGAGTTCACCTGGAAGCCGCTCCTCTCGTTATTTACGTCAATTCCCGTTCAAAACACGTCACTGACTGCGGGATGTCTGGAAATTGATAAATGTTTTCAGTCTGCGATGTAGCTTATCGTGTAAGCAAGACAATGTCTCGAGTCACGTCGCGCGCCCGATACTAGCGTACGGGCGCCCTTGAACGCGGGAATCGTGCAGCAGAGGGCTCGCGTCGTTCGGACCTGCGCGTTGCTCGGGGTTGATCCGAGCAAATGGCGATGGTCCACCGCCACTCCTTGTGGTTCATGTTTGCGGCATGAACGGTGCTTAGTTGCACTTTTGTTGTGAATGACTGATTTTCAGTTACTTATAACTGAATTGCTAATGCGCTGAACTGTTAAATGCAGCGTACGCATGAACATCACCGATAACACCTCGTCAGTAGCGATCTTACTCGTATATGAGATTTGTTCTGAAATGTTGCAATAATGGGTACAATTGGTCCGCAGCTCGATGGGGAGAGACATTACAATTTCGGCCAACAAATTAAATTCCGGAGTTACGTGCCGGAACCACGATGTGATTATGAGGCACGTCGTAGCGAGGCACTCCGGATTAATCTTGGCTACGTAAGGTTCTTCACCGTGCACTTAGATTTAGATCTAAGTACACGAGCCTTTTTCAATTCACCCCCGTTGATATGCCGTCGCCTCGCCCGGGATCGAACCTGTGACCTCGAGCTTAGCAGCGCAACCTGCCAGTAAGCTACCACGGCGGGTCGATATTTTGACATAATTGCCACTGCAGAACAGGCAGTCACGTGGCGGTCACATGACCCCTTACCCATTACTTCGATGCCCGGCCGCCAAGCACTTCCTTCGCCGCTGCTCGCTGGATTAAGTTATATGCTATGAATAGTTATAGTTGTTAAGTAAGTTATGAGCAAGCGCCAAGCTTTATTCACCACGCAATGTTGTGTTCACAGAAGATGCTGCTTCAATTGACAATGGTACTGCGCCTGACGAAAGTGCCGCTGTTTCCACATAATGAAATGCTACATGTATGCACGAGGGCTGTTTGTTTCTTTTTCTTCAGGTTTGTGCGAATGCCTCGTTTGAAAGGCTTCTTCCATCCCGGACGTCTTCTTTGAATCATCCAAATGTAAGTGATTTTAACTATACTTAAGCTTATACCTTGACAATTCTCTTGCTGAGCACCAGGTCGCAGGTTTGATTACCAGTCAGAGAAAACGGCCGTATATTGATGGGGTGAAACCTGTGAGGTCAAAATTATTGCGGGAGCCCTCTATTACAATGTCCCTCATAACCTAAAGTGCAGTTTGGGGAATTTAATGTCCCCAATTCAATTTAAATCTTTGTAAGTAATAATTATTAGTTGTCGACAACTACAGATTTTAGTAATGTGAGACAGTCGTCGCATAAACCCGCGGTACAAATATAATGAATACTGAGGGACGATCACCGGGATAATGCTGAAGTTATCCCCGATTTATTTTCATGCGAACGTCATGTAGAAATCGTAGCGTGTCCTTGTGGATAATGTTTCTAGTTTCAGCGTAAAGCACTGGTCACCTTTCCACATTGACGTGAGTTAAAAAGGAAAGAGAGAGAGAGAGCAAGGAGAGGAAAGGCATGGAGGTCAACCAGACGAGCGCCCTGTTTGCTACCCTACACTAGGGGTAAGGGAAAGGAGCAATACAAAGAGGAAAAGAGGGCGAGAGTCACAAAATGGAAAAACTCAACAGAAAGGTTAGGTGATGCTCGCGAAGACTATAGTTACTTACTAAAATGTCAAAAATGTTATTTTTACCAAGAAAAACCTCGGCTTGAATTCACCGCTCCACGCATCAAACGGCAACTTTTGGCGCCTGTTGCTTCTGCTCGTACTAAGCGCCATCAAGCAAAATATTTGCGTTGAAGTTTGACGAAGAGCGGATTTCTCAGACGTGGGCAGTCCTTCGTAAGGCACCGAACAGCGTACCGCTTTCATCAGTTGGAGACGCCACAGCAAATATGACAAACGCAGATAACGACAAAGTACTTTCCACGAAGAGATTGCTTCATTTAGGCACCTGATATTCCAATCATTTGAGGCTGGTTGATTAATTCGAATAAGATTGGAAACACTAGAGATAATCGCACTCTGCATTAAAGGGACACTAAAGAGAGAGAGGGGAAAATTATATTGGCCTGTGTTACTAAATTACTGTTCTATAAGCCAGAAACGCCACTCCTGCCCCAATGACAGAGACCCGTGGTAAGCCAGAAAAGACGCAAAAAAGGAAAGACGGCTGGCGACGCTGCGTGTAAGGCCCCGCATGAGCTCTGCATGACATCGGGAAATTTGACCGCGTCTCTGCCACGTCTTAGTGAATAATTTATCAGTAAAAGTTGACTGCGCTCTGTCCCAAAGGAGCCAAGAACTGAACGTGACAAGCTTCGAGAACTTCCACTCAATCAACGTGTTGCAAATACAAAAATCAAAACAAAAATAAAAATAATATAGTTTGACATCTGTGACGCCACACTGACGCACCGGGTTGTTTTCAGTGCGGAAGTTCTAAAAAACGCGCCGTGGTTGCTCAGTAACGATGGTGTTGGGCTGCTGAGCACAAGGTCGCGGGATCGTATCCCGGCCACAGCGGCAACATTTAGATGGGGGAGAAATGCGAAAACACCCGTGTACTTAGATTTAGGTGCACGTTAACAAACCCCAGGTGGTCTAAATTTCCTGAGTCCTCCACTACGGCGTGCCTCATAATCAGAAAGTGATTTTGGCACGTAAAACCCTCAATCTAATTTTTTTATGTTTAAAAAGAACCAACTTTTACCTTCATTATTTACTCTAATATTCAACCTATTATTGCGATAATAACGGCAATACAGCTATCAAACAGTGCTCTATCAGTATAAACTGATTTAGTGCCCCTTTTTCCAGAGCCCGCATTCGAAACTATTTCCGGCGATTAATTTCGGACTCTGGTGCCACTGCAGTGCCGGGCGCGTGCGCCGAGCGTTGGGATAGAAAGCTACGACGTGCCCCACTTGGGGGGAGGGGGAACTTGACGTCCCACGACTCCCTGGGAGCTAATCGACTCGCCAGGCACCGGTGGCGCGCATCCGCCGTCGCCTGCCCGAAACAAGACAGGTGTCAGACCGGAAGGCGACCCGACAAATGCGCGTCCACTTCGGCCGTCTGGTTGGTTCTGGTCACAGTTTTCGAGTGCACGTACATAGGCCTGCTTAACATGGCTCGCTGTGAAAACGTGAAACACGAGGAATCCTCTCCCACTTTACTGTAAGCAAGAAGCGCTGCCAAGCTTGGTCGGTTTTCTTTTCGCACCATATATTGACTATCCTGCGCACGTCAAACATACCGGGGAAAAATTCAAGACAGAGAGCAGCAACATAGGAAGGATGCGCGGCTGGTACAGGGGCTCGCTTCAATATAACGATTAGTTGTTGTAGAAATCCGAGCGGAAACTTTACTAAATGTTTCAATAGCTTTATTATCACTCAATCAGGTACTAATAAATTTGTACTAATAAATACTTAATTGTAGTCGATGACAAATTGGACTCCATCTTTTATTAAATTTTATCTTGACCTTGAGTCGATTTTTTGGCATATGTAGGAGAGGCTGTCGTAATGATAATGTTGGCTGCAGTTTCTCGCCTAGCCAATCAATACAAAGTTGGCTGGCTCAAGCAAACATACCAGCAAGACAGCTTATTAAAATAAAATGAAAACTAAACAATGAACGCACTAATGCACAGTTCACAGACAGTTCAAATTAACACATTGCATGTCACAACACACGCAATTTACACGGCAAGTAATGACAGGCTGTGAAACATAATCTCAATATCAGTTGTGGTGCAGTCTCTTGCAGTTCGCGTGTAGTTCTCATTGGGAAAGTACTGGGAACATAGCTTGTGACGTAACCTAGTGCATATGTTGTATTGTAGACCTTGTGGCTTGAACCAGAGCAATGCTTTTTTCTTAGTGATAGCAGCATTTCGCCTAGAATGTGCAATTTTCTGCTTTTCTTTCTGTAGGACCATTATAGTTAGACTGCGCCAGGAAATGCTCGAGCTTTTCCTCATTTTACACACTCGGCTCTGGCGTTTTGGCACAGAAACACAAAACGTTGTGTGCATAGTGCCCAGATTTAGTCGACGCACTGCTGTTTCGTGAGAATATAGCTCACCGTTGGAGGAATCTCAACTTGTAAAGTTAGATCCATCAATACAATACATATAGTTTCTAACACGGTGCTCGAAAAACGTATCTCTTGATAGAGGGGCTGACGTCTGACGCAAGGCTTATGTATTAGTATAGGCTCAGTATCGGTTCAGAAGTATAAGCTTGGGAACGATCTTGCTGTTCGTGTGAATAACTGCGAGTCCTTATTGGTTAAAGGGCGGAAATAATTATTCTTTGTTGTATTTACCTTTTGCCATCATCGTCAACTTCAGACATTCGTAGTTAGCTTAACGCACTTCTTACTGCTAAGACTAATGAAAATGAGAATGTCGTAATTATGGGTGATATTATTATAAATATTCTTGGCGACACTCATCCACGCTGCCGTGATTACACTGTTTTAGTATGTTGTTTTCAGTTATGAATTACGCTTCATACTCTTCCTATTTTTTAGTACTTCCTGGATTCTATAGCACCCTTACTGATGACGTATTTTCGAGTTTCATTTCCCATAACCTGGAAGCGATCATTACCGATCATTACTCATTGTTGAATAAAGAGAAAATCAGACATCCAGGTGGGTTTCCGCAGAACTGCTACGTCAATTACTGATTGTTCTTCCGTTTTCAGTACGATGTGGTAAAGATTGCTACTCTTAAAAAAAAAACGCTACCTAAAGGACCCCTCACCAGGCCGCATAAGAAATTTTCGTTACACGCTGGAAGTTGTTACGTGTTCTTTAGGAAACGTTCTGTCACAAAAATTTTTCAAATCGGCTCAATAAAAGCAGTGTCGCGAACCCATGATTTCGGAATGCGAGCTTCACCGCAAACATAGACGCTCTCTCCCCTTGCCCCGTCCAGCCTCCTCAAGCGAAATTCCTTCCCTGCGTTCCCCCATGCCGAACCTCGAAGATCGCGTGACACATACGTCACGGGCCCCGCCTTCATGTTTTTTTTTTCTCCTGGCTTGTTTTGTTCTTTTTTCGGCGCTGTGCACTTTTGCTGACGGCGTCGCGCGCGAGCTGTTGTGATTAGAGTGTTTTAGTTGAGCGTTTTTACGGTATGCTCCGCTCCGAATTGCCCCGCTAAGCCACAGTGGAGCGGCAGCCAATTTTCCCGTTTTAGTTACGCGTTTAGCGTAGCGGAGAGGACCTGCCTAGAGTTACTGTATGTGCTACCGCAGGTAGCAGAGTTGCGCGTCTGTTTCATCCCGCCGCTAGCGCCTCTATTGACAGAACGTCATCACGTGGTAGCCAAGCAACCGTGCATTGCGGAGAAGCAGATGTTCGGGCCAATTTTTGTATTTCCCGACGCCGCCGCTGCAGCGAACTGGATTGACACAAGTTATCGCCAGTCAAATTCAAATCTAATCCGGCCGATCTTGCTGTTCGCTGTCCACGTGCGTGCTAGCTGCGTAGCAACAACGCAACGTGCGCAGCGCACCTCACGTTTGTTTCCGTCGGCCTGCCTCGTGACACCTTACTGCAGTAATTGTTGTTCTTCCTTTGTAAAACTAGTGAAGGGTGTTCAGGTAAAGACACCTGAACAAACAAATTTTCAGCCAACTGCCTATTGCGTCAAGTGTGTATGAGATGAAATTGCTTGACTAACAGCTACGTGCTTTTTGGGCTGTGCTAAAAAAATTCACAGCTGGAATATTAAAAGCTACTGCAAGTCTGGATTTTTTAAATAAAGGAAGCACGTAGAGTTATACAGAAGATTTAGCTGGAATTACCAGTTTTCTGCATGTGATGCACCACACTGCTTTCACAGAAGTGTCGTAAAAAAGCCAGCTCACATTTTCATGATTATGCACTGCTTGGGTTGTTTCTGAATATGAAAGAGGTTACTACTAAGTAAAGATATTTAATCTACTACAGCTTATGTGAACCAGGATGCAAGAGGAATGAATGTCGTCATTTAACATATGGTAAGGGCCTAACTGTGTTTTGAATTATTCCCTATAATGTAGCTATGTCAATCATGTGAGAAAAACTTTCGCTACACTCCCACAGAAGGCTACTTTTGGAATCCCTGCAGTGAAAAGGCACATAATGAAATCACACTTGCAGGTGTAGCTGATATCCATTGCTTGCTGGTAGATGGATATGTTCCTACACAAGATCTAATGGGGTACCAGAGTCGAAATAGCAATGGTTGGTCATTGATTCACCAGTAATATTTTAGACTGGCTACATGTTGAGAGCTGTGGCACATAAGCAAGTATGAGCCTCATTATATTTAGTACAGTTCCCTTTGTAAAAGAGCACCACTTGATAAAGCTCACTATATCAAAATATTTGCACGCCATATACTAGAGTTTGTTTTTTCTCTGAAATTCGCATTGTGATTTTATTGCTAAAATAAGAGGTAGTTGCCGCTCGGTGCTTTTCGTTACTGTTTACATGCTAAAAGAGCACTGCACTGCTCTTAGTAGCGTATTTATCTCTGATGAAACAAAACCTGAGTGCCAAGCAGTATTCAAGCGAAGGAAAGTTATTAAAGTATCTGATTGTTTACCTGAATTACTAAAGTTTGTCCAGTTTTTAATACGCTATCTTATTTCGAACCTTATACTACCTTGCGAAGTAGCTTTTTCGCACGAAAATTTTGTAGGATTTCCGGAATCTATAAAATAACATCACCATATTCCCTAAGTTTATTCGGTGCGATCTAATCGTTACCGTCGCGGTTCACGAATGCTGCATCTGATCGGCGTATATAGAATACACAATCTATTCTAGATACGCGAGCGCCCATACGTTATTAGGGCGGAAAAAGTGCACAGGTGAATGCAACTAAAAGAAACTAATATACGCGCTGCATATTACGCCACGCGCTAAAAAAGGGCAGCGCCTTCTTCTTCACAATCTAATCAAGTCAGCTGTTTCGATGCGCTTTGTTTGCGATTTGGCGGAAAAGCGGTGCACAAGCGATGCAAAAGCGCCCACGGTCGAGGGACGATACGCTAGGCATGTCGCCTGCAAAAACGGAGTGCGGCTTCGCCGCATAGACTTGGTTGCTTCTCAGGCAAGATGGCGGACCTACGCGCAACTCTGCTACCTACGGTAGCATATACAGTAACTCTAGACCTGCCGTAGTTGCAGCGCCCTCTGGCCAAATTCAGGGTAATTTAAGCGCCGTCTTGGAGAACGCCACGTGATAGCCAGAGCGCGTGCTTTGCCGTCCAGTCCAATCCTTTCTGACGTCAACGCTAGCCAACGCGCTGCGCAGCACGCTCTGCACGGGCAGCTTGTAAGCGTACCGTGTTTGTCGCTCCGGTAACCTGCAGGTAACCACAGGCGGTCAAAATTAATCCGGAGTCCCCCACTGTAACGGCGTGCCTCATAAGGAGATTCGGCGCGTAAGACCCCAGAATCTAATCTAATCTAATCTTATCTAACACGCGTAGCAACTTCACGACTACCATGAATCGTAAGTCAGTAAGACTGGTTATGAATTCAAGGAACTATTCTCTTTTGAACATAAACACTGGTGAGGTGAACTAGTGAACTAAATTGGTCTGGCTTTGTATTTACTAATTATTTAGATATCACGAACGCAATCTATGAGTTTTTCTGCCGTCTTATTGCTAGACATGCGGTCACCCTTGAGCCGTTGTTCAAAGCCGTATCACTTTTTACTGTACGTTCGAATAAAGTTTTATCGCGGATCATTTAAAGGTAACCAGCGCAGATGCTGACGTAATTAATTTCGCTAACGTAAAAATAATAGCTCATTTTATTTTTATTACTTTCTGACATATCATCAATCTCGCATTCAGGACAGGAACACTTCTAGCACAGCTAAAGAAGGCAGAAAACCCGATACACTAAGAAGGCGACAAAACGTGCGCTAATAATGGTCGACCAATTTCAATACGGCCTTTCTTCAGCAAAGTAATAAAGATGCACTGAAAAGCCATTGAGTAAGTATTTATGAAATTTAATAAATTGTCACTTAATCTGGGATCAAGCCGCCTACTCTTATGATTTTGCTCTACTTTGCTTTTCTAACAAAGTTAGGCATGCCGCTGACAGAGGCAATTTGCTGGTGCTTTATTAACGACTTAATCAAAGCGTGCGGCATCATAGCATTTTGTTTGTTAAACTTATTTGCATCAGTGTTCTCGGGCTTGCATTAACTCTAATTAAACTCCTTCGATCTAATAGGCGGCGAGCTGTTTATATTAATCCAGGTCTATTAAATTATTTACTAATTCAGAAAGGTTTACCCAAAGGGTCAATTCTCAGTCCTATGTTATTTGTTATTTCAGTACTAATCAAAAGTACTTAATTAATTCTGAACCACTCTTTTACGCTGATGACCATTACGATATACTTCCTGCTTCTTTTACACGAAGGCTAAACAATGACCTCAATAACGTATTAGTATGAAACCGCTGCAACTCCCTTCGAAATTCTTATAACTCTTATACTTATAACTCTTACAATTCTGATAACTTCCTTAGAAAAGACTTATAATATTCTATTATGGTTATAAAAGCGTTGCACGCGCCTCGGCCGTTGCCCATACATCTAAATTTATGTAATTGGCCAGTGTTCAGATTGTGGGGTCGCGTGCACTTTATATTCATGTAAAGTACAACATTCATATCTCCAAGTTGCTGCGTAAAACAGCTCATGAAGTGAGAATACTGCTCAGGGCATCACATTATTATATATATTTCGATATTTCGAAATTACCTCGCGTTATATCTTGCGCGTATTCAGAGGCACTTACTGCACTTTGATGTGGTGCATACCTACGCACATGTAATGCAATTACGGCAGGTGCAAAATAAAGCGACCATAATTCACACATTCAGTGCATTTTGTAGCCGCGCAATTCTCATCTACTTCGAGGTTACCCCAAAATTAATACCTGCCCAAATGGACCAATTTACTCCTGCCATCACATTCTATAAATCAGTTGTTAACGCAATGACATGTAACTTATTAGGAAGAGTTTAGCTTTTTAACAATAATCAGACTAGATTCTTATTCAGGCCGGAACACTGCTAAGGGCACGGTAAAAGGTGAAGGCATACATAGAAAAGAACACGTTGCGACACCATTGAGTACGTGTGACTAACCCTTGCCGCTATCTCTTTTACAATTTTCACGCTTTTCTGCCTTTGAAAATGCTCCCCAGTGCATTTAAATGTTTGTCTGTCGCAATAATAAATCACTTGTCAGCAGCTCAATGTGTCGTTTCCTACGTGCCTCCATCTTTGTCCGAGTCCTTAGTGCTCTTCCCACCCGAATATGAATAACCAACTAGTGCAATATAATCATGGCAGACAGACAGCCTACTTCTCTTGCATACTCTTTTCGAATTGTCTGCCCATTTACTTAAAGCAATGCTCTTCATTACTTATTTCTTGAAAGGAAGTATACTATACACTTTTTTAATTAGGCAATTACTTTTCTTCCCGCAAAATATATCTAGTAAATACTCATTGTTGCTCCGTCACATCTTACTAGAAGTTCTCGTATTCTTTATTATTCATTGCAATATCCCTCTGTTCGTCACTGTATGCAGAGTATTGACCGAACACTTCCAAATATTTTTAAAGATTGCCGGTGGCAGATAGCACAATTCTAGTCCGTGAGCTGGTCTACTCCAAGAGGCGGACATTGCTTGCACAATAAATTCAAACCCATAATCGGCTAATTAACGAGAAAACACTAATTAAGTTTCAAGCTAATTACATTACGGCAAATATTGCAATGTACAAATTCTAGCGGGTTCGGACACTGCAAGTCATATCCACTTGAATATAATTGTGTGGATGGCATCATTTACGATATATACGCCATCAAACTTTCCGTAAAAATGCGCTGGCGTTCCACTTACTTTCTCAACAAAACGATGCTTTATGCGTTGAAGCATGAAGGTAGCTGGAACGCCGATGCATGTATCTGAAAAGTTCGGCAATTAATATCTCTGAACTGGAGTCAGCGCGAGAATTCGTTCCAAGTAGATCCGACTTGGGAACTTCCCGGCTAGACTTTGCAAACTGGGGTATTTGTAATAAGGTAATTAATTAAAAACTGAATTAGTGATTCTTATTACTAGACCATTACGCATTTTAATTTTTTGTACAAGTAATGTCCGCTTCTTTGAGTAGAACAGTTCATGGACTAAAATGGCGCTATCCGCCACAGGCAAATTTTTAAAAAAAATTTTGAAAGTGTTGGCTGAAACATCCGGTGTATATTCTTTGTCGTTGCTTGAGTTTAGTCCTCTGTGACCTGTCATTGTCCTCTTTAGTTCCATTCTTCATGCCTTCAACTTATCTTTCTGTCCCTTACTTCCTGAAGAACAGGCAGGTGTTGTATACCTCTGACCATTGCATACCTCTCGGTCCTTGTCGAATAATAATAATAATAATAATAATAATAATAATAATAATAATAATAATAATAATAATAATAATAATAATAATAATAATAATAGTGTATTGCCACACAATATACAAAAACAACACAAGCAGGCCGGTCTAAGCCTTAGTTGGCTTGTAGGACCGTGCCAATGAATATGATAGACAAGGCAAAAATATATACATAAATTGATGAGACATGAAGAAAAAAATAAAAAATAAAACGAATGGCAAAAATTGAAAAGAATAAGATAACATTTGGTTATCTACATATAACAAAAGTTGAAGAGGTAAATATTGCAATGCAAAAAAAATATACAAGAGGTTAATCTTACTGTAGCTGCCTTAAGAAGCGTTTGAGCGTGCTTTTTGGTGTCGCGTTAAAAGTTTCTTCTGGCAATTTGTTAAATATGTCAGGCACATAAGCACAGCGTCTGGCAGCACCATACCTTGTGGCTGAACGCGGAACTACATAACGGACATGTTTCCTAAGCTGCCTTGTGGCGGCACTTTTTTGTTTGAAAGCGGAATTCCAGAAATGTTTAACGACAACAGTTTCTATAAGTAATGAATGGAAGTTCGGTAGACCAAGTTCACGGAAGATATTTGCAGATGTTACTATTGGGGAATTGTATGCAACATTTTAAGAATGTTTTTTATAATCCGGTCTACCCTGCAACTCCAACGATCAGAACAAAAGCCAAAGACTGTAATGCCGTACCTTAACACACTGTAACCTAGTGCATGTGCTATAATCTTTTTTACAGACACTGGTGCAATACTTCTGATATTAAAAAACAGCCATGCTACTGACCTCAGCTTAGAACAAATAAGGGATAAGTGATGTTACCAAGATAAATTACTATCGAAATAGATTCCGAGATATTTCACACAATCCACGTATGGAATAGGCGCACATTTACAATGAACACAGTCTGACTCATGCAAGTAGAGAGGCAAGTTAATTACAGTAGTCTTAAGTGGGGAGCGAAAACAAAGAAGTTTTGTTTTTTGGGCATTTACAACAATTACATTATTAGAGAAGCAACGCATTGCCTTGTAAACATCATTTTACAACATTTCAGTGGACGTTTTATAAGGTAAAAATGGTGCCATCCACACAATTATCTCCAAGTGGATAGGACTTGCAGTGTCAGAACCCGCTAGACTTTGTAAATAATAATAATAATAATAATAATAATAATAATAATAATAATAATAATAATAATAATAATAATAATAATAATAATAATAATAATAATAATAATAATAATAATTTTTATTACCATCTTGAGTTTGTGCATTGAAATATGGGGTCTGTCAAAGCCAGAGAGAGGCTTGCGTCACAGGACCCTGCAACATCGGCAATGGGAAAAATTGTAAGACATTCAGCAAGAGTGAAATCACTCATCGCGAACTAGTGAATGAAATAAAAACAGAAAACTACGTGACAGTATTTCAAGAGCAATGAGATAACAGTCGGCGAACAAACAGATGGCATTACACGAGTCACAGATAACATATTCCGTAGGGTGCGCTTTTAAATTTGCCTGTGGTGGATAGCGCCATTCTAGTTCGTGCTTCATTGCATAAAACGTCGTTTTGTTGAGAAAGTAAGTGGAACGGCAGCGCATATTTACGACAAGTTTGATGGCGTATATCTCGTAAATGGTGCCATCCACACAATTATCTCCAAGTGGATATGACTTGCACTGTCAGAACCCGCTAGAATTTGTACATTGCAATATTTGCTAAGATGATTAGTTAAAAACTTAATTAGTAATTTTTCGTTAACTACTCGATTATGCCTTTTGCTTTTTTTTTGAGCAAGTAATGTCCGCCTCTTGCAGAAGACCAGCGCATGAACTAGAATTCTGCTATCTGGCACAGGCAATCTTTAAAGATCGTTGGAAGCGTTCGGTCAGTACCCAGTATACAGTGACATACAGAGGGATATTGCAATGAATTATAAAGAATACGAGTCACTTCTAGTGAGACGTGACGGAGCAAAAATAAGTATTTAATAGGTATCCATAATTACTTTGTTTAGCGCAAAACAACGGACACAAGAAAGACGACCCCGAGGACAAGGTGCTACTCTCAACTGACATTATTTTATTGCGTAACTCCTTTATAGAAAGCAAAATCTAGAGGAATATGCGCAGTGAGCACCATGTGCAGGAACCACCAACATCCGATCACCAGAGCGCACTTATGCGACAGAATAAAAAAAAACCATATTCAGCGCTGTACAAGATTGAAGAAGGCACACTAATGCACTGTGACCCCAGTGACTGTTTGAAGAAAGCTTCCGATAATTCTCGGGCAGTGGTATCACGGCTCTTTTTAAAAATCGCAGTATCACGAAACATAGCTTTGCACTTGCAAATTTTACAATCTTGCAATGTTGCATATTTTGCACGAAGAAAGGTAATTGTCTAATTAAAAAAAGTGTATAGCCTACTTCCTTTTAAGAAATAAGTAATGAAGAGCATTGCTTTAAGTAAATCGGCAGACGATTCCGAAATAGTATGCTAGGGAAGTAGGCAGTTCGTCTGGCAGATTGGCCGATCGTCTGGCAGTTCATTGAAAATTTTGGGAATATTAACTTGCAGCGCAAAGGGGCCCAATAAAACGAGGAACTTTTCGGAGCGATCGAGGTGCAGTGGGTGCATGTCCGAAATTGGAGTTCTAAAAGTGGCAAGACACAACTGCTTGCACAAATAATGAATTACTTAAAGGAAGGCAAGCACAGAGACAAAAACGGATCTGCACTGTTCGTCGCAGAAGAATGGTAAGCGATGCTTTTCAAGATACTCTTGGTATCGATTCTGCACTGCCAACGAACAGAAGAAAATGCAAACACGGTTATTCAGTACGTCAAAACACTGCAGGATTGAGTGCATGACAGTTTTTTTTAACCGACGTCAGATAAAGGATTTTTGATTAAATAATAAACACACAACACATCTGAGTCTAGTACAGCGGTACGTTAAATGGGTGTGCCAGGAAAGATCGTTATCAACATATTATTCGAGGTATTTTACCGAGTCCACATGCTCTGTTGGAAAGCAATTACATAAACCTTTGTTGTGTGAGAGCAAAAAAGGCGCTACCGTATTAAGTGCTGCCTTTAACAGATTTATGAAACACACAACTTTCGTTTTCGCGGAATTAACTGTAAGACCGTTATTTTCAAACCATCCAATGGCATCGCATACATTTTCTTGTAGCAAACTAATCCCTTTTACATAAGATATATGTTTGGTTAGCAGCCCTGTGTCATCTGCGTACCGAAAAAGTATAGATTTGGTTGTAGATGAAGTGAAATCATTCACAACTATATTAAAAAGCAAAACTGACAAAATTGACCCTTTTGGAATATCAGTTCTCAATTCAAGATTGCGGCTGAATGGTGTTTGCTTGTCCAAGGCAACAACTTGTTAGCCATCACTCAGATCATTCTCTGAGAAATCATAAAACAGTCCTCTGAAACCCAGCAGATACAACTTCTCAAGAAGGGTAGTGCGGCTGACCGTGTCGAAAGCCTTCGATATATCCAGAAATATAAAGCACACGAAAACATATTCTTTTCGAAAGCAGAATCCATCTCATCAAAAAATTGCTCCAAACAAACTATGCTTCCTCGTCATGATATAAAAGTCAAACTGGCCATCTGAGATGAGATAACTGAGAATTTGTCTAGAAATGAGGTCATGCATTCGAACACAAATTTCTCTACACTCTAAGAACAGTTTACACACATTGGCGTGCCCCTTCTGCCACATAACAATAATCGTCATCTGCCTTGATGCGTTTCCTTTCTTGAAAACGCCGCGCCCGCTACTTTCCTGTCGGGAATGCTATCATGCTGATAACGCGCATACCGTTCGCTACTGGAAAGTACCGGGCTATCAGCGTTAAAGAAAGGAAACGCATCAAGGCAGATGACGATTATTGTTGTGTGGCAGAAGGGGCACGCCTAAGGGTGTAAACTGTTCTTAGAGTGTAATATTATCATCTACTATCAAACTGTTTGCTGTTTATCGAACTGTCACTAACTCTTCTGACAATGCAATGCAGCAAGAATATCTGGATAACATTTCTTCTTGGTGCTCCGATTCGCTAATGAAGCTCAACTTAACTAAGCGCAAAAGCATGCGTATCTCGCGTCACCAAAATGATCCTAATCCAGTAGTATATGTTTTCAATACTACGCCACTGATGCGCGTCACTACACATAAATACCTTGGTGTTCACATAGCAGGCAGCCTTTAGTGGAATTTCCAAGTTAAATTCATATCTACCAACGCTAATCGCATGCTGGGGTTCTTACGTCTCAATTTCTCATCTGACACTGTCCCGGTAAAGTTATCCTTATAGAAAGCACTAATACGACCTAACTCGAATATGCATGCTCCATATATGGGACTCTTGGCATGCTTTCCTCACGAGCATTCTCGAGCCCAATCAGAACCGCGCCGTCTGTTTCATTTTGTCCAATCGTTCTTGTCATGCTAGCGTCTTGTCCATAGAAATCAACCCTCGATGTGCCTGAACTTGCTTTGCGGCGCAATAATTATCGCCTATGTCTTTTCAATAAAATGCCTTTCACTAATCCCATCCTAAGGACTGCGTTCTACTTATATCTCATCACGCATTGACCATCAGTCCAAGATTGGAGTAGAATGGTTACCTCAACTCTTTCATCCCGCACACCAGTACAAAATAGAACCACCTCCCTGTCTCCTTTGCTTCACAGACAGTATTAACTTTAAGCAAGTGCGCCACAACCATATAATGTCATCCCACTCCTCTCTGTAATGACCTGTGGGCTTTGAGAGCTTTGAAAATAATATAGGTCTGTAAATTTTAACGTTACATCTCCTTCAGCCTCCATGTAGTGGCCTGAGAATCGCAGTTTTTAGTTCAGACGGCAAAGAAGTGGTTTCTAGAAATCATTATGCATAAATAGAAGAATAGCGGAAACTGCGTTAAAATTACATTGAAGAAAATAAGCTGAAATTTCATCTATCTCAGCAGGTTTGTTCCATCTTAAACTCAACGGTATTTTAGCAAGCTCAGACACCGTCATTAGAGGCAGAAACGTGGACGCCACTATCACTTTGCTCAGCGTGCACTAGCCTACCGGCATCGGCGAGTGTAACGCCAGATGCGGATGTGCGCGCCGATGGAAAGGCGTCGGCCGCGGAAGAGGCTTGACATTTTTTTTCCGCGAGAGGAATTAATCAGTGAGCACCTTTTAGATGATGATGATGATGATGACGACGACGACGACGACGACGACGACGACGACGACAACAACAACAACAACAACAACAATAATAATAATAATAATAATAATAATAATAATAATAATAATAATAATAATAATAATAATAATAATACGTCTATGGATTAGTATTTTTTATTATTTTTGCTTTTCACGGCAATGATGCTTAATAATGTCATTAGAGTTGTCTACTACCAGACAGAAGGTTCCTTTGCAACCTTTTGCTCAGGCACCTTCTTCATTTATTTATTACTCCTTAGCAACTCAGTAAATGTGATTCTCATTCTTCCTGGTTAGTGATAACAGGATGAGACAATGTGCCGAGCGCGGAGGGTCATCAGTAGGTATAATTGGTTCAAGGTAAAAGTAATTTGGAACCCATCGCGATGAAGTTTCTGCACTAATTGAGAAATTGACGCTGCCATCAAACCGCCGGACGCTTACAATATGGCGTAGCTCGAGGACTGAATAGCACAATGAACACGTCCCATCGAACACTGCTGAGAATCACGCATTAGCCAACTTAGTTGGAGCTGCACATTGAAGGCTCATCTGTTTGTGTAACGAATGGTCAACGTTTCCAATAGGTAAAAGGCGGAAGCCACGCTTTGACCCGTGGCGTCACGCTGGAATGCTGGGGTATCTAGACATTTAAAAGGCAACGTCTGCGACGGCTTGTCCAACATTCTCGTTTTATGAAGTATGGTCTCCACTGGAAGTGTTGGCCTTGGAAGTTCACGAGCTCGGAGCGTGACACTTACGCCGCTGCGCATGCGCCAGTTGCTAGCTGAAAACGGTGAAACAAGGCGAGTGTATACGTGATTGGTCAGACGCCGCGAGTGCCAAATTCAATAGAAAAGCACTGCGTCGACGTTAGGACCGCTTAAAGCAAGCGTCGGTAGAATAACCAGGGACCGAATTCACAAAATGTGTGTTATCTAAGTGGCCTTGGCGATCGTCTCCTTATCCCTCGATTGGCTATCATCATCAGCAGGTACTCGAATGTTACGGCAGTTGGGGTGTTTAAAGACTGTTACGTAAAAGAAGTCCTGTTAATAAAGACCCAGTCTGATGAAAAAGACTGCGTCGGAAAGAAAGCCCGGAAAGAAGAAAAAAAGACAGAAACGCCACCCCTTGAATTATAAGTTCTTAAAGCAACAGTAGCCATAAAATCGCTTGATTATACATGAAAGGTTAACTGAACTAGACCGCAAAACAAGAAAAGTCGCAAAGAAAGTAGTCAAGCTACGGCAAAGGGACGACCTCAGGTACCACCTGTAGCAAACAAACTCGCAACCAGGAGCTCACATAAATGTATGTCCCGGTTCTGCGTTCAGTGGCGGCGGTTTGCTTTTTGAACACGCATGGAATCCACTACACCGCTCGACGACTTTATTGGCATGCGCGAGACCTTAGCACCGTTTGCACCTTTCAGTACACTCAGAATGTTTTACTTTTCACAAAATCAGAGACAATAGTTTTTGAAACTTTGAAGATCGCGTGCGGCAGCCTCGTACGCCCTTGCAGCTCATGTCACCTCTGTCACTCTCCGGCTAGGCGTCGGTTTTCGAGAGACTCTTGGAAAGTGAAGAAGCACCTCGGGCAGGTG
Source organism: Dermacentor variabilis (assembly GCF_050947875.1). Taxonomy (NCBI): domain Eukaryota; kingdom Metazoa; phylum Arthropoda; class Arachnida; order Ixodida; family Ixodidae; genus Dermacentor; species Dermacentor variabilis. The sequence continues at coordinate 157,601,581 of NC_134568.1, read as the reverse complement.
AAACAGTTCACGTTTACATTGATCTGGGCACCGCGGTTGGGTGATCGAGGCATCGCCACCGAGCTTTCTGTGCTCTATGACTTCACAAACTTTTGCGACAGATTCTGCAAGCACGCACCAGTGAGCCCGGATTCCAGATGTGCCTTTTATTCTGACTTAGGAGTGCTTATGTTATATTTCAACACAACTCCGGGCACGCTAACGGAGAAAGCGCGAATGTCAAGTCAAAATCCAGGAGCGCCGGTGATTTATTGGTGTGGCTGCGATATCCCATACTAAATTCAAAGACAGAAGGCAAATGTTGTGTTCAAAAATGTGCAAACAGTAGCTGGACTGAACCAACGTAATGTCGTTTGCCGTCGCCTGGAGATAGATTATCTTTTGCATTTCACCTAATTGGGTAATTAGCCCTAATTAATTACTGAACTTCTCAATTATTTTAATCAGATGAAAATGTCAATGGGAAAATTGCAGAACATGAAAAACTCCAGATACAGCTTTCGATTGCGTTATAAGTGCTACATAAAAGTGTTTTTCCATGCGTGCAACACACACGCAAAATTAGACGCAAGATTTCCGCACGACTGGCCTCTCGAGGCACTTTGCGTGTATACGCTGGCTTCTTTCAGGCTCGGAAAAACACTTTTATGTAGCACGTATTGAGTAGCAAAAATCTGTATCGGGAGACAACAGCAGCATGCTGCAAGTTGCTTATTCAGGCACATAACCATATTTTTGGCGTTTGCTTTCGCGGCAGTTAGAATGCTCTTCGGTCATATGACACGCACCCACTACTGAATCATCACTTACAGTGCAAACGCAGACGCAGCTGTTCTCAGTGCTCACGTGCCCTGCTAGGCAAGGAAATGACGACGAACGTCATACACTGGGGAAGAGCCAGAGAAACGAAAGTCGCGCTTTAAAACATTCACGTCTTCATAACTTGTACGTCGAAGTGGCATACCCATTCTGGGCGTTGGCCAAGAAGGGCCACCTGCCCTGTGGAACATACCCACATGTACATACCCAGCGCAGAAGTTGTCATCTTAGTCTTCATATCTTTTGCATCACACTGCTTCATTCATTCTGATTAATTGGCCAAGAATGGGCACATGTAGAGCGGCAGGCACATACTTGGGGACCCAAGCTGTTTACTACGTCAGACAGCAGCCAGCAGCAAGTTGTCTATTCGGGCGCCTAACCAGTGATGCAAGTTATCTACTAGGCCAGGCAGCAGCCAGCTGCAAGTTATCTATTTGGGCACCCATACCCAGCGACCCAAGTCTACTAGGTCGGGCAGCAGCAAAGCATATGCTAAGTGGCCCGAGTTGTTTATATATATCCACAAATATGCCCGACGAGGGAACGACGACGAACACCAAACCGCGGAAAGCGTCAAATAATGCTTTGCTTTAACAGGTCATTTAGCCCGAAGGTTCTTATCATTTGTGCTTACAGGAATTTCATGTGACCCTCCCAATGATGCTGTTCACTACAATTCTCGAGTTTTGTGTCCTGACGCAATTTCACTGTCTTCTGCGGTATCTCAGTATTTTTCTGGTTTTGCTGAAGAATGATCTTTCCGTGTGCGTTGTTTCGGTGATCTCGAGGTCACAGTTCCTGCGGTTTTTAGGAACCGTCTAATTCACGCTTATATACGCGGTGGACCCAATGTTTCAGAGAAAACAATCCCGATATAAGAACGGCGTGTTATAGACCCGCTTGGACGTGGACGTTGAATCTCGCTTCAAAGAAGTTATTTTCCCCCACACTGTCACGAACTAAAGAATGCCACTCTATCGCACCTTCTATAAAGACTAGTTCATCGGTTCTCCGACAACGAAGAACAGCAAAAGTGGTCCAGGCCCCTCTAATACTGCTTCTTTGCCGAGTTTTCCTACGAAAGTGTATTTCTAACCTTGGCTACTTTCCGGTATGACGCCACATTTCACATGTACCGAGAATGCGTATTAGTGGTTACGTCAGTAGAGCGACTTGAGCGGAGGGATGAATGCGCATTACACTGATATGAACTATCTAAACGCATCACCATAGAGTTTTGGTGAGTACATGAAATTGACCATATAACCTAGGAGAGTTTCCGGAATATTCTACAGGTTACGTCACTGAACGAGTTTACGCCTTCAAAGAAGTGTTGCGGAAGCAGTCCGCAGTCGTCAATAATTTTGCTTCTTCTTTTTCTGATTTCACATACGATGTTCCACAGGGCAGCGTGCTAGGCCCTTTACTTTTTCTAATTTATAAGAATGGACCTGCCTTCTAACATTTCCTCTTGCATGCGGCTATTTGCTGACGACAGCATCGTATACCACACCATTGAAAATCATGATGGCGACCTCATCCGCCAAAAGGACCTTAACCTTGTTTATGCCTGGTGTGGTAACTGGCTTATGACGCTGAACTCGAATAAGTGCAAAACGATTTAATTTACTCGTAAACAGTCCCTTTCTAACTTCACGTATTCTGTAAACAACGTTTGACTGCCCCGTGCGGTGTCATATAAGTACTTAGGCTTGCACCTTACCTCGGACCTTTCATGGAAATTGCACATCACTAACATATGTGCTGAAGCGTCACAAACACTGGGTTACTTACGTGGAAATTTGAGTATTGTGCAGCTCATATAGGCAAATTGGCGTATTTAACCTTCGCCCACCGACAGCTTGAATTTGCTTCGTCCATCTGGTCGCAATTTGCTTCGTCCATCTGGTCGCCTCGTCAAGAGCATTTAATTTCAATGCTGGAAGTCGTACAAAATAGAGCCGCGCGATTCATTTTATATAACTGTATCCGTCATTCCAGTGTAACAAAACTTAAGCTAGACATTCCCCTCCAGACGTTAAGTAATAGTCGTCCTGTTGCTCGTTTATGCTTAATACATAAATATATTCACAGCGTAACGCCATCCCTAGTGCCACTTGACAAACCATTATGAACATAAAGGCACCTTCGTAATCACCTGAGCACGAAATGCATATTTGGTAAAACTGAAGCTTTCAATTCGTCGGCTTTGTCCCAAGCCATCGCAGTTTGCAACGATCTTCCAGGTGCCATTGTTTCAATCACGAACCGCGAACTTTTCCGCGAGCGTTCGCATGCAAATTTACGAACTGCGACTGTATAATGATGCGTTTTTGTTGTTCTGCTTACTGTTACTTTTCTTTCTTCTTGTTCTTGCTCATCACGTATTTTGTTGTATAATCCCCTATCAGTCAATGCTCCGTTCGGAGCCTGTGGTGTACGTTTAAATAAATAAATAAATAAATAAATAAATAAATAAATAAATAGATATTTTCACATTGAATGGCGCGACTGGTCCCCACCCATTTCCAACAGATGGCTCTACGTCCTTATTCCAAATACCTGGAAAAAAGTGTAAAAATCTTTTAATGCACTTCTACACTACTATGCATCGTTGACAACACAAGTATGCGTATTTGGCGTGCTTTTGCTCATATCTTTTTTTATTGATTGCAAGAAAATTACAGCGCTAATGGAAAACGTAGGTAGGCAACGAAGAGAATACACACAGACTGTTGTTATCTCTACCATTTAACGTTATCAGCAATCGGGTGGAATAATTAAGTGCTTTAAATGTCTCCAAGCAGCCGTTCTCAGCAATCTGTGAGTAAATTGTCCTTTTTCCTTACGTCATATATGCGCACAGAATTAATCAAGTAAACATCATTCCATTTCCTTTAGAACTGACATCTGTTCCTATTTGTGCTGCTGTGATGTGGGAAAAGAATATACGGTGTGTTGCTGAACTGGGAGGGTTATTGCGTTGAGTTATTCTCGTAGCACACCTTGCTGCAGCTGCTAAAAGGAAGGATGTAATAAGATGGACTATGCTTGTTCGTGCTAGGAAGCTATAGAGGAGGTTCGACATAGTATACAGAGCTCGAGCTGGAGACTCAAACATGCAGCTATTTTTATTTTACAAGTAAAAGGCGGAGTTTTAATTTATACAGAGACTTTTGTATACCTTCGCTCGACCTTTTTCAGCCTGCCACTCTGTTCACACGCGTGATACCACTAATAAGATTTAGGACTGCGCTTCGAGGGCAAATGGATACCGCTGTTTCTCACCTTTTCTTTCTCGAGCACTTATATAAGGAAAGGACGTTTTTTAATTAAGAATCGGCCAAGTGGGTGTTGATTCAAAACGACACCGGCTGCGTCGTGCGGGTGACAGGCCTGTATCTATGTTTCTACGCTTGTTCGCTTTTGGAAGTGAACTGGACAGCCCAGAGTTCCGTGAACGTACCAGTTACGAACGTGGTGTCTACTTGTTCTTTCTGTCCAGCGCGTCATGCTTTGCTCCCCGGGAATGAAATCTGAGAACCCGTTCTCCCCCGATGCGGTGGCACTTCGCTTACAGAAGCTGCTCGCGGATTTGTTCAGTCGGCTCGCGGAAGGAGCCATTCTTCGCAGCGCGGCCGTTGAGTTACATTATTTTTATTGCAAAGGTCACACTGAAATAGCGTCAGGCTATCTTATTTTTCAACGCCAGTTATCTGGCGATTTGATGTGGCGTCACTGCGCGCTGTTCATAGCTTCTGTCAGGGCACTAGGGTGCAGAAAGAGAACCAGAAAGAGAGATAGAAAGAAAGAAAATGCGGGGAGGTTAGCCAGATAATACTTTCAGGTTAGCTACACTGCACTGGAATGGCGGAAGTGGGGTGTACTCAACCTTGGACGACCGACCTCGACCGGCTTCTCTCGGAAGGAAGAATTCTGCACCGCATCGACCAGACTTCACCAGAAGGCCGTGCGAGCTTTACTGCGCTACTCGCCGTTCAGCGGTCTGTGTGAAGGGCTTTGATGGGAACACCCGTCCTGTGCTGTGGTGCAGCACCTGCTTAAGCTGTCCTTGCGATACAGCAGCTCTCTGATTTATAGCGATAAAAATGAAACGAATAAGAATCCCCACAGCATACAAGGAAATCAGGCGCGAAATATGAAGCTGTTTCCAGTGTAGCTTCAAATTGGCAAGCGTCGTCTATCAGGCGGCCAACAGACGGCCAACGAATGAAGGAGGTCGAAGTGTGAGTTCTGATGAAAGCAGGATTAAGGAGGCAGGGTTGATTGGGGAGGTGACGAGGCAGCGCATAAACTGACTTCACTGTGCGATGAAGGCGGGCCGAGCTTGGTCACCGAACACGAGGCACGCTCTTTTTCTGCTCTGCATACGGGGCATGTTGTTGCAAGGCATTGGATGTTTCGAATAAACGTCCGGGTAGCGAATAAACGTTCTGTTTTGGGTGAACTCACAGAAAACATTTACCCGGAATCCACGGGCTAAACTGCCGTCTAGCAAACACAGGGAGGAACAGTCCCGCTGTCAACAAAGGAGAACGCGTCTGCATTCCCTATATACTTGAGAGATGCCAGGGAGATTCCAAAGCGTGTGCTGCGGAAGAAGCGCATAGCTGTTGTTCACAAGTCTTTCACCACACTTGGACACTTGTTCAAGATCGGCGTTACCTTGAAAATTTTGCAGGCGTTGTTTACAAAATTTCCCCTGGTGACTGCCTGTGCGCATATGTAGGGGAGACAAGAACGTCGCGAGACGACTGAGGCAATACAAAAGCGCCATACGCCGCCTGTACATCCAAGGCAGTGCAATGTAAGGCGCTCGATCGCAAGATTGACATTGATGGTCTGCTGTTAATTAAAGGGTTCTCTCTCTCTTTCTTGACATTGATGGTGTCCATGCTCTCTACAAAGAGAGGAACCTAGGGAAGAGGCTGTACTTTGAGTGGTGGCACATTCAAAATAGGGCCGGGACTTGGGTCGATTCCTGAGAGCTCCGCAACACGCTTACTTGCAATTCAACGTCTTCGCAAGGTCGCCTTCTTCGAAAACCATCCCCAGTGTCGCAAACCGGCTTAGAAACAGGTGCTGCTGCTTCATGAAACTACCTCTGGTGAAGAAGTCAGGGCAACTGCGAAATGTAAGGTTAATTGAATAAATCAACTTGGTTGGTGTTTTGTCAATTGGCGTAATTTGAGGTGTTGTTCAGGCAGAGTGATTTCCGACAAATGTTTGCTTTCGAATAACCACGTCTCGTGGCAATCAGTGGAAAAACTTGTATCGACTCTCGTCTCCAGCACTGTGTTTGGCTCACTATCATAAATATTTTGCGATATTTTTCCAACGTTTCTAAAGTTTTCGAGAAAAAAAAACTTGCTTCCTCATATTGTTTTCATACTTTCAAAATTTCCGAAAAACTTACATCTGAATTGAAAACAGCATGCCTCCCTCTGAAGAAGCGTTTCAAACGGGTAAAGGATGAAAATGGTTTGACGGTACAGATCGTGCAATAAGGAGCAGAAGGAGGAGGAAGAGGCTTGGTGCCACCTACGGGTGGTTCTAGCCCTGCAAAAGAATGCCGGCAATTGCTCCGCCTGAGTGTATCCATTTAACTTATTAGGGGTAAATATGCCACATCTATAGTGTTACATGTGGTATAAGGATGCCACCTATCACTAACGCTGTTAAATGAGATGACTGAGGCAAGCAGACGTAGTTAAGGTAGACTGCCTCCACTCCACCCATGTCCAGTCTTATTACATGAAAAAAAACATTATGGGGTTTTATGTGCCAAAACCACTTTCTGCTTATGAGGCACGCCGTAGTGGAGGACTCGGGAAATTTTGAGCACCTGGGGTTCTTTAACGTGCACCTAAATCTAAGCACCACGGGTGTTTTCGCATTTCGCCCCCATCGAAATGCGGCCGCCGTGGCGGGGATTCGATCCCGCGAACTCGTGCTCAGCAGCCCAACACCATAGCCACTGAGCAACCACGGCGGGTTTACTACATGAAGCCATCGATGACTATTAGCAAGTACTGTATTACTAAATGTCCCCATTCGCTGGACGAACCGGCCTCTTTCAGAAACTTCAAACGGAGGCGGAACACCTCCCTGCTGAAAACCCAATGTTCCTGGGGGAAGATTTCATCACGAGGCGTGCTGATTACATGGCGTCGACGTGACGGAAGACGTGCGTCATTTGTAGGTTTTCTCACCCACGTAAACGTTGTTCCTGAAAGGGGATATCAGGCGCGGTAGATTCTGGTCCAGGCTGTTATAGTAAACATAGGCATGGCAGCAAGAATAAAAGCCGCCCCGTCACGCAAAAACGGAACAAGCGAAACGACTAACGATCGGCTATAACCACTACATTAAACGACTCCTCTGTGAAAAAGTGAGAGACAGGGAGGAAGTGGAGATATTAACATCACAATCAGGGCCAAGAATAGTTTATGTGCTAGCGCTCGTTTCTTGTGTTGGGATCGCATTCCTTTATTCGAGAAAGTCAACGCAAATAGCTCGTAGATTTTTTTCCCTAACGCATTGAGCATGGTTACAAATGTTTTATGTCTCTACTTCGTTGTACATTAAGCGAAGGTTGTAGGTGTAAGCATTGTGCAGAACCTAGGCTCCGCTTTGGCGACACCTTAGCTCTACCAGAGGGAGCGTGAAGCAATCATTTCAAAGAATACCCCCACTCCTTTATGGTACCCCTTGTTACGCGGAATCGCCGTATGCGAGTCACTTTAAAAATGCATAAGCTACAGTACTGATGCGAAATCAAACAAATATCGGGTGTTTCTTTTGTAATTATTGGAGCTTTAAAACCCTCTAAAATAATAAAGAAAGGAAGAAAGTTTCGTAGCCAGGCCTCAAGCTTTCCCTCCGAAACGAACTCTTAACAGCTACTGCGACGTCTGCGTCTTAGGCAACCAATTATAGTTCCTCTGCCGAGCAATGACCCAACAAAGGCGACATGTACGCTACAATGTGAAGACTCTAGGCAAGCACTCATCGTCACTTTATACAATACTTAGACCGCGATCTGTTACAGGTCTTGGAAGGATAGCCTTCATTGGTCTGGAAGACTTCGCTCTTAGTCGAATATTCTTCAAGTACTAGGGGCGTATACGTGTGCAGCGATTCTTGTGTACAGCAACTTATGTTTAATGTTAACAATTTTTCATTGTTTATTTAACGACATTTTTCTTCCAGTTCGAGTGCCTGCACGTGCTAGCGTCCTCACATTTCCATTTTCCCGGCTCTCAAATAGCGTACTCAGAAGCATACTGATCGCGATACTCAAAATTGCCGAAATTGGTAATTGCAATACTCAGTGCTTGTGTACTACAGCATATAACCAGGGGAGTACAATAAAAGTTTCATCAGCGACCATAACTGTGTGCACTGAAAAGACAGCTGGGTGGCAAGGTTATAGAATAATTATGTCGGTACCATCTCGTCCGAAATTTCTTTGTTTGTCTTTGGTAGCTTAACATTCTTTGGCATGTCCTTAAAGGTATTTGGCAGTTTAACAGTTGAACATTGAGCCAGGCATGCGAGTTGCAGCTTATGACTGCTAAGGATTCTTGAATAGCCTCAAAGGTACGTCATGTACGACTGCCACGAGGCATCCAGCTTCAGTACTTACTGCACTTGGCCTGTAAGGGGTCGACTGGTTAGGGCAGCACTCATAGCCACTTTCAAGTACTAATGGCACTTTGTTTGCGTTCTTGTAGAGGTGCTGTAGCTCAGAGGTTTTGGATGGTGAACAGATTGACTTGTTTTGTAATAACTGTATGAAGCGCAACCTAGATTGAATAGCTGCACGCAAAGTGGTGAAAACTACATTTGAAACATTTTGTACGCCACTTACATGCAATATCACAGCAGGTTTTTTTACCTCGGGAATATCGGAAGCATCAAAAGCCACCAGTGCGTGAAATTCCAAATAATTCACACTTCAGCACAAACAAAAGGAAAGTATACATTCCGGCTCCATGCGCTCATTACCAGAAGTCCACATTTTGTACTAGCCGAAACCGAAATTATAGAACAGCAGGCGCTGGATGACAGTCACTGCTGTGGTGTCGCCTAAGCAGCGCAACATGCCTAATGGCTGAATTGCCTGCAATAGTGCACTTTTCATAGCCGACCCTGCCAGCGCCATCCAGATCAAACCATAATTAATTGTGATGAGATTTTCCAGTTATGGTAATCCTTGGCTAAATTTGCTTTACACGTATGCAGCTGTAAGGCTCCTGGGCTTTTGTTTCGAGCAAATTCTTCAAAATGGTCATGCAAATGATCTTGCAGAAAATTGAGCACATGCAGCTGGGCTTAGTATGTTTTAGCTAAATTTGGTTATGAGTGAGCGCAAGGCAATTCTGGTTAACTGTCCTTTTTTGTACAGATACACATAGGCAGCACGGCTTTGAAATTAAATCATTTGGATTATTTTCGACAGCCCTCACATCAATGAATAAAGCAAATGACAGCGGAAATCCGCAAGGTGTAGCAAATTTCGCGGCAGAAGGAATGTCGTCCTTCTAAAAGTGGCCCAAAGCTACGAGGGTCTTAAAATGAAAAATCATCGCCCCCTCCAGTCCGTGAAGACAGTCGAACAGCGAAGCTGTGTTAGTTACAGAGTGTTACACCGTGCAAGTCCAGAGAGAGAGAGAGAGAGAGAGAGAGAAGGGAAGAAGGAAAGGCAGGGAGGTTAACCAGACTGAGTCCAGTTTTCTACCCTACACGTGGGGAGGGGAATGTGGAGTGAAAGAGAGAGAGACAGAGAGAACTTAGGTGTAGGATGTCTATAGTCGGGCACTCAAGTCTGTTGCCCTCAGGTAGTGAAAAAGCGCTCGAACTGCTTTCTGGGTTAATGAACTGTGAGACCAGGCTCCCAAGACCTTCGCTTCCGTAAATGGCCTGTCATCCAGTTTATTTAAGGCACACTGGAGAGTATCACGTTGATTATCGAAGCGAGAAGAGTGGCACAGAAGGTGACTAATGGTCTCTTCACAATTGCAGGTAGCTCTTTCTTTTCGGTTCTCCAAGTGTTTTTTTTTTTGCGCGTGAGGTTTGTGTCTGTGTTTTGCTGTGTTTTTTTCCGCATGCAAGTTGCTCCGCCCCTTTTTGCGCTGACCTTCGCGGCAGGCAGCTTCTTCCTCAGGAGTACGCACTACTCGTGTTCTTGCCGTAGTTATAGCTGGGATGGAATGTGCGGAATCGCCAATCCAAAGCTTCCTATATGGGGGCAAGGCGCACCACTAGAGAGGCGGGCGCTGAAATTTTTTTGATGATTGGTTGGATTGGTTTGACAACTGCCTTGGCTGGCGTAGGAAGTGCCGGCAGCCACGCGCTCCTAGTATCGCGTTTCAATCCCTGGGCACTGTTCGTTGGCCGCAAACCGCCAGCATAACGTTTGTATCTTGAATGCAATCAATCGTCGATAAATTCGATGCCGACCTGGCTCGATCGCCGAAAATGCACCGTGTGACAACCATATAAGAGTCACGTATAAGCATTCTCACAGGGGAAAGGGGCGACTCCAACCCCTTTTTCCCCTGTTGAGCTCTTCTTTTCCTCTCCCGCTGGGTCACTCTTTAGCGTACTTCGACAATGACGGCATAGGATCCGCTAAACAGTTTCGCTGTAAAATTATCCTGCGCTGGAACCTGTGTGGGTTTTCTCGGAACTTCTTGATACTGGCAGGTTGACAACTTTTGTTTCCGGATAATCTTTTGTCTAATCTCCCAACTGTCACCTCAAAGAAAACTACAAAAAAATCCGTCTCCATTCCAGCGTCTGGATGTGGATGTACAGCGAAGCTTTTGCCGACGTTAGGCAAGCTCCACCACCACAAGCGGCCTACGTCACGCACGCATGCACTTGTGCGGTAGTGCAGCATGCATCCTCATTCTTCTAGGCCTCCGCTAAGCGCAAGCACATTATTGAACTAAATGAGTGTTTAAAGGTAAACTGTATTGGAAAAATGCATGAAGCACGACTTATACACAAGCTGCAGGCATCATAGGTTCGGACAGTTATTCGAATATACGAGGAAAAGTAAATCTGTTACGTGGAAACTGAAAGACCGGTGCCATCCGTCTGAGTGGCCGCGGTCAAAAGGTGGCCGCACCGTTTGCACAGCATGCATCGTCATCCTTGTAAGCCCTCCGCCTAGCGCAAGTGCATTATTGAACTAAATGAGTGTTTAAAGGTAAACTGTATTGGAAAAATGCATGAAGCACGACTTATACACAAGCTGCAGGCATCATAGGTTCGGACAGTTATTCGAATATACGAGGAAAAGTAAATCTGTTACGTGGAAACTGAAAGACCGGTGCCATCCGTCTGAGTGGCCGCGGTCAAAAGGTGGCCGCACCGTTTGCACAGCATGCATCGTCATCCTTGTAAGCCCTCCGCCTAGCGCAAGTGCATTATTGAAATAATTGAATTTCTCAAAAAAAATGCATCAGAAAATTCGTAAAGTACGACTTAAACATAACCTGCAGGAATGATAGCATCGGATTGTAATTCGAATATACGAGAAAACATAATTCTGGTAAGCGGAATCTCAAACGCAAAGCCTTCCAAGTTCTGCTGTGTTTCTTTTTTCTTGTGAACACCGCGCACTCGGACGCGAAAAATTCCGACCAACCACTGGCTAACAACTTCGCTGTAAAAACTGACCTAATGCTGTCACGTTTGGAGTGATGTTGAAGAACAGAGTAGCAAAAATGTGTATTACGAAACGAACTCTTTATTGGGCAAACCTGTGCCCACAATAGCAAGTGACACTCAAAGCACATCGACAGCGGTGAGTGCAGTCAGCGATCGTCGAAATCTGAGTCTGTCGGGCGCCGTTTTACTCACCGGCGGAAGCGAAGGGTGGTGATGGCGTGTGCAACGTCACCACTACCCCCCCCCCCCCCCGTTGGGTGGCGGGAGATTTGAATTTCGACCCTTGAGATACAAATTTCTCGTAAACTAAGTGTTTTCTTGGCACTTAACAAGCGTTGCGAGATTTCTGAAATGGTATTTAAACAGTCCACGTCGACTTAACATTTGATTTTAGTATCCCTTTAAGCACGCCTCGGCGCGACATTACGTGGCAGAACTGATAGTTGGGCGAGTTGGTACGAATTCATAGTGAAATATTTAGCGCGCAGAATCGACAAGGACACAGTGAAGGGGGACACACAAGCGACATTACGTGCTGTAAGTTAGATCTTCGATACTCCGTTCGTCGCACCAGGGACACCCCGTCACCACTATTATTAATCGATATCATTATTACTGGCGCGCAACGCGTGACCCTAGCCACACGGCGTTCGTGGTGACGCGTCAGGTACTTTTAGCGCATATCCTGGTGCATAACAGATACAGATACCCCATTATTCTGACAGTATATATATATATATATATATATATATATATATACATATGTGTGTGTGTGTGTGTGTGTGTGTGTGTGTGTGTGTGTGTGTGTGTGTGTGTGTGTGTGTGTGTGTGTGTGTGTGTGTGTGTCGGACGTATTTATGACACTTAACGTTTCAGTGCTAACGCTCGCGGTTGAGCATTACCGCACAAACGCAATGATGGCCAATTATGTGGCCATCACTTGTTGAACAAAAGGAAGTAGGAAAGTCGGCTTCTTCACGCAAAGAGTTCTGCTGTGGAGAAGCCCTGTTTAGAGAGCAACGCACTACCTGAGAGGTATTCGATACCGTGCAGAGGTTCACAAATGACCCTAGGGGAAATTACTTGTGCTTAATAAATGAAATATAAGAACGATAAATTGATGGACATGAAAGTGGATGAAAAAACAACTTGCCGCAAGTGGGGAACTAACCCACAACCTTCGCATTTCACGTGCGATTCTCTACCAATTGAGCCACCGCGGCACCGTTTCCCCGCCCGCTTTCTTGGGTATTTATGTTTCCATGTATAACCCTGGGAGTGTTAGCCAGCGCCGTCACTCACAGACCTTGGCGGCGGACGTGGAACATCCTTTCTGCCACAGGCGTCACGAGAACGAGAACCTTCGCATTTCGCGTGCGGTGATCTACCAATTGAGTCAGTGTTTGTTGGCTTCTTCAGATATGACTATTAAAAATTGGGCCCCTCGATGAACCCCCTTTCTTTTTTCTTCTCGTTTATTACATAACGAGGGTCTCGAATCCGACAACGTTGATGCCTTCAGGTAGCATTTGTGGGTTTATTGAAAGGTTGATTTTACTCAAAAAGACCACGCTCTCGTGACGCCTGTGGCAGAAAGGATGTTCCACATCCGCCGCCAAGGTGTGTGAGTGGTGGAGCTGGTTAACACTCCCAGGGTTTTACTAGGAAACATAAATACGAAAGAAAGTAAATGCGGAAACGGCGCCGCAGTAGCTCAATTGACAGAGCATCGCACGCGAAATGCGAAGGTTGTGGGATCGTTCCCCACCTGCGGCAAGTTGTTTTATGATTCACTTTCATTTCCATTAATTTATCGTTTATTTATTTCATTTATTAAGCACAATTAATTTCCCCTATGTTGTCCTTGGTGTCAGTGTTTGTTGGCTTCTTATGATATGACTAACAAAAATCGGGCCCCGCGGTTACCCCCTTTCTTCTTTCTTCTCGTTGAAGGCATGCGTAGTTCGAAAGCACACCCGCGCAATGGTACTTGGTGGCGTAGAACCGAGGAAGAAATGACGCTGTGATGCTGCCGACCAAAATTATCATTCCATATACGGAAGTAGTCAAATATCGACCGGACATTGAAACACATTCTGCGAGTATCCCACGTGCACGATAGCGCCATTTTCAGGGGGAAGAAGTAACGCCTTACGAGTGCGCGCTGGAAGTGCTTCGGTTCTGCTGAATTGCATTCCCTAATTTTTGTTCTTTTTTTTTTTTGCAGCGGAGCTGTTATACGCTAGGTTCAGAAGATTTTTGCTGGAGCGTACAGTGCGTGTAGATCGAGAATTTCTTCCCATACGAATACATAGTAGTCTCTCTCTCTCTCTCTCTCTCTCTCTCTCTCTCTCTATATATATATATATATATATATATATATATATATATATATATATATATATATGTTCATCTGTTATTTCCAAAAAGGAAATAACAGATGAACATTATGGCATATGTTCTTACTGACGTTTCTGTCGGAGTACCGGCCTTCGTCGACGCCAGTAAAAGCATATGCCACCACGTTCGTCATCTTCTTTTTTTTTGCTTGTGCGGGTCTGGCGAGTAACCCTCCGTCTTATATATATACAGGGCGCATCGCGAATGCCAAGCGTATGCGATGCGCCCGTCAGGACCCCGAGTACCGTGAGTTGGAAAAGGCACGGCGACATGGAAGTTCGAGCGGGAGTTTGCGGCAAAACCATTTGGTGGGTTGTGCGATCGACTGACAAACCGCGAAGTTACCTGCATATCTCTTTATTCAATCAATATAGCAATAGCCATATAAATCAATATAGTTGTCGATATAGTCATTCCAATACAGCTTCGCTGGGTATCGTTCTTCACAGAGTGGACGGACGCTCAATTTTTTTTTTCAAGTTTGTCTCTTGCACATGTCGGATGGCATTGAGCTGGTGCCGTATGCTAGCGCACTGCTCATGCCGAATTCTTCTATTTGAGGCGTCATGAATGCTTCCTTAAGTTTCTAAGCGAAATGTATGTAATTCAGACCCTGGATGTCCTCAATATAACTATTAATGCAACAACGCTCCCGGTTTGATTACTCGCTGCATTTTCGATACTGACGTTGGAATGAATGAATAAAGGCAAATGTTCTACCTTCTGTGGCGAGTTTTCTGTCCATTACGGACAAGGAAGTGGGTTTCTTCGAAACCGTGCGCCGCGATGGAAATTGGCTGTGGACTACGTGTACGGGGCCTTATTTGAAAGGCGACTCAAGAACGCGAACAAAAAGGCACTTTCGGTTTGCTTAGGTGTCTCTTCCACTACGCGTGTTCAATATTTCACTAGCTCCGAAGCTTTCCAGAGCGCTAAGTGGCCGACGTGCCTTTGGTGACATCATGTCATACATTCGGCATCCGTGTTGTAAAGTGGAAACTCATCCCGGTTGCGCGGAATTTCTTTAAGTGAACTAATCCATTGGTAATACTAACCCATAAATAAAGTCGAGGCACAACGATTGAAGCGTTAGCTATCACATCTGAAACTAAATTGTGTCCTTTATGCAAGATGAACGACAAGACTTGGATCTTGGCGGCAATATTAAAGTCATGCCTCCTGCTCGATTCTGCGCCACTCTTAACATCCACTATTCACAGCCGGCTAATCCCATTGATAATGCGGGAGGAGTGTTGTTCTGACCACTGATGAAGGACGAAACGCGTGAAAATTAATTGAACTGGAAGAAAGAACAATGGCAGAATATCACCGCCCAGCAGTGTGTTCCGCTATGTTGCAAATTATCTGCAGTTGAGTGGCTAAGGTATTGCTCGCTTATGAAACTGTATTTGTGTTACAACTACAGGAAATTTTAAAAAAAAATACGCAGAAGCGCTTCTGGGAGTTGTCTAAGTATGCACAAGCATTCTGCCACTTGCTCATCTCCACGTAGCGGGGTGCCATTATCAATGTTATGAAACCTGATCCGACCACTATAAATGACAGCGCCGTGGCGACAGTAACTGCTGTGGACGGCGGCGCAAGGGGAATTGACGACGCAAACAAATTACTGCAGGTGGTGGCGCCAGGTGAGCTGATGGCGTTCAGATCATTATAAGCTGTTATTGCTCTTTAGCGCGTAACCAATCCGTGTGGAATTATCAACCGTGATCAACCGTTGTACTTAGGCGGAAACTGCGTATGGCGTGGCTGCGCGCTTCTTATTGTGAAAACGATCTGCGATGGGTACAGAGAGTGCACCGAGTGCTGATAGCTTCGTGTGCTCTGTGTTCTCGCCGCTTAGTTCTCGTTGAACCGAGAGGCAGCATTCGCTCGCTGCTGTGCCCCCCATCTTATGCGATCGTCTTATGTGACAGACTGACGAACGGCCGGAGGAACGGATGGACTGGTTTCCTCGTTGGGTAGGCAAAGAAACGCTTACGCCTTCAAAAATATCAAAAATACAAGAAAGAGTTATGGGTTGCACGCATCGTAACAACCGCTACTACAGGTCTACGCGTTCGTGGCCAATGGATACAACACTCAATCGAAGGTCTCAGCAATTAAAGGGAGCGGCAAAAGCAGTACGACATCGTTTCATTTTGAACGGACAATATATGAAGCAAGTCAAGCTGCATAGAGCGGCTTTTAGCCCTGAAGACCATCCAAATTTTCTGGATAAATAAAGATTGATTGATTGATTGATTGATTGAATGATTGATTGATTGATTGATTGATTGATTGATTGATTGATTGATTGATTGATTGATTGAATAAATAAATGACCAATTCACTGAAGCTGCACCCGTATTCCTTAATTTAGTACTTCACCGAAAAGGCTTTTTTATTGAAATTGAAAATATGAACGGAGACCTAATCATCCTAGAGCAGTAATGGCTATTCTTTACTGATTAAAGGAAACGTAGAATGCCAAGAGATAAAAGCAAAAGAAAACTAATAATATATAACAATAATACATACGCACACGGTGTATACACCACGATATATACACAGTACTTTTGTCTTTGGAATTATTCGTCGAATAAAAATTCTCAATATTTTTTGGTAAAATGGCTTGGACAGCGACGTTGTTGTCCGTGTAGGTGGAGCAACGATGCCCACTTGCGATGAGTATCATGAGGTTGTTTCGGCCTATGTAGCTCCCAGTCAGGCTGACATCATTTCAACGTGTTTTGCTGAACCCCCTGTAACGCATCTTAAGGACCCGAAAATCTTCATATAGTATAACAGCCGACGCAACTCACAAGTACAAAGTCTATCGTTATGGTGTCAATTCTTCTCGTGCGTGTTGGCGGTTCTGCTGGTTTAAGGCATACTAACTAGGGCATAATATTCAACCTCGCCTATACTACGTCTTACCAATTGTTCTGGGCAGTGCAGCAATTAGGGCCTATGTTAACTAATCGGCGAAAAGAAACGGCTGCACTTGCCGGTAAAAGAAGAAGCTTGCTCGCCTATAGTGGCGCTACTGATGGGTCTGTGAAGCTCCCATTTAGTCGGCGTCACATGAAGGGAGATCAGAGGCCGAAAATGCCAATATCAACCATTGGCTGACGCCACGCATAGCTTTCGTTGTCCTGCACGGAGTTGGTGAGATGAGGTGCGGAATCACAGCGTGAGAGAAGCCTACGCAGGGATACACAGGGGGTCGCAGCTAGCTTTAGCGATGCTATTCGATGAACAAAAAAAAATAGTTGAAAAAAAAAAACACGGTACAAGATACAATTATAAGACCCTGTTATAATGATATCTTGCACCGTGTTTTCTCAATGTTATTCCTTTTCGTTCAAGTGCTTCGATAACCTTAGTTGGGACACCCTGTGTAGAAAGAATAGAGGGTACATTACAAGCGGAAAAAATGTAAACTGCACTACATGAACGAAGGGTACCAAGAAGCAGCAGGCCCTGTCATTCAGACTCGAAGTCTTCGTAGAGTTGCGCGTTATAGTAGCCCTTTGCGAAGACGTCCGTCTGGAATACAGCAGGCCTTTTAGCTTGATTGTTTAACGGCTAGTCCGTTGCAGAATACTAGACGGGCAAAATGCACGGCCAAGAGGTGCGGTAATGTCAGTTACGGGACGCTGCGCGTGTACCGTTGGCATTTAGGCGTGGTGGCACTGGCACAGGCATGGCAGAGTTTACATTTAGACATGAAGGGATAACACTGAAGTCATCACATAAATATGATATCTACAAAAACAATGCACACGTATTAAAGAAGTGGCGATGCCAGCAGCAATGCTCGGTAATTGAACGCCTTCTACCAATCAGGAATTTATTTCACTTTTCCTCTCGCGTCGGTAGGCGGGACAAAAATATTTGAACCTCCTATGGGGACATGTCTTATGCGGCGCGTGCCGTTATACATGCATCCACGAATAGTTGATTGCTTCGCTAAATACTCAAGGAAGCAAAACCACACCTTTAATTGCGCTGTGCGCATACGCGCGGATATTGAAATTTGCGAATGAGGAAATTAACAAAGAGCGGCCACGCGCGTTCTCGGCAGATGGGGTCGGGTGGCGGTATAAAACAGGAGAAACGGTTAAAAGAAAGTCAGAACGAAAGGGCTCGGACACCTCGAGTAGGGTGGCAGTGGTGGGAGGTGGAGTCCAAAGGCCGTCGATCGAACTTCAATGACGGCAGCTCAGAGTGGAGGAGGGGGAGGCCAGGAGGACTTTTGCTGCTGTGTGAAGCTCACGCGTTCCACCTTTTCGCTCTTCTTCGTGCGTCTCATTAACATTTCATCTTCGGCACTAGCGCACCTCGAGGAGAGAGATCTTTTTTTCCAATTTGGCGAGCATCTTCGGATTTTTCGCCGGAGTAGGGGATTATTTTCGCCAAGGGCGGACGATGGGCAGCAGCTGGCGGTGGGACAGCGCAGATTTTGACGGCTGATGTAGCGCGAAAGAAAGATAAAGAAAGCGCCGAGAAAGTTTTAAAAACGAAAGATGAAGAAGGGCGTAGTGAAAGGGGAGGAGAAGAATAGCAATGGCATAAAAAGACAGCGGACGGGAAGCGGTAAAACGAAGAGAGAAAGCCGTCTATATGGCGACGCTGCTGGCAAAACGCCGCCGCCGCCGCCGTTGCCGACCGAAGATGTGTGGTTTGGCGTTCCGCGTGAGCGCCGGAAAGGAAACGAACGGACCATTTGCAGCATTAAAGAGGGAGCGCAGGGGATGGGGGGGGGGGGGGGCGGGGAGGGGCATAACGCAGCCGAGCCGCGGACCGTCTGGTGGGCCTCCAGAGCAGCGATCCATATTCCCGCATAGCACGGTCGGCGCTTTTCCTGTTTTTTTTCTGAACGCGTGCGCTTGTTGCTTGCTACATACGAGAGCGACGATCGCGGCGTCGGAAACGCGCACAGGAGCGTGCCAGCCGAGTTTGCCGGCATGAAAAATGCATCGACGCCGTAGGTGACACTACAGGTTGCGCGGCTATGCCTTGCTGTGTACGCTGGCCTTCCCTCTGCATTTTATTAATTATTAAAAGCACACGTCCAAACTACCGCGCGAATGCAGAGCTTGCGCAGTGCACGTAGCGGAAGATATTCCTTGACAAAATCACGTTTACAAAACCATGTCTTATGGTACAGAATATGGGCTGATGTCAGTTGGGTAGACGGGCGTGCTAAGGCGGAACTAATCGATGAATAGCTTCAAGCCATAAAAAAAATATGGCGGTGAAAGCACATATGTTGTATCTGTTGGGATCAAAAAGAACCAGCAGAGAATAACAGCGAACACGATGGCAGCGCATCGCGATGCTAATGGAATCGTCTTTGGTTGTGTTTGCCTTATTACGGGTTATGGAGGGTTGAAAGGGGTTTCGTTCAGTTAAGACCGCGATAGAATGCAGCCTCAATGCTATAGGATGTTTCTTTTATTCGTCTCTGGCTTCTGTTTTTTGATTCTCTCTCTGCCCCTCTTTTGAAACCTTAATAAATAAGTTTATTAATAAATTATTTTTAGTTGATTAGAAGTTAATTACTAACTAATAATCAGTCGCTCTAGACGCGCGAGGACAATGTTTCATCGCTCTGCTCGAAGTAGACGCTCCAGTGTCGACACACCACTCCATGCGTGACGTGACACAAAATTAAGTCACGTAATCTTTCCTGCTATACGCGACAATAATGTAAAGGCAGCGTTTGCATGGCTTCCGGCGCATAATAAAACGATTGACTCGTGTATGGAGCTAACCGCTCGAAAGCAACATCGCTACTATGAGAGACTTGGCAGTGGAGTCCCGTAGATTGATTGCGACTACCTTCGATTCTGCGTACGCCGTGCACCTATGGCTTGGCAAACAAGCATTTTTGCACTCCGCTCCCATTTGGAATGCGGCCGTTGCGGTCGCGATCGAACTCGTGACCTCGTGTTTAGTATAGGAGAACGCCATGGACACTGCACTACCGTGCTAAGTGGACGTTGAATATAACGATTTGTTGGCTGGCTACTTCGTTATGGGTCGTCGTTAAACGTCTTGCCGCGCAAAAAAGATGAGGAACAAGACATGAAGGAGACACTGCCCCTGACATGCGACACCACGTGCAGGGCTTTGCACTCACGCTCCATCGCCAGCGGTGCCGGGTTGGTCTCCTGGCAAACCAATAGTGCGTTACAGGTACCGTGACCTCACTTGGAGGTCCAGTTACCCTCTAGTGCTCACTTTTTTTTTTTACCGCTGGCAGCGCTCGAACGGTTTACATAGCAATAAAGGCTCAGAAATTGCTTTTTAGATCACGAAACATTAACCAAAGAAATGCAAGCTAGGGGCCGAATATAGGCGCGCGCGAAGGCTTTCAATAAATGACGCATTGATTAAACATGCAAATAGGTTCTACGGAGTGATCTCAGAACGTGTAGGAACGGTGACCGTTTGTTGGAGTGCACTCAATTGTACGTTTTCTTTCGTTTCTTCCCCCGAGAGTAGCTTGCACAGAACAATTTCTTCCCACAACAGGACCTAAGATCGATTGACGGTGATGCATAGTTGGCCGTACGGCTCGTCAAATTTCATGTCATCAATTGCATTGTAAGGATGCTCGATTAGCATTGAAGCAATGCAGCGACACACCGTATAATGCCACCGCCGGAAGGCGTTTCTCTCGCACGGATAGAGTGACTCGTTTTTGGTGCCTCAGATATCATTAACCTGGTTTCCGATTCTTCTATTTTTTTTTTTGATTAACGAGAAACCGCGTTTATATTAAAAATAAAACTAGAAGACAAGAATACGTAATTCTAGTTATAAGTTCTTTAGAAATTGAGAATGCAGAGAAACATTCAATTACAAAGTAACAATTTCTTGAATATTTCGCCTGACATCGTTTTCACGAAATGTGGTCAGAAGTACATTTATGTTAATGGCATCTTCTTTCGCTTCCTTTCCTGGATGTTAAGTGATCTAAATAAATTCGCAATGGCACTACAGCCAAAAATTGGTGAGTACGCGCAGAGTACTGAAGTATTCTCAGATCTTTCGAAAACCAAGACTGTATAAAGAAATTCGAAAGGTCGCAGGGTGATCTTCGTGAAAGAAAAAGTGAAAAAATCGCCATGACTGATAGCCTCAAGAAAGTTGCCAGCCAGACCCGCGCCGAACTTGCACACAACAACATTCGCTTTCGAGAAACCGAGCTGCGCTTTTTACTTCGCAGTGGTCCGGTTTTATTCAAGGGATTCTCGCTATGAGGGGGGGGGGGGGATATTCCTCCCGCCTCCAGATTTAGCGGAAACTCGTGCGGCTAACAGTAAGATTGCCTAATGTGAAAATGTTCGGGCTTGCTCGTGCTTCTGCGCGTACCTCTTACTGAAGAAGGTGCCCTGAAAGCGTGCAACGTCATAAAAAGCACAAAGCACGCTCAGAGTTCTAACCGACATCATGAATTATGGACCAGGAAGAAATCGCTGGCGTCACGTTAGGCGAAGCACTATTCAAAGAGAACAGCGTAAAATTTGTAAGGAATTACGAACATAGCAGCGGTTTTCCTGTCACGTCTACCCTGAGAGTAGAAGTTGGCAGAGCGCGCCATCGTGGTCTGCGCTAACATAATAAAGGTTTCGCCCCAATATACCTGAAAGCTCTCTGTAGCCTACAGCCTAACTTTCACTAAATTTCCTATTGTGCTCAACCTTACCTTTTACTCTGTTCTGTTTTGTCCGACACATTAGCCTCGCGATTTGTAGTGCCGTGCCTGTGGATATCGTCGTTTTCTTTTCTTTTCCGCATTCGCCAGCAACAAAATTAGTGAATAACCGCGAGCTGTTAGTTTATTTCTGCTTCGTTGCCTCTATACACCGTGGTAAGCTCACCCGTCGTCCGACTGCAGGCACATTTCAGAGGCCACGCTCGAAAGCCAAGAATCCATGCTGCCATGAAAAAAGGCAATGCCCGGGCAGTGAGATGCTGAAATACGCCCTTCGGTCACGGTGTACGCATTTATATGTACGCGACTTCTTTTTGCCGATTCTTTCCGGTAATCGCGAGAACAAAAAAAGAAAAGAAAACGCACCAGTTCATCTGCGCGTCAATTGAACCCTCTGCTTATACGAGTCGCATTTACTTCTGACTGCAGAGTATAGCTACACACGACCATTTCCCCAAAGGCACTGCAATGTTTGACGGGATGTTGCACACGCCGTGCCAGTCAGCGGTATTGATGGAATAGTTTTCCTGCCTTGGTGAGGCCTACATCGAATAATTATTTGATACGTGTGATTTGAGCCATTGATTTAAATATTTTCATTGCAAACAAGCTCTACATGAGTGTCTGAACAATAAATCGAAATGTAATTACTCTTTAGTTGTGAAGACTCAATAGAGAGGGCACGAGTGATCATCCTACGGCCTTGAATTTCTTGTTATGTACTCTGCGGTACCTTGGAATGAAATTATCTAACGTTGACACATTCATTGACAATACATCATAATTCGTGACAGAAGGGAACAACATAAAGCCGCACAGAAAGCGGCAGCCTTGGTAATGGAATTTATTTCAGAATATCCGTGGGTCACCACGCCATCTACAACAGTTTATTTATTTATTTATTTATTTATTTATTTATTTATTTATTTATTTATACCCTACAGGCGTTGGAGGCTGTTACATAGGCGGGGGGGGGGGGCATGCAACATCTTCAATGGTAACATATCACAAGTGACAACAATATACAAGGTAAAAAAGAAACGCGGAAAATATTCACACTCTAATGCAAGAGAGCAAAAATTAATGTAAGGCTAACTGGTGTTAAAGTTACATTTTATGCAATGCAGAACAATGCAGAACACTGCAATGGGTACACAATGCAATGCAAATGTATACAATGCAAGACACTGAAATATAGTACTCCCAAACAGTTCTTTTTAACTGTAAATAAATATAAAAAACAAGAAAAGAGAAAAAAAATAGGGAGAGCGATAAAGAGGGGACGAGCACAGTTGATGAACATTCTGGACATAAGATACGACCGAACAAGTATCTGAAATTGATTGAAGTCGAGTTCTGTTGCAATGCCAGATGGCAGCTTATTCCACTCGGTTGTAGTGCGTGGTATGAAAGAATAAGCTCATCATGATGTGCAACAAAAAGCGCGTTTTAGTTTCAAAGGATGATCATGACGAGGAAGTACAGTGGACGGGGTATGAAAAAAATCTTCGAGAAGGAAAGGGTGGTGATAAAGCTTATGAAAGAGTTTTAGGCGTGCTGTTTTGCGACGAATTGACAAATTCTCGAGTTCAGCACGCTGTTTTAACTCTGTCACACTAGTTGTTCGTGAATAGTCCGAAAAAATAAATCTCGTAGCAGGATTTTGTAGAGCTTCAACATCATTAATGAGGTATTCTTTTTCAGGGAGCTGAAACAATTGCGATTGCACACGATTTCCCAGCCAAGACCAAAATAGTCATGGAAGCACTCAGAGCACACATAAGACACCTTGGTCTAGCTCCTGCCCATCATCTAACCTCACTGCCAGAGGATCGACCACGTGCCTCCTTTTGTAAAACAGTTCTGCCATATCGTGCATAACTTCCATCTGGTTATACAGCACTAGCGAGAGTTCCGTTTCCCACATGGTGCTTGGCTCAAGCAAAAGTTCGACCAATGGTACCAGGAATACGAACAAAAGCCCAACTCTCGTCGCCAGCACTCAAGCAGCTTTCACTGCTCTTGCTGTACGACACATACAACGAGCATCGTCATCTATATACCGACGCTTCAACCACGGTGAATGGGTCTGCAGGATCGGTGATCTTTCACGCAAAAACCTCCACCATAAAGATTCGACTATCTCACCAGACTGCATGGACTGCCGCGGAGCTCGCAGCTATTCGTTCTGCACTTCGTGTAATTTCTGATGGACTACCCAAGAAATGGAGCGTGTTGAGTGACTCCAAGGCTGCTCTTTATTGTTTGGTTTCTGCCTTACACCGCGGACCCCATGAACAACTAGTTCTAGAAATCAGACTGCTACTTCACCACCTCGTCGAGCAAGGACACGACATCACGTTACACAGTGGATTCCAAACCACTGTGGCATAATGAACAATGAACATGCCAACACAGGAGCACGATCTGCACATGAGGAGGGCTGGCAAGACTCAGTTTCATTCTTAAGAACAGACGCTGCAATGAAAATTCGTGGGCTTGCAAATGAAGCCATCAGAACTTTATGGAACACACCAAGCTCGAAGCACACACGTCTACACCGACTCGACCCGTCCCTTCGACTTCGATCCCCATCCGGACTCTCTCGACTCGAGACAGCAGTACTTTGCCGACGGTGGCTTGGTGTCGCTTGCACAAGATCTTTCGCCTTCCGAGTCGGTATGGACGAGAGCGCGGCTTGCAGTCACTGTGGTGGCGAGGAGACCATAGAATATGTACTTTGCCACTGTCCTCGATACAGCGCTGTCAGGCTGTCACTCGCGACAGCGTTGGCACGCCTTGACGGCAGGCCACTTTCAGAACAGTCAGTCTTGGAATGCCGACAAGAACTGTCGTCGCACTGAAAGTCGGTCAAAGTTTTGTTGACCTTTTTACGTGGCAGTCGCCTATTAGGAAGACTATAATGATCCCATTCCGTCTCTCTTCATTTTTCTCGCGCTTTTATTTTTGTCACGCTCTTCTTTAAATCTTCACTTCCCCTTTCCCTTCCCCTAGTGCAGGGTAGCAAATCGGAGGTTTTAACTTTGGTTAACCTCCCTGCCTTTGTCTCATTTACATCTCTCTCTCTCTCTCTCTTGTTTAGGGTCCTGTAAGGCCGACGCATACTCAAGCTTTGGTCGAATTATTTTAGTGTATGCCAGTTCTCTAATGTGGGGTGAGGCGTGTGTTAGACTACGCTTGATGAGGCCTAGACAGCGGTTAGCAGATGCTAAAATGGTTGTAATGTGGCTTTTCCACGTAAGATCACTGCAGAAACGGAGCTCTAGGTACTCATAACTAGAGTCAAGCTCAACGCTAGTGTCGTTTAATACGTAAGAAGTTTGAAGTCTAGTAGTTCGATTAGTAAAGGACATAAATTTAGTCTTTGATGGATTCAGTGACAATGACCAAGTATTACACCAAGCACTTACAGAGTTAAGGTCAGTTTGAAGAGCCTATTTATCAATTACAGAAGAAATTTTATGTTAAATTACGCAGTCATCTGCGAAAAGTCTCTTTGTGGATGAAACGCTGTCTGGTAAATCATTAATAAAAACAAAAGAGAGTAATGACCCAAGCACGCTCCCTTGCGGTACACCTGGCGTCACCTGGCTACGTCAAACGTTAAAAATTTTTTACTAATGTGAACTGCATCCTGCAAGATAAGAAGTCTTTAATCCATGCGAGAGCCAGAGGTGAATGTTATACCTTGCCAGCGTTGTTAGAAGACGGTGGTGTGAAACACGGTCCAATGCCTTCGAGTAATCAAGGAATGTTGCGTCCATCTGAACACCAGCATCTATGGATGACTGCAGGTCATCAATAAAGTCAGCTACCTGCGTGTTGCATGAATATCCCTTGCGGAATCCATACTGATACTTCAAAATTACGTTGTGTTCTTCCAAATATTTGATAACCTGTGAATGTATGACGTGTTACAATTACCTGCAGGTTTTACTTGTTAAGTATATGGGTCTGTAGTAGAGGGGTGAAGAACTTAAAGACCGGAATGACCTTGGCAATTTCGCCAATCAATAGGAATGCTTGAGTTAGACAAGGATTGTAAAAATATTGCGGAGAGTATACGCGATAGTTCTTCAGCTGTCGTTTTTTAAAGAATGTTGTGATTGAATCCATTGTGCTCACACGTAGATGATAATTTTAGTCGGCTCGTCAAAGAAAAAATACCTACTTCGTCAATTACTATTTTAGACATCAGAAAGTGCGTCTAATGTTGGACACGTAGGGATATCTTCATGACCGAACACTGAGGAAAACGTGGCATTTAAAATCGGCGCACACATAAAGTCCGAAACTATCTCGCCATTTGAATCTGCGAGGATAACAACAGGATAAAAAGCTGGATTTATTGTGCGCCCGAACCTGTGAGAATTAGTGATAAGCATCGATGCCAAGTTATTACGAAAAAAATACTGACGTGTTGTTTTAAGCAGGGATTGGTACGGGGCATCGTGTTTTTCGTATCGTTTCCATGATGCAGACTGCCTGTCTTTGTCCGCGTTTCGATTGAGACGCTTCTTTTTGTTAATGAGACGTTTGAGTTGATTATTAAACCAAGGTCTGTTGCCGCATTTTATAGTAATAACTGGTAGATACCTCTCAGTTAGTCTGCAAAACGTGTCTCGCAAAAATACCCAGTTTTCTTCAACTGCTAGTGTTACGCGGTCCTCTAAAAGTTGGTCTGTAAACAATGCCAACTCCGAAATGATACTTGCATATTCAACTTTTTTGTAGCATCGTATGCGCTTAGACGTAACTTTCTTTTTATTTGGCTTTTGCGTCAGTTGACCAGTGATGGTGGTATGATCGGACAACCCATCAAGAAGATTAGTATGCGAACAGGAGGCGGGGTCATCAGTCAGAATGAGGTCAAGGATATTCGCTGACGTGGCTGAAGAATGCGTGGGGTCTGTAATGAGTTGTGTTAACGAAAAGTTTAGGCATGCATGAAAGAATGCACGTGCTTAATTTTTGTGAAACTGGAACAAGCTCAGTGTTCCAATTAATAGAAGGAAAATGAAAATCACCAAAAATAATTAGCACTGAATTCGGAAACACTTCCAAGACTTCGCTTATCACGCGATGAAATTCGCTTGAGAAATAAGTGCTATTTGCCAGGCGATAAAAAGTTGCAGCGACTATATTTCTATTTCCTTTCGTTTCACACTGAATACAGATGATGATGCACTCAAGAAGTGTGGTGATATTGACAGGCGAAACAACGCAATCTTTTTTCACCGCAATGAACACTCCACCATCTCTTCTTGGCTTGCGATCACAGCGAAATAATTTGAATTCTCGTGAAGTGACAAGTATGCTGCTATCAGGATACGTGTCATCCAACCGTGTTTCGATGAGAGCTGCCAGGCACGCTTAGCTTGATTCAGTAAGCGATGAAAGAGCGATATTTTTAGATATCACGCTCCTGATGTTCGTGTGCAGAAAGGTAAAGCTGCGCGATTTCTCTGCACATGATGACGAAGGCAAGCGCACCACAGTCCTTGGGAAGTTGGTACAAGTTTGTCAAACTTCCGGGCCCGGGGATAAACCAACTGCTTCATTTGAGTCAGTGTCCCAGATGTACGTCTCATTGTTTAACACTAGTTCGTTAAACACAAGTCTCATGTGGTCACCATCTTTTCGGATTGTTTTACCGTACTGCCACAACTTGCGACGATTATCTCGCACGTCCTATGAGTAGTCGTGGCCAATGCTGAAAACTGTGTTCTCCAGTGTATAGCCACCGGCTTAGCACACTTTCAACTTCTTGCTCATTAATGAACTTGACAAGGATCGGTAGCCTTCTTTCTGCAGAAAAGCGACCCAGTCGATGTCCCCTGGCAACTGAAGTGCCTGTGATTTCTAGCTGGTTTTCGCAGATTTCCGCAACAAGGTGCTCTGAAGATTCCCATTGTTCATTTTGTTGCGAATCAATTATGCCATAAAATAAAATATTTGACCTTCGAGATCTATTTTCCAAATCGTCAACCTTGTCCTGTATTTTTGAAACGAATTCTTTGCTAGAGGCTGGCGATGAAGTATTTGCCAGCTGAACTTTGGATTGTAGGTCATCAATAGTGTGTTGTATTTGCGGAAGGTTTGCATCAACATTGTTGGGAAGCTTAAGCAAGGCCATTGACTGAACCTTCGAGTTCAGCTCGACAACTCGATTAGTTAGAGACTCTAGATCACATTTAACCGAAACATGAAGCTGTAATACCTCGATTATTGATTCTTGAAGGTTTGCGTTATTACTTTCAAGGCGCTGAACTGTTCAAAATACAGAATCAAGCTTTTCTTCCTGGGCCTGCGTCATAGGTCCTGTATTAGACTCAATATCCCCGAACCATAATAAGAGGCGCCAAACATACACAGCAAAATCACGAGCACGCTTCAGAAAATCGGCTGGCCACAACACCACAAAAAGGCATACATCTTTATTGCGGTAACACTTGGTCTCGTAGTAACTAACCTGAAACAACATTTCAGTTGACCGCTGCGTCGTAAATGCGGCGTCGTGGCCCGTTCCGCCAACGAAGAATCCGCCGTTTTCTACCCGGCCCTCAGCTTACCGGGTGCCATTTTGCCAGCCGAAAATCCATTTAGTGACCGTGACGGATACAATATGCTCAAAGGCGGTTGACAGTTCTTAAGTTAGTTTAGAGGTGTACATCTTTTCACATTATATTGCCTGTGTGGGCGTACTGCATACCCACACATTGTGTAAAAGAAAGAAAAAAACACTAGAAAGCCGTGAACATGTTAGAAAGGAAACGTCAAATAAAAATAAAAATCGGGAGAGACACTTAAGACTGCTTACGTGTGGGATTGCGAAAGCGTGGGCCTTATAATGTAAAACTGTTCCAATCTATTTTTATTCCAATCGCCTGATGTCAAATTTACATAAGCACCGGCGTAAACATCGGGCGCTAACGCGCCGCGTTGTTTGAAATCAAACGCGCTTCTCGTCTATAGGAGGTCACCGTTTTGCTTTCAAATCGAATAACATTGTCTGCTTTCAGCAGTTTTTCTGATCTAATTGTCTCACACGAGGAGAGGATGAAACTCAGTGGAGAGGGTTTCGTTGGGGCCGAGACATTACAGTGAAAGCAGGTAACCGGATGAGGAGGGTGACGCCATCGTCTGCGATTCGTACACTTCTTCTTACTGAGCTTGCAGTGTCTGGTCAAAAACCGCGGCGGCGTGCAACGGAAGGTTGAAATGCCGCTAAAACGGATCCTCAGCGAAGATGGGTTGGCAGAGCAATGTCATATATGTGCCGAAAGGCCTCGATAATGTTAAACTGCCACGCAGAAATGTTTATTATAAGCAAATGAATCCATGCTCCCCCGCAGCTCCGAGTTGCCAGTACCGGAGCGATCGGCGGGCAGCCATCTTTTATTCCTTTCAGGACGGGGCAGTGCCCAGCTATTCGGAAAGAAATTTAGTTCTGTTCACTATATTGTTACGGCGCAACCAAGAGTGACGCAAGTCAGAAGAAGACAATTTGACATGTAGAAGTGGAACCGGTCTCGACAGCCGTCTTAATTATGCATCGTTGTCTCTCTGGTAAATATTGTAAATACATTTTTATATCTCACTTCTGCAGCGTAACAAATTGATGAGAGGTGCTGGGTACCACGGCAAATGACAACGGAGCTCCGCAGTGGTCGTTACCTCGAACTGGACAGCATGACGGACGAAACAGGACCCAACATGGCGCGGCCCACATCAGCACCTACAACCTAGATGATAGTTCCGGCTCAGCCGCGGGATCGAGGAACGTTCTGCGGCACCGACAACCTCGACATGGAAGACTGGATAGCCACGTATGAGCGTGTAAGTGCCCACAATAAATAAAATCCGACGATTATGTTGGCTAACTCGGTCTTCTACCTACAAGGCACGGCCAAGGTGTGGTATGACAACCGCGAGGAAGATCTTAACGACAGGGACACGTGCAAACAGAAGCTGAGGGACTTATTCGGCCGTCCCGTCGGGCAGAAGAGCACCGCTAAGAAAGAAGTAGCGACCCGCGCCCAGACGTCAACAGAATCATACGTCTCTTACATACAGGACGTGCCGGCTCTGTGCCGCAAGGATGACAGTGATATGGCTGAGTCAGACAAGGTTGGGAATATACTGAAGATGATCGCTGACGATGCTTTCAACCTGTTCATGTGCAAAAATTGTGAAACAGTACAGGATAGCATAAAATAGTGTCAACGCTTTGAGAAGGCGAAGAGCCGCCGCATTCCAACGCCGTTCGCACGTCTGCCGAAAACAGCTGCGGCATCCTCTTGCGATGACAGACTAGGAGTGCAGCGACTATCATCAACAGATGACCTGATGCGGATAGTGCGGAGAGAACTTGAAGCCTTGGCTCCTGCAATCCTTTTTCCCGCCCCAGTGAACCGAACAACCTGCCTACAGCACCATTTGTGCTGCCTACAGCAATAGTCCGCGAATAACTGGCTTATCTTGGAGTTCACTCTGTATGTGCCGTTGCTACTTCACAGCTGTCTCATGCTCAAGGTCCATCGACTGGTCCGTGCTATTCTGCGCACTACCGAAATCCAGCCGAGTGGCGAACTTCAGACGATTGGCCAATCTGTTTTGCCTACCGGCGTGTTGGTCACGTTGCTCACCATTGTAGCAACCGTACTGTCTCCTCCCATCTGCGACCGCCATTCACCAGTTATTATCGCCCGGAACCGAGGGAGCGTCGTCACCAGCCTTCATTGGCGCCGCAACAGCCAATGACGCTCGTGCTCCTTGGAACAGTCTCTCGCCGTCATTCCGACGTCAGCAGTACCGTTCGCCACCAGCCCGTCCACTATCATCCATATCGCCGCAGGCTCGTCGACGACCGACGAGCCCCGGTGCCCGTCTCCGGAAAATTAAGCGATGCAGCTCCTGGAAGTGACACTGCATTGACGGCTCGTCCACAAAACCCTCTGATCACTTTGCCGACCAAACAGAACTTGATGCACGTTTTAGTCAATGGCGTCGGTGTCCCAGCATTCACTGACACTGGAGCGCACGTATCCGGGATGAGTGCCCAATCGCGTCGACGCGTGAACAAAGTTCTCATACCGGCTGCATCACGCACCCTCCGCGTTGCCGACGGAGGAAAGCTCACCGTGCTTGGTATGTGCACCGCTCGCACTGGCATCGCAGGGCGCCTAACGATTGTTTGCCGTTTTGAAATAATGTCCTTACGATGTTATACTCGGCTTAGACATTTTATCGTCCCATTCAGCCCTGTTTGATTGCGCGTCTAGTGTCATTCAACTGCCCCACGGCTGCTACAGTTCACCACTCATACAACCACGGTTATGCTTTCCCGAAGACATCCGCCTGTCTCCTCAAGCCACTACGTACGTCACTCTACTGTCGTCTCCATCTGTTCCTGACGGTGTCTATGTATTATCTCCCACCGCTGACATACTGCTTGAAAGAAATTTGGCCGTTCCACATACCCGTGCTCACTGGTACAGGCAATCAGACTTCGCTCCCTCTCCTTAATTTTAGCGGCTCGACTCAGATTCTTCCCAGAGGCATGTCTTTGGGCGACATCTAGCCTGTGAACCATTGCGACATACTAGCTCTTGACGCTGAAATTCCGTCGCCCTCAGCACAAACCTCCGGTTCACCGATTCTCACTGACGAACTTAGCAAGATGACTACAACTGATCTTCTGGCACAAGCTGCTGACCTCCGTCGCCGCTTTCAAAGTTACCGCGACATTTTTTACCTTGACAGCCGCTTTATCTCAGACATCTTGACGGCTTTATCTCAGACATCGGTGGTCACCCGTCATATTTACACCGGAGATGTCAATCCGATACGCCGCCGGCCGTACCATGTTTCACATGCTGAACGACCAGCGATACAACGAAAAGTCGATAAGGTGTTGACTAAAGGCGTTATCGAGCCATCTTGCAGTCCGTGAGCGTCCCCTGTTGTCCTTGTCAGGAAGAACGACGGCAGTTGGCGCCATTCTGTGGATTACAGACACCTCAGCAAAATCACACGTGAGCTTGTCTACCCCTTTCCGCGTGTTGATGACGCCTTGGACTGCTTGCACAGAGCCAAGTACTTTTCATCGATAGACCTCCGATGAGGCTATTGGCACATCTCGGTAGATGACATGGCCGGTGAGAAAACTACCTTCGTAACACCTGACGGCCTCTACCAATTCAAGGTTATGTCGTTCGGCCTTTGTAATTCTGCGGCAACATTCGAAAGAATGATGGACTTCTTACTTCGGGGCTATAAATGGTCCACATGTCTGTGTTATATAGACGATGTCATAGTCTTTTCACCAACATTCATGAGTCATCGAACGCGTCTATCGGCTATTCTTGCTGCCAGCCTTCAGAAGAGTAGGCAGGCGTTGTGCCCCTTCCGGTGGCAGTTGCCAGCCTGCTCTTCGCTTTCCCTTTCCTGTTAACTGTGTATATGTCTTCAAAACAAATAATAATAATAATAATAATAATAATAATAATAATAATGATTGCAAGCGCCAGCCTCCTTTCGTCACCCGCCGAGAGGAATTTTTTCAGTTACGGAACGTTGGTGCTTGGCGTTAGTTTAGGCAGTTGCCAAACTGCCAAGTTGTCAAATCTGCTGTGCTGCGCCCACTGGACGCCTTCACCCCATCGCTGTGCCCTCAGAACCATTCTTTCGCATTGGTCTCGATCTTCTCAGCCCTTTATGGACGTCGAAATCTGGCAATAAGTGGGTCGTTGTTGTGACTGATTACGCGACCCGGTACGCGATCACCCGACTTTTGCGCACAAGCTGTGCAATCGAGGTGGCAGATTTCCTTTTACATGACGTCAACCTCCATCGCGGCGCATCCCGGCAACTCCTCACTGATCGCGCCGCACCTTCTTCTACCGCGTAGTTGAAGACCTACTTCGCTCCTGTTCTGCCGAGCACATGCTTTCCACCGGCTACCACCCGCAGACAGACTGTCCGAGCGTCTCAATCGCACGTTGAGAGAAATGCTCTCTATGTACGTTTCTGACGACCACAGTGATTGGGACAGCACGTTGCTTTTCGTGATCTTCGCCTATAATTCTTCCCGTCATCAGAACGCTGGCTTTTCACCCTTTAACCTTCTGTTCGGCCGCCACCCTTCATTGCCCTTTGACACACTGCTTCCTTTCTCGAGGAACACTCTCACTGAATACGCTCAAGACGTCTTCGCCCGAGTTCGCACGGCACGCCAGACTGCCGGCTCACTGAGTCTCAGGCGCAGAAGATCCGGTACGACAGCCGACATCGGGACATTCGATTTGCCCCTGGCTCCGTTGTCCTCCTATGGACACCATGTCGCCGTGTCAGCTTGTCTGAAAAGCTGCTGCTGCACTACACAGGGCGCTACACAATATTGCGTAAGCTTGGCGATGTCAACCACGAGATCACTCCGCTGGACTAGCGTGTCCCCACCGACATTGTGCGTGTGTGCCAGCTGAAGCCTTACTTTACCGCAAGTTCACCTGCCTTATAGTTAGCGCCGAGATGGCGCCTTCACAGGCAGGGGTTATGTTACGGCGCAACCAAGAGTGGCGCCAGTGAGAAGACGACGATTTGACGTGTGGAGGTGGAATCGGTCTCGACAGCCATCTTGTTTAGGCATCGTTGTCTCTCTCTTGTAAATATTGTTACGGGGATGTTGGGAGTATAGAATATTGTGTTTACAATATATATACAAAATGAGTGAGAGTAGTTAAGATGACTGACCACCAACAACACGCAGCAGCCAGCGTCCCACGATCTTCGTCTTCCTCTCTTCCCTTATCCTTCCGTAACAGGACCCACGGGTGGGGAAGCGCCGTCTCGGCGCATGGAAGGTGAATAATTGCGAGCGAAGTATGGCTTCAGCTGGGAAACGTGGACAACGTAAACAGGCGTCGGACTTGAGGGTGCATCAAACTGTAGCGGCGCAATCTTGTAATTTAAGTCGTTAACTTGACGTAGGACTTCATAAGGCCCTGTGTAGCGAGAGAGAAGCTTCTGGGAGAGGCCAACATTACGACATGGTGACCAAAGGAGCACCCAAGCACCTGGCGCGAACTTAACATCGTGATGGCACCGGTCATAACGCTCTTGTTGTATATGCTGCGAGGCTAATAAACGAGATCGGGCGACTTGACGTGCCATGTGAGCGCGATCGATGACTTCACGAGCGTACTCAGTTGCAACACGTGACACGGAAGGGAGGATGGTGTCAAACGGCAATGTGGGCTCGCGACCGTACAAAATATAAAAAGGTGAATATCCTGTGGTGTCATGTC
This sequence comes from Dermacentor variabilis, assembly GCF_050947875.1. Lineage (NCBI taxonomy): Eukaryota > Metazoa > Arthropoda > Arachnida > Ixodida > Ixodidae > Dermacentor > Dermacentor variabilis. The sequence continues at coordinate 157,567,594 of NC_134568.1, read as the reverse complement.
GGGACGACTTATACGCGAACGTCACGGAGGCCAGCGTGGCGTCGCTGTCGCGGTGAACGTTGGAGACGTACAACAGCAGCATCTCTGTGATTGTTCGCTTGAGACATTCCGTAAGACCGTTCGTTTGTGGGTGGCAGGCGGTGGCCAGCTTGTGCTCAGTGGCACAAAAGCGGAGGACATCGTCGACAATTCGAGACAAGAACAAGCGGCCGCAGTCTGTAAGTAACTGTCGAGGTGCACCGTGGTGGAGAATGACGTCGAGGAGGAGAAAATCGGCGACGTCTGTTGCGCAACTAGTCGGCAACACCTTTGTTATCGCGTAGCGTGTCGCGTAATCAGTAGCGACGGCGATCCACTTATTCCCTCTAGTCGTCGTCGGAAAAGGACAAAGCAGGTCAAGGCCTACGCGAAAGAACGGTTCAGAGAGAACTTCGATCGGGTGGAGTCGTCCAACAGATGGCAGGGGAGGTTTCTTCCGGCGCTGACACAATTCGCAAGCTGCGACATAACGACGGACGGAGCGGTAGAGACCAGGCCAGAACAACCGGCGTCGTACGCGGTCGTATGTACGCAAAACCCCAAGGTGTCCCGCCGTCGGTGCATCGTGAAGTTGTTCGAGAGCGACGCATCGCAGATGACTAGGAAGGACAAGAAGCAACTCAGGGCCGTCAGGATTGATATTGCGGCGGTAGAGGATGCCGTCGTGCAGAACGAACATGGGGCACGTGGCGTCAGTGCTGCCAGATTGCACTCCAGCGATGATGGACTGTAAGGATTCGTCGCGTTGTTGTTCAGCGCGCATGTTGGTCATGTCAGTAAAAGCAATCACGGAGGTCACCGGATCATGCGCAGCAGGATCAGAGGAATCCACGGGGTGACGAGAGACACAGTCAGCGTCCTTGTGCAGACGTCCAGACTTATAATTGACAACAAACGAAAATTTCTGGAGCCGCAAAGCTCAGCGACCAAGCCGTCCTGTCGGGTCTCGGACGGAAGGCAGCCAGCAGAGAGCGTGGTGGTCTGTAACGACCGAAAACGTGCGGCCGTACAAATATGGCCGGAACTTGGCGACAGCCGAAACTAAAGCCAAACATTCCCGCTCGGGGATAGAGTAATTTCTCTCGGCAGGTGACAGCAGGCGGCTGGCGTAAGCTATCATGCACTCGGTACCATTCTGTTGTTGGGCGAGAACAGCGCCGATTCCATGGTCGCTTGCGTTAATGTGGACTTCATTCAGTGCAGATGAATCAAAGTGGGCAAGTATGGGAGGGGTGATAAGAAATCCGATGACAGCGACGAACGCGTGAGTCGGCTCCGGACCCCATGAGAATGGCGTGGTCTTCTTTAGAATATCTGTCAAGGGCGGAGAAATGTCGGCGAAGTTTTTGACGAAATGGCGAAAGTAAGAACACAGGCCGACGAAGCAGTGCACGTCAGAAGCAGAACGTGGCACAGAGAAACTGCGTACGGCGCGAACTTTTTGCGAATCTGGTTGGACACCGGATGCGTCAGCAAGGTGTCGCAACACGGTAATCTGACGGCGCCCGAATTGACACTTCGTGGACTTCAGTTCGAGGCCGGCTTTTCGGAAGACCGCAAGAATGGCAGCGAGTCGGGTAAGGAGGCTGCCGAACGTGGGAGAAAAAACAATAACGACGTCAAGGTAACAGAGACAGGTGCTGCATTTGTAGCCTCGCAGAAGAGGGTCCATCATACGTTCAAATGTCGCAGGAGCACTGCATAGGCCAAAGGGCATTACTTTGAACTGATATAAGCTATCTGGCGTGATGAAGGCCGTTTTCTCGCGGTCCATTTCATCAACTGAAATCTGCCAGTAGCCGGATCAAAGATCGATGGACGAGAAGTATTTAGCTCCGTGCAAGCAGTCCAAGGCGTCATCGATGCGAGGCAGTGGGTGGACGTCTTTTCGCGTGACCTTGTTTAAGTGGTGATAATCGACGCACAAACGCCAGTTACCATCTTTCTTTTTCACAAGGACGACAGGTGAAGCCCAAGGCTGGCGGATGGCTCGATTACCCCTTTGCGGAGCATTTTGTCCACTTCTGATTGGATGACTCGACGTTCAGCATGCGATACACGATAGGGACGCCGACGAATAGGATTCATTTCTCCAGTGTTTATACGGTGCCGAACAGATGTTTGGCCTAAAGGCCTGTCGCCGAAACCGAAGATGTCACTGTGCGATTCAAGCAGGAGACGTATGTCCGTGGCCTGTGCAGATGTGAGGTCAGGTGCAATCATTTTCGCGAAGTCATCCGTTAAGGAACCAGAGCTGTGAGCTGCAATTGGCGCTAACAAACCCCTCTCGTCATTCAGACTCTCAATGTCAAATTCGGAACCACTAGAAACACTGGCCAAGAACATGCCGGCCGGAATGACTTAGGGTACAGGCTGAAATTCAGAAACTGTAGGACAACGTTGTTACTAGTAAGTGTGACCACCGTGTGCGGAACAGCAACGTTCCGGTTCAAAAGCACGTCGATCATGGGGCGAAGCACATATTCACCGTCAGGAATCTGTGGCTGGGCGGTCAAAGTGACGTAAGTAACTGCCTGGGTGACAGACGGACATCTTGAAGCAAGCACAAGTGCGGCGGGGCGGTGCTCGGAGCATCGGCGAGTTGAGACAGTTCTAACTGTAGAACGCCGGTCGCGCAGTCGATGAGAGCAGAATGAATGGATAAAAAGTCCAAGCCAAGGACAACATCGTGAGGGCAGTTGTCGATCACAGCAAAGAGATGTAGGGTGGCCGGCTATACTTAAACGTGCAGTACACATTCCAAGAAAAACCAGCACGTCGCCGTCGGCCACACGAAGCACTCGGGCAGCTGCTGGGGTGAAGACCTTTTTTAAATGTCTACGTACGCTAGCACTCATCACAGATACGTGGGCTCCAGTGTCGACGAGTGCTTGGACAGTTACGCCGTCTATTTTAACGTCAGTTACGCTTCTCCTTGTGGGCACAGACAGAGGATTTGCTGCAGTAGTCGGTAATGCAGCACCACCTCCGAGGGCTGCATTTCCTAGTTTTGCGATAGGGTGCGGCCAAAAGCCCCAGGGGACGAAAGAAGACGTGGCTGCGGCGAACGGGAAGGTGGTCGACGTGTTTGCGATGAACAAGACTGGTGTCCGCGCGGCGATGGTGAGCGGCTGTAATACGTGTTCCTAGCAGAGTTTCTGTTTTTGTTTGAATATACTGCAGGCTCTTCATGGCCCGTGCAAGATTGGTACAGAAATGTAATGATAAAAAAATTATGGTGAAAAGTCAATAGACTGAATGCGGTTAATAAAAGAGTCGATGTTATTGCAACACACAATATCGTTAGTTAACTTATTCCACTGGGAAATGGCCGACGGAAAAAGGGAATGTTTGTCAACATTAACACGACTTGGGGGAAGATAGATTGTTTTGGAATGATTTAGTCTGGTTGAGCGTTTTAATCTGCTTTTTGGCGCTGTTAGACTCGACGGTGGGCGAAAATTGCGGGCATTGCGGGAATTGGCGACATCACACACAGAATGTAAACCAATGTTTTCAAGTTCCAGGCGAACGATGGCTTGTACGAGGGGAAGTGAAAATGTCATAGCATCAGGGCTACCTGCACAGAAAGCTGTGGGTGCCATCGCATCCAGTTCACGTCTAACGATTCACACCACGTACTCTGACGGCGACGCATGCTGCTGTTGATTTTCACACGTCGACGTTGCGGCAGCATTGGGAAGTCTGGCGAATGATGTTAAGAACGGCCCAGCTGAAGTGCAAGTGTTGTCAGCCAGTTGCGACAACGGACGTCAACGTTTCCTAGAGTGCCGCCGCAAACATCTAGCCACGGCGTCACTAAATCGCCATTGTGACTGAATGAGTTCGGCGGGCCAACTATTGTTACCGAACCCACCAACGCGGATCTGATCTGCTATGAGTGGGGTAGTTGCCGCGGGAACGTCGTCGGAGGCCCCTTCCCACGCGCCGACCAAGACGCAAGACAATGGCTACCCGGGCGCACTGCGAGGGTCCGCTCCGAGTTCTACGAAATCCGTGTGATGTCGGTTTCAGACCGTGAACCTCTGTGTGTGTGTGTAAACCGACCCGCGGAGAGGCGGTGTGTTTGCGATGACTGGACAAACGTTTCCGCTACCTTGGAATCGGGGGCGGACCGAGTGTTTATAAACGGCTGTTGTGCGGATGCTCGATACACTTTTCTTAAGCACTCATGTTGGACTGAGACTCTCTCTCTCAAGCAGTCATGTTAGACTGAGACACTCTCTCAAGCAGTCGTGTTAGACTGACGTACTTTCTCTCGCAGTCATGCTAGACTGATGAACTGCATGTAAATACTGTAAAAAAACCCATATTCCTCGTTCTCGATGAGAAGCAGTACTTCCCTTCATCAACGTCCTCAGCGTGGATAAGTTGAACGACGGCATGGGCCAGCTACCTTCGAATTCATACCGGACTCCAATCTTGACAACGGATCACGAGCGATGGCATTGAGCCCACAATCCTGACAATGGTTGCAAGATGCGTCGACTTTTGGCCTGCTTGAACTGTCGGCACTCTTTAATGATTGCATCAACTGTAGAGCAGCTTTTGCGCATGAGCAGAGTAAAGCCGTCGTCTGCAATGCCCTTAAGCACGTGCCCGACCTTCTCATCTTCTGTCATGTCATGATCGGCTTTACGACAAAGTGCCAGCACGTCCTGGATGTACGAGACATAGGACTTCGTGGGGGAGTGGGCACGGGAGGCCAGTTCCTGCTTTGCGGCAATTTTACGGTCGGCTGGTTTGCCAAAGAAGTCTCTCAATGTCTCTTTGCATTGGTCCCAGCTGGTTGGCTCGTCTTCGTGGTTTTCGTACCACACCTTTGCCGTGCCTCTTAGGTAGAACAACAGGTTAGCTAGCATAAGCGTAGGGTCCCCACTGTTGGTTCCACTCAAGCGTTTGCACATGGCCACCCACTCTTCAACGTCGGCGCCATCGGTCCCGCAGAATGTTCCAGGATATCCTTGGGTTGCACGAAGGAAGACGACGACGACGAACGTGCCAGTAAGCGTCGAAGACCGACTCCCGCTTCTGAAAATGATTTCGGTGATTTAGTTTGAGCCCAGTGCGACTATTTTAGTGCCAACGGACTCTTTAGGTTGTGGCGATCCCGTAGACACCCGACTCTTGAAGGTGGGTGGCCTTGTTGCGATTTTATCGGCCTTTTCCGTCCAGACCACGCCGCTGCGACGCTAACCCTAGCCGCGCTTGTGTTAGCGCGGCGACGTGCTGCTGCGGCGCCAGATTTTCTCGTCAGTGTCTGCAGTGATGGAATGTGAAGTGGAAGGGGAGCTTCTGACTCCCGAGGAATTTTCCAAGGATCCCGGATGGCAAACAGTTGCTGCCAGGCGCTCCGGAGCCAAATCGGCGCCCGTCGAGCGAGTTGGTGCCATTTCTACCGGCGCTAAGCCAAATGACAACGCGACCGCAACGGGTCGCCGAGACCGCAGCAGCGCTAAAGCCAAAATTATTCGGGGTGGAAGGATGCCTCCGCTGCCCAAAGAAGACGCGAAGATCATCGTCAGGCCGAAGGGAGGTCTGAACATCAGCAAGGTGGGGCCGACAGTTGTGGCCGAGGCCATATGGAACGCAGTCGGTTTCGACCAGGCGAAGCGGGACTCGGACACGATGTGCCCGAATTTCCAACAAAATATCATGGTCATCAGCACCCCCAGCAGAGAGAATGCGACCCTCTACGTCAGGGTCGAGTGCATCGCTGTTGGCGGCCAGCAGCACGAGGTGAACGCGTACGAGGCAGCGCCCAACTCTACGTGCAAAGGCGTCATCCGCGGCATCGCACCGAGTGAAGGCCCGGAGGAGCTCGATCGCAAGATTGTCAACTCGAAGAACCTGCTGGCCTTGGGAGCCAAACGAATCAAGAGCACGGGCACCGTGGTTGTGGTCTTCGACGGCTACAAGGTGCCCAACTACGTGTCGTACGGCGGCACACTTGTCAGGTGTGCATTATATAGGAAGCAAGTGGAGGTGTGCTACGCCTGTGGCCGCCTCGGGCATCGAGCGGACGTCTGCCCCTCGCCGGACGAAACTATGTGCAGGGGATGCGGCATCGCCAACCCGGACGAACAACACAAGTGCGACCCCAAATGCAGGCTGTGCGGAGGCCGACACTTCACCGCTGCCAAGGAGTGCAAGCAGAGGTACCAGACGCCGTACCTCGTCAGACGCAGGCGCGGGGACCGATCCCGAGCCAATAGAAGCAAGTCTCCGGCCCTCGCCATGGGCGAGCGACAACTCCCGGCCGCCGCCGGTCGCTCCGCGGCTCGCGGGTGCTCTAGATCCAGGAGCCCCTCTCCACCTTCCGGACGCCGTTCCAGGTCCAGGGGCAGATCCCGGTCCAGGGGCAGATCTATGTCCAGGGGCAGATCCGGAAGCCACTCCAGGAGCCGCTCTGTCTCAAGGGCCCGGTATGGGTCCAGTGCCGGCCAGCAGAGGCAGAGAAAGTCGACGCTATCGTGGGCAGATATGGTTGCTGGCGGCGCCCATGCGAGATCCACCCGGGGCCCACGCGACCCGCTTCCAGAGCAATCCAGGGAGGCAGAGGTAGCGCGCCTTATGAAGGAAAACGCGGACTTAAAAGAAATGATCAGAAAGATGGCTAACGAAATGATAGAGATTAAGAAATTAGTAATCAGTCAGAGTGTTACATCCAACGCGTCGGCGCCGACCGCCACAGAAGCACCAGTTCCGGCCTGCGACTCGGCCGGCGCCGCCAAGCGTAGGGCAGTTTCCAGTAAGGACGATTCAGATTCGCAAACTTATGAGATCAAAGGCATGCTGGCCACGCTCACCAAGAGCGTGCAGCAGTTACAACAAGGCTTAGCACAGGTGCAAGTCGCCCTAGGAGACCCGAGGAGAGGCCTAGGCGCGCTGGCCGATCGCATGGACGCCCTCGAGCGTCTGGTGATTCCGAATAATACGTCCGTAACTCCTATGCAGGTCGTTGTTCCGAACGCGTCGGGGACTCAAATCAGGGCTACGAGCACATCGGCACGTCAGAGTGGGGGGAACTTCTTGCGTGCACCTGTGCTTACAGCGGGTACCCCGGACAATTTATCTAATCATGGATAGTGCCAAAGAGGAGTTCAAAATTTGGCAGTGGAACTGCAGGGGGTACTCCAATAAGAGGGCTCCTTTGCAGCAATATTTAAGGTCACTACGTAACAAACCACAAGTAATAGCATTACAGGAAACCCTCGTCTCTGCCGCATCCCTCTCTGGTTATCGTGCCGTCTCCGTGCAGGCCGAAGGTCGGGGAGTGTGCACGTTAGTTGACAGGAGGCTCACACACTTGTCTCACGACCTGAAGCTGGCGAGTTGCAAGGTCGAATACGTCATGGCGGAGGTTCTGCTCAATACGAGACAACGCAACCAGCGGAGAAACAGCGTGTTCATACTCAACATCTACAGCAATCCTAGGGACTCGCAACAGCAGTTCAAAACGATACTCAAGAAGTCCGTCGACCTGGCCGGCACCCATCCCTTGGTCGTCGTCGGAGATTTCAACGCACCGTACGGCGTGTGGGGGTACGTCTACGACACGAGCAAGGGTCGGGGTCTGTGGCAGAACGCCAACGAAATGGACCTCACGCTCATCACGGACAAGGCGTTCCCCACCCGAATCGGCAACTCGGTTAGCCGGGACACCACCCCCGATCTGGCGTTCGTGAAGAACGTCGAGGGAGCCGAGTGGAGCAACACCGCAATAAATTTTGGTAGCGACCATTATGTGCTCGAGACCCGCTTCGAAGTCACCCGAAGTAAATCCAGACAATTCACTGTCACGGACTGGGACCTTTTTCGCAAGCTCCGCGGCAACGACAGCGCACCCGTCCCAAAAGACCTGGAAGATTGGTGCGAGCGAATCAAGAGTGACGCCGAGTCATCCACTAAGAAGATCGTCAGCGACCTGGAGGTAGAAAAGATGGACAGTAGGCTGGCCCATCTGATCGAGGCCAAGCAGGCGCTGCTTCTGAGATGGAAAGGACAAAGGTTTAACCGAAGATTGAGGAAAAAGATCTCCGAGCTTAACAAGGCCATCGAAGATCACTGTCGGACCCTCGGCAAGCAGCAATGGGACGAGGTCTGTGACTCGATCGACGGGCAGATGCGTAACGGCAAGTCCTGGGGAATGCTTAAACATCTCCTCGACGAGGGCAGCACCAGATCCAGTCAGAGACACACGCTCGCCAGAGCCCTTCACGAAGCTACCATATCCTGTTCCGGGGACGAGCTGGTTGCCAAGCTCATGGAGAAATACCTTCCCATAAAGCATGGCGACGAGGAAGACCGGTTTCCCGACTACATCGGACCAGCCCGTCCGGAATTGGACGAAGACTTCACCGTGGGGGAAATTAGGCAAGCCATTTTCGCGCTCAAGGGGAAGTGTGCGCCAGGTGCCGACAGAATCACCAACAAGATGCTGCGGAACCTTGACGACGGTTCGATCGCATACCTCACCGAGAAGATCAATGAGACGTGGAAAAACGGCAGCGTCCCAGAGCAATGGAAGAGCGCCAACGTCGTCCTGATCCCCAAACCCGGCAAGGCTCCGAACGTGGACAACCTCCGACCGATCTCTCTCACCTCCTGCGTTGGGAAAGTGGCGGAGCACGTCGTCCTCAACAGACTAAACAGATATCTCGAAGAGAACAACATCTATACTCACAACATGATTGGCTTTCGTGCCGGCCTCTCGTCGCAGGACGCCATGAAGATGATCAAACATCACATCATCGATGGCAGTACCAGAGACACCAGGGCCCTGCTCGGACTCGACCTGGAGAAAGCATTTGACAACGTTCTCCACGAATACATTCTGGCCTCCGTGGCCGACCTCAAGCTGGGCCCCAGACTATATAACTACGTCCGTTCGTTCCTGACGGGGAGGAAAGCGAGGCTGCGGATCGGCGACTTCGTCTCCGACGAGGTGCTCCTGGGCGCACGGGGCACGCCGCAAGGCTCGGTCATTTCGCCTGCTCTCTTCAACATCTGCATGATCGGTCTCTCGAGGAATCTGGCCCAAGTTGAAGGAATCAAACACACCATCTACGCAGACGACATCACCATCTGGTGCACCGGCGGTAGCGAAGGGCGAGTGGAAAGCGCCATGCAAGAGGCGGTAGACGTCACGGAGCAGTACCTGCTACCCACCGGACTCAGATGTTCCCCGACCAAATCTGAGCTTCTCCTTTATAGAAAAGAAAAAGGCCGCAGACCCAAGGGCTGGAAACCGGTCTCGGAAAGTGACATTCACCTGTTCACTCGGAGCGGTGACCCGATACCCAGGGTCGACACCATCCGAGTCCTGGGTATGTTCATAGAATCACGCGGCGGCAACGGCACTGCGCTACGCAAGATAATTGCGAAAACCGACAATGCTTTTCGCCTCGTCCGAAGGGTCACGAACAGACATCGTGGCCTCAAGGAGGACAACCTGCTTCGGCTCATCAACGCCTTTGTGCTGTGTCACTTCACCTACACGGTGGCCATGCACAACTGGCTCAGAGCCGAGCGGGAAAAGCTTAATGCCCTCATTAGAAAATTCTTCAAGAGAGCCCTCGGGCTGCCCGTCAGAACGCATACAGAAGACCTCCTTCGGCTCGGCATACACAACACCATGGAGGAGATGGCCGAGGCTCAGGAACGGGCCCAGCTAACTCGGCTGTCCACCACGCCAGCCGGCAGGCGTATCCTCGAGGAGATCGGACACGCACCAACCAAGAACTTGGCTGAAGACACCCAAATCCCCAGAGAAATAGGGGAGAAGATCGTGGTCGCCCCTTTGCCCCGCAACGTTCATCCCGTTCACAACGCAGGTCGTCGCAAGGCAAGAGCATTTAATATACTAAGGCAAATAAACAAAGACAATATCGCAGCAAGCTTCGTTGACGCAGCTGCATACCGAGACGGCAAGGCTTTTGCGGTTTCCGTCATTGACACGCTGGGCAAAGTCATCAACTGTGCTTCCGTCCGGACGACGAACCCAGAGGTGGCCGAGCAAGTGGCCATTGCACTCGCCATGCAAGACGGTCGGAGAGACAGGGTGTATAGCGATTCGAAAGCCGCCATCAGGGCATTCCAGAAAGGCCGGGTAGCCCGGCAGGTAGTTCAAATTCTGAAAGGCGCCAAACAGGGCAACACCTCCATGCACTCGCTCCTTTGGTTCCCTGCACACGTCGGGGCGATTGAGGGGGTTCCTCTGAACCTCAACGAGTCTGCCCACGAGGCTGCGCGTGGCTTTACCGACCGCGCTGCCCTCGGATCGGGCGACTCTCTCCCCGGACACAGAGACGCTCCTCTCACACACAACGAAATCACGAAATTCTTTTACTTAGAAGGGTTTTCCCCCCGCCTCACTCCAAGCTAAGCAGGCCGCAGGCGGTCACACTAAGACTTCTGCAAACGAACTCATACCCAAATCCGGCGTCCCTTAATAGCATATATCCAGAGATTTATCCAAATTGTTCTTGCGTGGCCTGTGGTGAGGTAGCTACGTTGCCTCATATGCTCTGGGAGTGCGGGTCGCTGGGCCCGAAGTTCACCAAGGAAGAGTGGGACGCGCTCCTGCGAAGTCCTGTCTTTGAGGATCAAATCCTGGCCGTCCAGCGCGCCCGCGATCGGGCCGGCAGACTAGATCTGTCAGTCCCGTCGTGGGATTAGCCGGGTGCGCGTTTTATCGCGCTTTGCTGGACCGAATAAAAGTTTATTCACTCACTCACTCATCCTTGGGTTGCACAACGACAACCGAAGGTGACAGCGACGTAGCATGCGACGGTGACGTAGGAGGCGGCAACGATGTTGATCTCGAGTGCTTACCGTCATTTATGGTGCGGACGGTGATGCGACGTCCACTGCGGAGCTCCGTTTCCAGCCGTGGTACCCCGCACCTCCACCAATATGTTACGGGGATGTGGGGAGTATACACGCAGCAACACGCAGCAGCCAGCGTCCCCCGATCATCTTCTTCCTCTCTTCCTTCATCCTTCCGCAACAATATTGTAAATACATCTTTATATGTGACTTCTGCAACGTAACAATATTAATGCATCTGTTAACGCGTACACGTCCCTTAACGCGGTGAGTTTTCGCGGTTTTATGACGTCGCGTAACAGACTGAAGAAGTGGGCGCATCACGAAAACGCTTGACCAGTAACAGAGGGCTAATGACGAAAAAGGCGCCGAATCAGAAATAACTATTTTTCTCTCGTTTGGTCTAATCTTGCATGATCATTGTGCGCATGTCTTATCAGATGGGGCGTTCTCGCGGTTTTTGTGGCGTCGCGTGACAGGCAGGCGAAGTGGGTTTGGCCGGAAAATGTTTGTACCAATCGTGGAGGGCTGATTGCAGAATTCGAATAGAAACTTTTGGAATAGCTTTACATTATACGCCCTATTAAACCGTTTGTAAAACATCAGAACGCAATGAACGCGCTCATGTTATACACTCATGACGTGGCGCCACCTACTTCCCATTTCCTGCTCCGTCAGGTGCCCAATGATACAAGCAATAGGCATACTTTTATTTAGCCAGAACCGTGGAGGCTCCGTGGCGTCGGAGAAGTGCGCTCGTCTCGCCCGCAGACCTGAAGTTTGCAAATTTTCTTTTCAAAGTGATTAATGTACTTTGTTTAGAGGAACCTCCGTGTGCGATTTGGCGTGAATTTGATCATTTTCTTACACGTTTTTAACCTTCGCGCCATCGGATATTTTTGGTACCATCTTTCTGTCCCACCGACCACGCCGACAGATTTTTGCATAATGGGCCATATAATGCTTTCGCATTAATAATTGTTTGTAGGTGTACTCACAAAAGCGTGTCAAAGTTTCAGATATGCATGCGTGTGACCCCTGTTATGCATGTTAGCGACGCGATTCTCGTGCGTTTTGTTCAATTGACCTTAACCGTTCTGCACATTGGAACATCAAGATAAAGAAGTACTGATCAAAGAATGATTTAAGAATACACAGAATGGCCAAGAAGAGGACAAAGGAATGCGTACTCCCAAATAAATTTACTGAAAAAATCAGCACGCTTGTATAAAATACGAGTCGAAAGCACAAGGCAGCAACGAAAACTTACGTCGGAAGATCATTTATATGTAAGCAGTCTCCTGTATTTCTTCCCTGTAAATTTACTTGAAAGCTCGGATTCGTTTTCCTCTTTTTTCGCTCTCACCTGTATTCCACACCTTTAGTATATAGCAGCTTGGGTACCTCGCCTAGGTTTCAGTTCTCTTCCAGTTAACGTCCAGCATACTGTCTATTTTTCCCCATTTGGGCAGACACTCTAATGTTTATAGGATGGGTAGAAGGCGAACCAGCATAAAGTTTTGCTAAAAAATTCCACCTATGATTACGCTGCCCCCAATGCTAAATTTGAGCGCAGCTCTATACGAGTTTTCATTTTGCGATATATTGAGGCACAGCATTTGAGCGAGACATGTAGCAGAGACGGCGATTGTCGAAATTCTGATCTGCGGGTCGCTCGCTTCGGCTTTTCTACATGACTCGTCAAAGGTTCCAGTATAATCGCTGATACCGTCTGGCTTCCAGAAAGTACTGCACAATTCGCGTCGCGCGTACAATACAAAACAGTCGCAAACCATGAGAATCGAAACAAGCGCGAAAGAGACCAAACCAAGCAAACCAAACAAGCGCGAGTGAGAAGTGACGCAAGCAGGGGATAGCACGAAGCGAGTACGCACGATGCGTACTCGTAACTGGCTGAGACCAGTTACGAGTGCGCATCGAGCGGTTGGGCGGTTCCGGATGAACCAGTTTCCTGCTGTTTGGAGTCGGAGGCGATCTCACCGCTGCCAACCAGATGTTTGGATCCCACCGATGGCATCGGTTGTTGGGAACTCGGCGCTGACGCCCGTGGTTGTACCTGGGTCGCAAGCCCCAAGGGTAGCGTTGGCCTGGCGGCCTGGGGTACAACTGGAAGCATCCGAAGGTCCCGGCAAAGCATGAGTCGACTGGTAACAACAAAACAACTTGTTTATTTTAACATCGCAAAGAGTTGGCGGTCAGGTTGACCGAAGTAGAGAGACGGGAGAGCACTTTACTCAACAGAAGAAATCGGAGCCCTCCTCTTGGCGTCCGGGGGCAGCTGTTTTTATACTCTCGCAGTTGAGGGCAAGAAGGAACCCCTCAATAGACGAGCACGTGATTGTACAATGGGCTAATGGTGACGCACACTGTCGTAGCGCCGCCGGTCGGGCACAAAGACTGGGAGGAGAGGGTGACCCCCTGCTGTCGCATCGCCTGGTTCGGGCACAATGGCACATACACTCACACACGCACCTGAAGACACGTGGCATCGGAACATGCCTGGAAACGCCTGGAAACGCCTGGCGGGGAGCGTTGCGGCGACGCCGAACGGGCCAAAATGTCTGCCGCCCCGCCGCAGTCGCGCCTGGAAACGCCTGGAAACGCCTGGCGGGGAGCGTTGCGGCGACGCCGAACGGGCCAAAATGTCTGCCGCCCCGCCGCAGTCGCGCCGGCAAAACCGCGCGTTGCAGGCGAAACGCAACACTGCGTGCACGTCGCTGAAGGGGCCGCTCTCATTGGCGTCCGCCGTTCGCGGCTCGCGTCTTTCATATCCCGCTCCGCATTCCCTCTTTCATCTTTCGCTGGGCTCGTTCTCTCGGTTACGCCACCAACGCTGACGCTCGCCGCAGGAAGGGGCGCCCAAGAGCTGCGCTCTAAAATAGCGATGTCTAGGCACCATTCATTTTTCGCGGACAAACTTTAGTGCAATGAGAGAAAAATATCATCATCAGCAATGGCTCAGACCCCCGTAAGCAAGCAATGATAAGTATTGCTGAATGGGTGAGTTGGTGCATCATATTCTTGTCTTGCCTTAGCGCAGCTCAGTTCGGGTATGAAGGAAAAGGACAGGTGACAGGATGAGCGCTAACTTCCAAGTGGTTTTATTCCATGACTCCATTGCACATTATATGTGCCGCAAAGTGTGTGAAAAAAGATATATGAACAAGTATGTTGACAGTACTCGAGCTTTGGTATACAAGTTTCCTTTGTCGTGCAACGGTGTATAGACAGATCGGAAGGTGTATCAACGATCGCTTGCGCGAGTATAGTTACAATGTTAACAGCAAAATTTCATCAAGTGGGCTCCTTGCCATGCATAGCAAGGCTTGTGGATGCGAACCAATTTTTAAAAAATGCGTCATCATAGGACGCAGTCACAATCAACTGACGCGCGAGATTACACGCTAAAAATTTACACGCTATAACAATTCATAGTTGCCAGCCAGCAGGCCATACGCGCAGTTTGAATTCTCTATCCGACGTAAAAATTTCTCCAACGCCCCTCGTCCGTACAAACTCTACCTTCTGTTCATGAAGATTTTGTCTGTCGAACTGAACGCATTCGTTTATTGCGTGGGCTGTATATGTCGTCTGCGTGCCCCGAAGATATTCGAACCTCACTGAACTTAAAGGAAGAAGAGCTCACCGATATTAATGAAAAAGAAGAGCAAAGAATAGACACAATTCTCAATGCGTTTGATATCAAAGCATCCACAGAAAAAATAAAGGAAGGAGAGTTGGAGAGGTAAATGGAGATGAAGGAGGTACGTGTACATAACGCCTAGCATCTAGCTGATAGGCGACCGCTGTATAAAAGAAAGTAAAATGCGTATGCAATAGCTTGAGTGCAAGCGATTTTCGAGTCTGTCCAACAGAGCGGAACTGAAAATATCTATCCGACAGGCAGGCAGGCTGAAACGTCAAGCACATAGAAAACAAAGCTGCGATCACTCCTATGAATAGACTGCGACGGGGAAGCGGGCTCGACTGTCTGGAACATTCATAGGGTGACACAGAGTGGCGGCGAAAACTGAAAGAGAGAGAGAGAGAAAAGGGCGCAGCATACTGTTCAGGACGACAGCGTGGAAATGGAATTTGGACTATTTTAACGGGATGAGTATTTGTCTATAACCACCTGCGCCAGCGGCAAGCTTACGTCCATCCGTTTCGGCACCTACATTTAGAGCACGAGCGGCGTAAACAGTATTCTGTGGTGCCGACGGCAGTTCCACTGAACTGCAGTAGAAGGGTCGCCAGCGTATCAAAATAATCAGCATACGCGCTGATTTGTTTGCATTCATTTGCATTGCATTACAAAGGGGTAAATGATTGAGTTCCTTGTAGTCTGGTACCTCTTTATATCGCTTGTACGTAGAATGGGTTGACCGGCATCCTGACGGACTGGTTGGGATCAACAGACTTGCGGTTGTTTTGCTTCATTTAGCAGGGAAACTTCGACGTGTTGATAGAAGTTCACACCTGATAAAAAACAACGCTAACACACACCAGGATGAAGAAATTCAGGTAATTTCACACATGAGCGCTGTGTGTGAGCCTATCTTCTTCGTTACCGTCTTTGTTAGCGCTCAGTTTGTCAGGTGCGTTTTATTTAAATAAATAAACTCACTTGCACTTATAGCTAACGCAACCACAACAACCGCAAGGAGATTCGTTATCGGAAGAAAGTAAGAAAACAAAGCAACTAATGAAAAAGCAAGGTCTAAATAAATATACAAACTACACCAAAATGCAAAAGTGCCAATGGCAGTGTAGGTGAACAATGTCTGCTACCTCGAATGCATATTCATATATAGGACGCTCATGAGAACGTTTTTTATAGTAATTAGCAATCTCTTTTCTAGGCGTGAAACAGGCCTTGATCCATATTTAGACAGAAATGACAATGAGCGGGGACCCGGCACTTACAGGCTATCAAATAGCTGCCGCCTTTGCTGCGTATCGAGCAGTCGAACAAACTTGAGTTAGTTTTTCATGTGCGTCATCGCAGGCACGTGACGCAGAGCTTGCACGACGTACTTTAAAAAGAGGGAAGCTTTTGTAGGTTATATTCCTCGACGTATGGAATGAAACAAGGTTGCCAAAACTCAGTGCAAGCTAATATTCACGGAGAACAATAATGCATCATATGATGGTGTATATTATTAACGCGATCGCAATTATATCGACACTCCAAGCGCATTTCTGCCGTTGTCGTCGCCGTTGGCCTCGCGGTGATATAACGCATAAAGTCCAAGGGCGATAACATCTCCCCGCGCACCTTCTGCTGTATGTTCTTACGATCGCGGCTCAATCTCGCGCGCGGGAAAGGGAGGAGGCAGCGTGGGTCTTCCATCGCTCGCAAGGCACCAGGCTAGAGGAGGGAGAGGGAGGACGTTCTACTTGAGCAGCTACTCCGTATGACGAGGCCGCACGTGACCGCGCGGGCTCTGTCTTGAAAGCGATCTGCGGTGGGGACAGAGTCTAGGCGTGTAGGCACGCCGACGGCCGATAACTTCGTGCGCTCGATATTCTCGCCGATGAAGCGAGAGGCAGCACGGCGGTCGCTGCTGCTGCGGCGCTTTCTCACTCCAGCGTTTTTGAAAGTGAGTTCCCGCGGTCATCGAGTGAAATGTGTTCATTTTTGCTTGTATGCGTGTGACACCATGCTTGTTAATTTAGTTAGTAAGGGAATGTTTACAATTTCATATGGCGGATACAACTACTATCCTCTTCGTATATGTCTAGAAATTTGCTATCGCAATCGGTCCTTCGTCTTTCGGGCGAAACTACATTTTTTCTTTGTTCAGAAATAGGGTTTAAGAATGAAGCACCTATATAATTTCTACTTAGTGTTTTCTTATTTTTTTAATTTACAAGTTCACGAAAAAGCAGCCATCACTGAAAGCTATCGAATGGGAACAATTACGTACGATCCCAGCTTAAACTAGAAGCAACGTTGCAGAAGCGACACTTGCAGTAAACGTTTTACAGCAAAACAACCAGTGAACTAACTACTGAAATAACAAAGCATCGCTGCGGTGCTATAGTGTTGTCAGGTTGTAGCCGATGAAAGCACAAATTCTGTGATGCACGGTGGTAATTAGGTGGGGGGGGGGGGGCGAGAGACTGTGTAGTGTGTTGAGCCGCTGAGCAGAACCGGTTGTGCGCTGCCATCAAGCAAAAACTGTTCGTCGGGATATATATAGCAAAAAAGAAAAAAAAAGAAAAGAGAGAAAGGAAACGCACAGACACTTACATACGCACACGTAGTGAGTAAAATATGCGCAGAATCTTGTTCCGGATCGAACTTGGCTATCTAGGCGATCGTTAGCGAGCTGCGATCCCTCCACGGTGGTCGAGAACATTGGTTTTCGACTGTACTTCGAGACAGGGACTTCATGAAGCTGTCCTTGCGAACTAAAATCAAAACCAATATCAACGCGCTCGCGCCAGAATGAACCCCTGTCTTCCCGTAGCGTGCGTTCATGCTGTGCCTATGGGCGCAGTAGTCGTTCTGCCTTCTATGTGCTCAGTGTGTTTTTTCGATTTCTTCACTCTGGGAGAGCTTCCACAGAACACGATCACTTTCGCTCTGGATCTTTATTTGCTCCGTTTTCTTGCGAATTGGTACCTGAGGGAATGCGCGCTTATTTACATGCCATTTTTTCCGTGCTTCCGATGAAATAAGAGATTGCATTTCTTTTCTTTGTCTTTTCGTTTCACCTTCAAGATCGCACAACAGGTTGTAACGATAATTATTCAACAACTCGGAATATTAGGCAGCAGTAACCTTGCGACAAAGCAGCTCAGGGTACGGTGCAAAGTAGCTCTCACCCCCTCTCCGAGTATGTTGCTATCGGAGGTGGATAGAAAGTGCACAAATACCACCGTTGTCGCACTACGGAAACAACAACGACACAACTAAATAAATAAATAAATACGATGCAGAAGAAAAATATAAGGAGCATTTTCTTTTACATTCGGTGCCGACCTTCTTCATGGAGGTTGAATTAACAGCATGCAGACCACAAGGGCAGTCTTTGCCAAATTTCGACATTTTGCAAGGAAAAAGGCAATTTTATAAATTTGGTTTCGCTGTACCGCATCCACCGCATCCACTGTTTCCATTGTGTTTCCGTCTGGTAATTCTCTTTGCAGAACACTTAGAGGGTCACCACCATGCAGCGTCCCAAATTTAGTACTATGCACGTATCTAACCATCTCATTTCCGTGCAACAACATCAAAAACGAATTAAATTTCATGCGAAAAAATGTGGTCTGTGTAATTTTCGCCTCTTCTATGCAAATTTCGAGGAGTGCAAAACGACCATCTTTTCGCATTGTTGGTTGTTCATAGCCCTAATTATTTAAAATGCTTGTCGTCAATACATTTCGCTGTTTTATTTAATAGTTTTTGCCAAATAAATTGAAAACTGTCTGTCTTGCGCACAATAAGCACCTGAAAATTATCACTTTCGTTGCTTCGCCGCTCTACTTTGTTGTCATGTGGCGAAAGAAACTATTTTGCAGATCTGAGCACCATTTACTGGTTTAGACCAATTGTTACGACAGCAGCATATCTGATCAATCTGATCCCCTCCCATTAGGGCGAGCGGTAAACAAAGCCACGGTCAGATCAAAAGAGATATCTCATGTGCGTCGAAATAAACATACATTGAGGCATACTAAGCGTCTCAGTAACGACTTGAGCGAAATATGTTGCTGCGCAAAAAGAAAAGTAAATCATGTATACTGCACACAAATATATTTTACCGCTATATGTAAATAATTTTTTGCTGGCCCTCTGAAAACGCATTCACCCTAAAATTTTAAAACCGCAATAAATAATCTGCCTTTGGCGGCGTATTTAGCGAGAAAACTGGAGCCTCATGAGGTTAAACGTAAGAGCAATATAAACTTTCCGTGTCCCGTACTGACCGACATTTCACTTTGTTCACGTCTTGTACGTCTGCACGATGCTTAATTAAACGCCGGAGTTTGCTTGCCTCTCATGTAGTGACAACAACTCACGTTCAATTTCCCCATTTAGTCTAAAGCTTCCCTCCCCGTTCTTCGCATGAGCGTCTCATAACTTCTAAATGCCAGGCATTTATTTGCCCAGTATGAGCCGAGTTCAAACGCATGGCCGTACAAGGTCACAGAGTTTGTGGCCGATACCCGCGCAGCCACGTGCACGAGAGCATCACAAAAATTGGAGGACGCTTAAGCTTCGCCTTCAAGAGTGGAACGCGACAGCGTTCCCGTCGACCCGCCAAGGGGTGGGTGTAAGACAATGCGCTACGGCGCAGCGATCACTTACGAGGCGCCCCGCATCGGACTTTGCACCCACCAATCACGCGGTGAGCGTCGAGCAACGCAGCGTTCGGCGCTGCAACGAAACGTGCGCCAGAGCAAGCGGAACGAACCAAAGAACTCGGTGTCTCGGAACGTCGTGATTGGCACGGACAGCCGGGCCGCGACGCGCCTCGCACCGGTCCCCGCACAGCCCCAATGCGCGCGTT
The DNA here is from genome assembly GCF_050947875.1 of Dermacentor variabilis. Classification (NCBI taxonomy): domain Eukaryota; kingdom Metazoa; phylum Arthropoda; class Arachnida; order Ixodida; family Ixodidae; genus Dermacentor; species Dermacentor variabilis. Next base: position 157,548,161 of record NC_134568.1, on the reverse strand, counting down.
GCGCGCCACCTGTCGGGGCAGTGCCGTACATTGCGAGGAGGGGGTCTTTTGTGTTTGCCGCAACATGGCTCTGCGTGTGCGGAAAGTGCAGAAGAAATGTAGCGGAAACGTACTTCGCTACGCGTTTAACTGCGACTTCTGTAATTTACATGCTCATAATTACCGATATACACAACAGTATAACTTTCTACGGCACGTTTCTAAGGCAACACCGCATTCACTAGAGGCGTTTTTGTCCCACTTTGAACGATGGAACTTATGGCTGAGCGGTAGCGTCTCCGCCTCACACTCCGGAGACCCTGGTTCGATTCCCACCACGGTGGAAAAATAAACTAGGTGTCTGAACGAGGCTGCCGCGCCGACGGCTTTTTCGCTCGTGGTTTACGTATCTCTCGGCAGATGGCGCGGATCATTGGGGGGTCAACCGCAGCAGCTGGCAAGGCGGCGGCGCTCCTGAAACATGCGCGCGCGTAGAAGAATCGCTAGTAAATTGCCCCGTAAATTCCTGTGTACCAATTTAAGTGTCTGTCGAGCCTTTGGGAAGCAACCATTGGTATATCCTCTTAAATATCTGAGCTTAGTAGCGCTATCCAGACCTAAATTTGATTCGAGCTCATAAGAGTCAAGTACAGAGACAGCGCGCTTACTAGTGCTCAACTTTGGTGCAAATGTAAAACATTATGGCTATTGTCGGATGCAAAACCCTTACAAATCCGTGCTTGAGAGATTTGGATGTCTAGACTGTCTCTGGCCACGCATGTCATATAAACTAGATCCCGCTCACTGAAGGTGATTTTTCTTGGTACAAGTTTTTTCTTCTGCATTATTCGTCAGAAGTAGATATCTTGCTTTGCAACTTCGTATATAAGCGAAAATTATGGCCCCTGACGAACTCCGGGTAGCTGCATCTTTCCAAAATGCTCTGCGTTGCAGATTCTGCGTGTTTACTGCAAGCGCACACGCACGCCAGGTAAACTCTGCGCGCAGTGCTTTTGAATTTTCACGCAAGACAGCCGGGGACACACAAAAGGGACTTTTATTACTTCACACCAGTGCACGCCTCATTCACACAGCAACAAACGTGGAAGTAGCTCTACAAACCCTGAAGGTTGTTTCCCAGCTTAGACAAGCTTTGAAAGCTTCCTAAGATGTTGCATGTTTGTTTTGTGGTCTATCGTTGTTTGTTTACAAACCTGCGTCATCCTCATGGCTATATAATAGTGCAGCAGATTCGCCGTGATGTCATCTTTGTGGTCCTTGCATGGGGAGGAGAAGGTATGCTTTTCTAGCATAGCATCTACCGTCAGCTCTACCGGCTCTACCAGCTCTACAGCTCTACCATCTACCGGCATATTGCTGAAACTCTTTTTCAGTTATCTGCAGCAAAGAAAAAATGCTTATCTTTGGGTGCAGGAGCCCACCTCTCGTTTTACAATCCACAAGTGTGCTCACAGGCTGAGCTTGAACCTCAGTCTCTTCTACGAGGCTCTGCCGGCACACTGAGCATGTTGAGTACTTGAGCAATTTCCTGCACATAAACCCAGCAAGATAATACACAATGCAATCAACTGCTTCTGGCTCTGTGTAGATCTCAACAAACGCCTCATCACACTCAATTTCAGCGGCAACCAGACCATCCATTTTGGCTTTCAACTCCTGAAGACTAGTCTCTTGTTTTTCACCTGCCTGAAAGGCAAGCTTCAAATCTGCCAAAGTGAGCACAAGTGCTTCTCGAGCTCGCTCTACCTCGCAATTTCCAAACTTTGGTGGCTTAATTAAACTGTACACTGAGAGCATATTCTACAGCTGAAGAAAAGTCGGCAAGGAGGGATGGTCATTCTGACCTCCTGTTTGGCGGATTGTCCCAAAAGAACGCTCCAGTACATCTTGGTTAAATGTTCCACTCGAGACATACTTAAAGCCACAGTCTTTGAGCAAATATCTCGTCAGCTCCAAAGCCGACAAAACTGTGACTCGCAGACCTGCTGCAGTCTGCTCTGTGAGAAAATGTGTGCGGGATATCCTTCCGGCCACCACTTCTCCCTCCCACTTGTTTAACCAGCGCAAGAAAGAGGCAAGAACCCTCAAGTCCTTGCTTCCCGCTGTGATGCCTTCTTTAGGATGGCTGCGATTCAGTGCATCGAACAAATCGTTAAATTTCAATGTAAATTCCACTGTCCCTTTAACATTCTCCAGTCCAGTTGCTTTTCTCTGTGAGTAAAACTCCAACCCATTGGCAACACTTCGACTGAAGAGCTGGGTAGCGAGCTTTACTCGCATTTTCTCAGTATTCGTAGGATTCAGATGAGCATACGTGAGCTTGTGGCAAACACGCAAATGTCCAGGCTGCTTCTTGTCCTCAACAAACAGCTTATCATAGTGTGCCCACTGGACACGACCACCATGGAAGTTCAAAACTTTCTGGGCATGCACACGCTTCCGAACGCACTTCATAAGATGCGGAGCATCTGAAAAAACAAAAATGCTGCGCTTCTCATCAGCAGGGTGCGTGAAGGAGCTTTTGGTGCAGTTTAGACTACCACTTACACCAAACTCCTTCCACATATAGCGGTTTGTGGCTGCTCCATCACACACCACTGCATCAACTAAAGCCCCAGCCTCCTCCAGCATAAAGACAGCTTTCAAAACAAGCTGTGCAAGCACTGTTCCTTTTGTTGGCCCTTTGCTTGCGAACACTGCAATGGGCTGAGAATACTGGTCTCCAAATGCGCGGAAGGCAAACACGAGTCCGTGGTCAGCAAGGTCATCACTGGTCCCTGCACCGTCCCCAAAGTCGCTGAACCCTACATAAGTCATTGATTTCGAATGCACACGCATTTCCTTTCTGACACGCATTTCGTCGAAAACCAAGATACCGTGGCGCTGATACTCGTCTTTGGTCGCCATCTTCCTTTTAAATGCAGCAAAAAACCTGCTGTCAAATCCACATTTCACCCTGATCATGCTTAGATATTTCCGCACTGTCGTCACACATGGAAGAGGGAGCACATTGTTCTCTCGTAAGAATGCGTACGCTGATGGGCTCCTTATATGCAACAAGAGGCACATAAGCAGCCATTCTTCAGTGTAGCGACGATTTTTCTTGTTGGCGAGCCTTGCTGCCGCTAAGCATTCCTTGATAGCAGTTAGCTGTACATTCGGAAGTTGAAGCTTGCAAAGTTTGGTCTCGAGCTCTCCCTCAGAAACTTTTTGCAAGCATTCACGGGCTTCCTTTAGCTCCGAAGAAAGATCCTTAAAACGATTAAGGAGGCGATTTTTTGATCTCTTCAGGGCATAATTTGCACGTCGCAGAGCAGCAAGTCCTTCACTGCTTTGTTGGGAACGCGAAACATGAACGCTAGCTGTCCTTAAGGTGCTCTTCTTCTTCAGTGCTCGTGTTTGGTGGATTCGCAGAGTGTCCGACAACCCGATGCATTTTTGGCAAACTGACACATCCGCACTCAGGAAGAATTCACATTTCTTGTGGCGCCACTTGCTGCTAATGTCGATGAAGGCACTCTTTATTTCTGCTTGAGGGTATTCAGCAGTGCTTGGTCCACCAGCGCAAAATTTGATATTGTGCACGTGCTGTAGAAAAGACTTCACGTCCTCGACTGTTACCAACCTGTTTGAATGTTGCAGCTCTTCTTTAGGAACAGATTTGCAGATCAACACTGTGCGGGCCTCCATTCTCTCGTCGATCTCAACAAGCCGCGGAGCGGCGAAGAAACCGCCGGCACCAATATTCCCGGGAGGACACGTTTTCGTTGTGCTTGACGCTGCAACCGCAAGGGCTGACTTGGAAGAGTGGTTCTCAGGGATTCTAGTTCGCGTCAGCTCTAGGAAAACGATGCTCTTTGTGTCACCGATTTCAATGCGATGATATCCCCACGATTTGGAGGGCAGGCATACGAGCGACGGGTCGTGAAATAGCATATCAAAAGTTGAAGACCCGGCTTCCGCTTGCACTTCACTTCCGTCCGCGCATTCAACCCCACGCACTGGCGCTGACGGCATGCAAGAGTCCTCGATCTCATCGAAACTGTCGCAACTGGAGCTGACACACGATGAGCTGTTCTTCTTTTTCAATTGGGCGAGAAGCTGTCTCTCGGCTGGCCGCTTCCTAGTTTTCATTGTTTTAGATAAATAAGCAGGACAATCAGGGAACCTCGTGGGCACAACGTCTTTTGCCAATAACGCGCGACGAGGCGTGCTTACCAGGACGTGTCCATTATACTCTGCTGTCCAAGTCTTCGAAATCAGTTGAGGCTCGAAATGCCGCTCACACACGAAGTCCGTAGCCTGGAGAAGATGGTCCTTTCTTGGGATGGCGCGTCGCCACACGTTTAGTCGCTCTTCATCCTTTGGTGCTGAGAAGAGTGAGAACTTCTCACGGCAGGACTTGTATCCCGTAAAGCAGCGGGGAGCAAAACAGCTTTTGCCCATCACTACAGTTAATACGAGTGTACGACAAAAAATGCAATCGGCAAAAGAAAACACACGTGGCGTACAACAAGAGCAATGGCCAACTGCGGTCGCCCGCGCCACCCGCACTCCTACGCGCTGCCTGGTGACCCTCTAAACCCCTAGCGCCATCTCACGGCACTCCTTGAAAACACGAACCGGCGGTCGTCAACGTCGCCCGCTGTAGAGGCGGCGCCGTTCAGACACCTAGTTTATTCTTCCACCGTGATTCCCACCTAGCCCTTCTCGCAAGTTGTTTTTATTTATGAATTGCATTCCGGGATTTTTCGCTCACGGCCAACGCCGCCGACACCGACGACACCGGCTTTTCTGCGACACCAGCTCCTTAACGCTGTCGCGTTAAAACAGAGCACCGTACAAAATAGGCAGCTCGCTGGCTGCCTATTGACTCGGCCGCTCCTTGCTCAACGCGCATGCGTGCGTGCTCCCAGGCATCTCCCCGCTCAGCGTTACTGGCTTAGCGTCTCCACTCGCCGTACGGTACCGCTGTGCGCGTCACAGGTAGGCGTGGCTCGACTGAGATGGTTGCGCTACGTTGAGCGTAGGCATCGACTTGCACGTACAACAAATGGACCTCAGAGGTATGCGATGCGTACCGAAGTGGCGAGGGAGGAGATTCTTAATGGAAGGGGGAGTTGAAGATATTTGATAAAGTGCAGCGCAGTAACTGTCTCTCCGGAGAGGACAACTCAAACGCACGGCACATAGGAGAACGGGAGTGAAAAGAGGGGGGAGAGAGCAGCAGCAGCCGAAACGCCGCAGGCGTCAGAGGAGTTGACGTTAAAGGCGGTCAGGAAGGGCGACGTCCTCGGAGTAGGCTAGGAGCGTGCGGAAGAGCAGTTTGTGTGCAGAGGTGCAGCCCGTAGGGTGCAGAAGAGTTTCCACCATTGCGACGGGCCGACCAGATACGCGCGGCCGAAGGACAGCGGCACGCCACGGGAATGGCCGCTGCGCAAGCCGCCGAGACCAAGCGGCGCCGACTGGAGGAGCGCCACTTGCGAGACGCACGCGCGTGCTTTCAAAAGCGCCTTGTCGAATATAAATTTCGTGCGGCTTGTAGCGTCTACGACCGCCTCCGCTTCTGATCGTAAGTCGTCGGGGTGTCGTGGCCGGCGCTTGAGGCAGCCCTCGAGCGAGCGTTTCCACGGGAGGATGCGAGCTCGTTCGGGCTTTGCGCCACGTGCAGGGGAGAAATGCTTCACATTGACTTCGCTAATCATCGACGATGTTTTCTGCAATAATTTTTACCAGTCAAATATTTAAGCTCTAACTTATTTTAGAAAGTTTACTGTCTCGATAAATGGGAGTTCTAGTGGAGAACGGGACAAATTTATGCAATCACTCCTCACTTTTTCTTTTGCTGAAGACTTAGGCCCAAACAATGAAACGTTCCTTTCCTTCGAGCGCTTCCTGACCTTACGTGAGGCCTCCTTACAGCGAAGGACCAATTGAGGAAGCAAGCGTACTCTGAAAGCTCCCTTTACCCGTCCTCGCGTAAGGAGCGGTTGCCGCATTCCTGGGTTCGAGATTATCTCTTAAAATCTTTACGCGAACACCATTATTCTATAAAAAATGTTGTATCGTCGCACAATCTTTAAATTGAAGAGCTAATATAGAGAAGGCTGGACGCTTTCTTCCAGTTTTGTTTACTAAAGTTAAAAAACGTTGCACATTACAATGCAAAACTTGATGTGCTCCATCAACGCTGGCACGCCGGCGTCGTGCAACGCCTAGCAACGCCTAGCAACCCTTTCATGTCGCAAGCGTGACTGAAACGAACATGCCTGGCAAGACGTACCGTGCTCGCGCTTCTCCGCAGGTGGGCGACAGCGCGCATGCGCAAGAAAACGTCACGTGGTTAAGCAGTGAGGTGAAGCGCTCGTTCAGGGCCAGGAGCGGCGTAAGGACGCATGAAGGTAGCTTTGGAGCAACCTTATGCTGAGGAAGCACCAAGGAAGCCTTCACCGAGGGCCCCTCAGTCTGGAAGCTTTCAGAGTGACATAAGGTAGCCTCACCGCAATGAAGGCTTCCTTACTGAGGTAAGGAAGATTTCATTGTTTGGCCCTTATCCTCATGCAATGTCCTTGGAGGCACAACCTAACATTAGGAAGAGAGTGAACAATAGACAGTTATGGAATAGCGTTTGTCGCCTTACGTACGTTAAACGTAATCATATTTGCGGGACGTTACGGTGTGCGCCCTTTCAAGCCTTTTGGTTTACCTTATGGAAACGCAAACGTAAGGAAGACGTTATAAAACAGGGCGCCGTCTGGTGCCTCGTGCCAAACGTATCCAAGCCAACACAATCCATTAGCAGCCATTCTGTTGTTCCTATGCCAACGCGTCTCGTTAGGCGTACGGGCACCGGAATCGCAGAACGATCTCAGAAAGTGGACGCGCTATGCGCTCATAACTAACGTTTCAGGTGAGATTAGAGAAAGACAAAAGCTCATTTAAATAGTTCATGGCGATCAACGCGAGTCAGAGCGCAGCCATCACGAGAAGCGGGAGCCATGGAGGCCGCAATGTTCGACAACGCTATTCCTTAGCGTATGTAAACATTCAAACGTTAAACTCGCCAAATAACGTACATTGTCATAGCGCATGTATACCGCAGAAACCCAATGACCTTCAGAGCATGCGCAGTGAGGACGACGCTATTTCTTTACGTACGTACTGCGTTTACGTTTGGTTGCAAACGCTAAACTAAAGCTGTCTAATCTTCCGAATCAATCGTTAGTTACGCGATATGCGCAAGGCAGTCGTATACGATAGCCGTGTGTATTGCGTGCGCATGATTATGATAGTTCAAAGTAAATGAAGTACCATGACAAGACACTTCACATGACGCTCTTGCTGACGTCATTTACTGGGACAGTTAATCTACTACAGGAACATCTCTCCGAAGATATGAAGAGGTACGCTTCAAAAAATCACTGGCGGTTACACGATACCCCCTAATGCGAAATTTGAGCGCAGCTGTATACGCGTTTTCATTTCGCGATATATTGGCTGGCGCGTACAATCTGTCTCGTGCGGCACGTTGCAAACGAGCGAAGCGTGACCGCGACTGCCTCGCTGATCGGGAGAACGCGAGAAGCAGCGCGCGGTTGACGCGTAGGCGTGATTCAGAGTAGGCGCCACACACAGACCCTAGCTCATGCAGCGCTTTCTTTTTTTTTATTTATTTATGGTACCCTCAATGCCCGAAGGCATTACAGAGGGGAGTGGGAAAACGGGAAGCATAACAATGAAGTACGGAAAATCAACAATGTAGCGTGTTAGTAATTCCTTATACAATACTATGTAATATCTTGCCTAATGTTTGTAAGTACGACAGACAATGTAAACAAAAAAGCATCATGATAATTCCTCTTAGTACAATATTAACCAGTGTTCTCCTTAGTCGCTTGTAAGTACGGCAAGTAAATGAAATAACATGTTAATAATTCCTAATTATACAATGTTAGCTAATACCTTACGAAAGAGTTTGTTGTCGCCAATGATACAATTTCGCAAGGAAGGTGGTTCCACTGCCGTGATGATATGGGAAAAAAAGATTGACTGAAAGTGTTAGTGTTGCCTGTTTAAAGTCCGACCTTATGGGGATGATCGATGCGGCTCGATAGGTAATGAGGTTGAGAAATGAAGTTACTGTGAAGGGACGAATGGTAATAAAATTTGTGAAACAGTGTAAAACGTGCTATTGTTCTACGAGATGCAAGTGATGGAAGAGATAAATTCTCCTTCATTGATGTTACGCTAGCGGTACGGTTATAAATTGAAACTATGAATCGGACTGAATTATTTTGGACAAGCTCGAGTGAAGAAATAAGGTTTTCTGCAGCGTATTCTAATTTAGGATGCACTAATGACTGGTAAAGTAATAATTTTAAGGATGGTGGTGCTTTGGAAAACTTGTGGCGTAAGTAACCGAGCATGCTATTAGCTTTACTTATTATGTACTCAGTGTGAAGGTTCCAAGTTAATTTTGCTAACTCCTAAGTATTTGTACGAGTTAACGGGTTCTAGAGGAATTCTATTTAGATAGTAAGTAGGAAGAGTATTGGTACTGACGTGCTTGCCGCATACATTATCGATGACATCATCGGTGAACAGAGGACGCGCACTACTCTGGCTCTATGTCGAAGCGATCATCGCGCAGAAGCCCCATACACACTAGCGGTAAAACGCGCGCGGCGCGCCGCTGGCGTTGCAACGCAGCTGCGGCAGAGCGGCCGCACAAACTGGCGGCGAGCCACTGCGGTAGTCACGTGACTGCATGAAAATCACGCCTACTTTCTGTAAGTGCACGAGATGGCGCATCCTTTTTCGTTCGTCTGCTGACAGGTCGGCACTGTGTTTACGTTGTTTGTCCTTTGTTCTTGACCTGAGTCACGTCTTACGAAGATGACGACGTCGATGCCACTGATCATAATCATGTTGAGATGTGCTCTCTTCTGTTGCGGCGCCGCAGCGTTGCTAAGTCAAGCAGACTGAGGTTCTGGGTGTCACTTCTCCGTCCTTGTATTCAAGTTCCATCTTGTCGTAGAGAATTGGATATGGCGCACTGCCTCGAAAAACATTTCTATCGGGGAGTGTCGATTTCGACTCATCATGTCTCGGTTTCGACTCACCCTGGCATCGGAAACCAGCCCGAGCGAGACCAAGCCAAGCAAACCAAACAAGCATGAGCGAGAGCTGACGCGAGCAGACAATAGTACGAAGCGAGCAGCCCAGCTGAGAACAGATACGAGTACACATCGAGTGGTTGGGCGGGTCCACATGACACCAATTTCTCATTGGTCTCCGCCGTTCGCAGCTGGCGTCTTTCATCTCACGCTCCGCGTTCGCGCTTTCATCTTTTACTGTTGTGCTGGTTCGTTTGGTTACACAGAGGCCGACGCCGACGTTCGCCGCTGGAACGGGCGTCTAAGAGTTGCGCTCTAATAACTGAATACTCCATCCCTTCGCCAGCTCTGACCGCTATGGTTACGGACGTCAGTGGTCTGTATAAGTGGGTACTCACATTGTGAGGTATACCCAGGAGGCATGTGCGCGATAGAACTTCCTTGTGCAAACCAGCAAGCGACTTCTCTACTTGTCCAAAGTTGCGTACACAACATTGCGCAAGGTGTGACGACTCGGTTGGAGCAGTCCTCAAGCAGGTTGGTGAAAAAACACATCCATAGGTTAGCATACGCTGCTGTAATCATCACAGTCAATTTGTACGCTCGGGATCGACTTGTGAGGCTCACTATCAGAGCGCGAAGTCACCTTTTCCTCGAATGCTCTTTTTTATTGCTTCAGCATTAGGCTATAAAAGCGGAAAAAGAATCAGTGGCGTTTGAACGGTCAATGCGAGAGGAATGAATCAATAATAATAGGGCACCGCGAAAGTTTTCGCGGCCCCTTATTATTATTTCACATATACATTTATCCCTATCACTTCTGGTCGGTATGATGTCAGTGTGCGCCTGCATTTCTAGCTGTCATTGTTCCCCATTTTTGTCTTTTATTTTGGCATTTGATTCTGCGGCCGAAAGGTCTGTTCGATGCATCATTAAATATTTTTTCTGGTTGCCTTATGCTTTTCCCAACGGTTATATATGACGTATATTATATGGCACGTTTATGAAGTGATATGTATATTCCCGCGTCATTCATTAGAAATTATTCTCGCCTCGCTGTTACGTTGATCTTGTCATATAATTTTTGTTTTTATTTTACTTTATCTTATTTTTCACACACGTACAGACTTTGTGTAAAAACAATGGCTCGCCCGCAGACACAAAGAATACCACTTGGGGAAAGAGCGCAATCGAACGCTGTTCGTTCAACTCAGAGGTCAGTGGAGGTCACAGTACAAGTGGGCTATAACCGAGCCGCATGCGAGGTCGCACAAAAATTGCAGCGACTTCAAACAGAGAACAAAAGAAACGCTCTCCTGGCAGCTGCGACCACTCGCATGCTCTTTGTTCCCCGCTTTCGCATACATTCCATTGGCTACGTCTTTCGTCTTTCCTTCGTTGTGGACACGACTGAACGTGCACCATAATGTCACTTCATGTACGCTCAACTTTGTACTCCCGTTATAGCTCAGCTGTATCTGCGCGCACCCGCCGTGGTTGCTCAGTGGCTATGGTGTTGGGCTGCTGAGCACGAGGTCGCGGGATCGAATCCCGGCCACGGCGGCCGCATTTCGATGGGGGCGAAATGCGAAAACACCCGTGTGCTTAGATTTAGGTGCACGTTAAAGAACCCCAGGTGGTCAAAATTTCCGGAGTCCTCCACTACGGCGTGCCTCATAATCAGAAAGTGGTTTTGGCACGTAAAACCCCAAATATTATTATTGTATCTGCGCGCAAGTTTGCATTTTCGTGCACCTTTCGTGACATGAGTCAATGCACGTGTTGGTATTCAAGGCGCCACTATGTGTGCTTGTGATGGCCCACGTACTTGTGATATATATATCATGACCTATTAACACTCTGTAAAAGTGCTTGATTGACCAGTGAAGCTGTTTAGCACACGACACGGAGGTGACACATAATTTTGAACAAATGTACCAGCTCATTTATTGTCTTTATCGGTTGATCGGTGGTCATTATTTCACTAGCAACTGCAAACTAGCAATTGTACGTACGCCATCGGGTGGTCGGTTGAGCCGGATCGGTCTTGCATCGCGAGGGATATGCCTGCAACACGGAGCACGTAAACCGCTCCCTTTTCGGTACCGACACATCCACATTGAAATCACTCAAAGCGACAATATGGGTAGTGTCATCGCAACTAATTCAGGCCAAATGAGTAGCCATGAACCTTACGCGACTATGAGTCATTGAATTTTTGCTCGCTTACGGGGGTATGAGCCATTGTCACGGGGGAAATGATCTTGACGATAAAGGTGTGGAACACGTTGTCTCGGTTCCAGATTCCACAGCTACGTCAGCTCTTTTCTAACGGACTGAAAGGCCAAGCTTCGCATTGGAGACTTCCGCTCCGAATATGTGCCCCTCGGAGGGCGGGGCGCTCCTCAGGGCGCCGTCATCTCCCCCACACTGTTCAACATCTGTATGATTGGTCTTTCCCGGAGCTTGGCACTCGTCGAGGACGTCAAGCACATCATCTACGCCGACGACATCACCATCTGGTGCTCCAATGGCTGCGAGGGCAGAGTCTAAGAAGCCATGCAGGAGGCGATCGACGTGATCGAGGAGTACCTCCGCCCCACCGGACTTCGATGCTCCCCCGCCAAGTCGGAGCTTCTGCTTTACAGAAAAAAGAAGGGAGGCAGACCCAAAGATTGGAAGCCAGACTCCTAAAGCAGCATCAGACTTCGCACTTGCAACGGGGGGGTGATACCCAGGGTCGACGTTATTCGGGCCCTGGGCATGTTTGTCGAATTCAACGGCGGGAATGGAACGGCTCTCCACAACATCATCGCAAAGATGCACAACGCTTTCCGCCTCGTTCGCAGAATCGCAAACCGGCACCAAGGCACGAAGGAAAACAATCTCCTCAGGCTGATCAATGCCTTCGTACTATGCCACTTCCCGTACACGATTACGATGCACAACTGGCTCAGAGCGGAGCGAGACAAGCTCAACGCTCGCATTCGCAAAGTAGTCAAGAGGGCTCTCGGGCTACCCATCAGGACCCATACCGAGGATCTCGTGGAACTGAAACGCCGAGGAGATTGCCGAAGCCCAAAAACGCGCGCAACTCACTCGCCTGACCACCACAGCGGCAAGTAAACGCATCCTCGAAGAGCTGGGTTACCACCCTGCGGGATTCCCGATGGTCAGTACCCCGATCCCTAGGTGCATTCGAGACATGTTCCAAGTGGCCCCTGTGACCCAAAACGTCCATCCTGTTCACAACGAAGGCATACGCAAGGCCAGAGCAGCAGCGATCCTGAAACATATCAAGCAACAAAACATTGGAGCAAGCTTCGTCGACGCCGCGGAGTGCAGCTATGGGAAGACCTTTGCCGTCGTTGTGGTCGACTCCAGCGGCAAGATTTCCAATAGCGCCTCGATTCGCACTTCAGAGCCAGGAGTCGCCGAGCAAGCCGTCATCGCCCTTGCCCTGCTAGACGGTCGTGAGTCTCAGATCTATAGCGATTCCAAAATGACACTTAGAGCTTTTCAGAATGGTTGCATCGCCAAGTAAGCTGCTCGTCTTCTTAGCGGCTCGAGTCCATATGCTCCCATGCATCATTAGATTCAATTGTTTCCCGCTCACGTAGGGTCGGTCGAGAATGCTCCCCCAAACTTCAATGAGTCTGCTCACGAGGCTGCGTAAGGAGCGTGTAAGGAGCGCTCCTGTGTAATGAGCGCTGCCAAACCTCCGATAGTGTCCATGGCCAGAAGATCAAATGATTTCTGTGGGGGTGGTAACGATTCCAAAGAACCAAAATGTTTGGTTTTCGTGTTCTTGCAGCGCTGGTAAGTGCCGCAGTGTCGAACGTATTCGGAAACGTCGGTGACGATGTCAGGCCAATAATATTGCGGAGAGAGAAGTCGCAATGTCTTCTCTACTCCGACAGGACCGAAAGCGTCATGAGCCTTCTGAAGAAGAGAAGTCCGGAGAGCAGAAGGAACATAGACTTTTCGTATTCCTCTGTGCATCACTATGATCATTCCATTCTCAATGGTATGCTTGCAAGGTGGTTTGTCGTTGTGGTGCTCTCGCAGTTGTTCAGCAGATAGGAGCTGAATGATGGGGTTTCCAGACAGTGCGTCGGCTTCGATGCCAATGCCCTTTTGGTGCTTAATGTTTACGTCGTACATGGAGAGCTTCAAGGACCATCGGAACAGACGGCCTCGAGGACTTTTGATGTTTTTAAGCCACTGCAATGCCGCGTGATCCGTTATCACAGTGAAAGGTTTTCCATGTAGATAACAATGCCATTTATCGATGGCATCAATAATTGCTAAACATTCAAGTTCTGCGATGGCGTAATTGATTTCATGTTTTAGCAGCTTGCGTGAATGGTATGTAACTGGATGCTCTCGACCTTCATCATCAGCCTGCTTGAAGACGGCGCCGATACCTTTGTTGGATGCATCGCAGTAGAGCACACTAGGTTGGCGGTATCGTAGATGGCAAGGATGGATTCTTCCGTTACACATTTCTTAAGCTGAGTGAACGCCAGTTCACAGTCAGGGTCCCAGTTCCAGGTGGCGTACTTGCTCAGTAGGCGTGTCAGTGCATGAGCAATTTCACTGAAGCGGGGGATGTGTCGACGGTAAACATTGACGGTGCCGCGAAAACGCTGTAACTCTTTATATCGTGATGGCGTGGGAAACCGCAGGATCGCCTCCACGTTGCTTTGTTTCGGAGTAACTGTGCCATTTGAAACCCTGTGTCCCAGCTCCTCAATGGAATTTTGTGCAAACTGACATTTATTTAATTTCAGTTTAATGCATTCGCTTCTGAAAGTGTTTAGAACGGCATCTAGCTGCTTCAAATGGTCTGGGAAAGTGTCAGAATAAACGACAATGTCATAAAAGTAGTTCGTGACATGCGTCAAGTGGTGTTTGGTCAAGATGGACTTGACAGCCCGTTCGAAAGTGGCTTGAGCGTTCCGGAGGCCAAAAGGCTTGATAAGCCATTTGTAGTGACCGGTACGTGGTACAAAGCGCGTTTCCGGAATGTTTTCGGGATGCACGTGCCAGTAACCTGACGTTATGTCTAACGTCGAGAAATACGTCGATTTCCCGATAGAGTCAAGAACGTTGTCGATGTGAGGGATGGGTTGATAGTCGGGCACCGTCAGTGCGTTTAGCTTGCGGTAATCTACGCACAAACGCCTGCGTCCTTCTCCTTTTTTTCTCGGCCAGAAGCGCCGGCCCAGCGTACGGTGACGTAGACAGTCCGAGCGCTCCTTGTGTGAGAAGGTTGTTGATTTGCCTGCCCATTTCGGCGCTATCGGCTTCTGACCATCGATAGGGAGCTATGCGGATGGGAACAATGTTGGTGACAGGAATCTGATGTGTCACTCTGAGATTCGGAAAAAATGTCTTCGTACTTATGGACAAGCTGCTTCAATGCCATCCTTTGAGTTTGATTTAGATGCACGAAATCCCAAACTTCAACTTCCTGCAAACAATCGTGCATATTAGCCGTGGAATGGTTTTGTGGACGAGGGTGGAGGATGTCATCCCCTTGGCGTAGAGTCTGGGTACGATGATTTAGAGACAAGTTAAAGAGAGGGGCACTGTCCAAGCCAAGAAGTAGGTTGCTCTTCATGCTTTGTACAACATGTGCCTGAATTTTCTTTGTGATTTTTCCGATCTGTATATTTAGATTGAAGCGAGCCAAAGTTTTGGTAGATGATGTAACTTGTTGAACATTGCTGCTGGAATCTCTCATTATTTGTAGGTGAAGAGCCGCCAGCACTGCTTCGCTGATACAGGTAATCGCGGCTCCTGTATCAAGAGTAGCGCTGACAGGGTACCCGTTAATGAGTGCATCAAATTGAATTAAGAGAGCTTTGGGTCGCCCTCCTCGTTTCCCTGGTTGGTAGCGAGGGCGGAAATGCTTGCGCGTCGTGGACATTCATTGTGCCAGTGCATCTGTCGGGGTAATCCATCCATTGCGCAGTGTCTGCATTCGAACGCGAGTTCTCGTATCGACGCTGATGGGCGCTGCCGCTTGCTGCGTTAATCTGCGTGTTTCGGCCTGGTAGAAACGCGCTGTGATTTAACTCGCTGCATAGTTGACTCTACTCGCCGCGCAGCTGAAAACCACGTCGCTGGTATAGACAAGTTAAGCCCAGCAAGAGCAATCTCCATATCGGCGGGAAGGCCGTCGATGAGCCCAGATATAAGGTGCGCGTCCTTTAAGTCGGCAAGGTGCCCCAAACACATTTTCATCGTAGTAGTCCTTCAGGCTCTGGCTCGGTTTTAGCCGACAATGAATGAACTGACGGAGAGGATCCGCGATGATGCTTGTAAAGCGTTGTGTCATGCATTGCGTGATGGTCTCCCAAGATTTGTCAGCGTCAAATACCTCGGTAAGATACCATCGGAAGGCCTCACCTTCAAGGTAATCGGAGAAATGGCACAGCTTGTCTCGCTCCGTCCATGCAGCGGCGGCAGTCTTCACCTAGAAGAGCCGGAGCTACTTGTCAAAGGGGACGTCCTAGGGTGCGCCCTAGTACTTCGGGATGTTGATGGCTTTCTTGGATGTTGTAATGATGTAGGGCACGGGTGATCCTGTCCACAAGTGTAACGCAGGAGACATGGCGGTCGTGCGAAGCTCTGTTTGTTGCAAACCTCGTCTTCCTCCTTCACCACTATTGCACCGCACCATCCTGTTGCGGTTCGTCACACACACACACACACACACACACACACACACACACACACACACACACACACACACACACACACACACACATATATATATATATATATATATATATATATATATATATATATATATATATATATATATATATATATATATATAAACATGTGTGTGTGTGGTGGGGGGGGGGGGTTGTTCCACCGACCGACACCTGTTGGGTAAATAAACCAAAGATGAGCGCGAAGTTGTGCTTCGTCTTTCAGTATATACATACACACACACACACACACACACACACACATATATATATATATATATATATATATATATATATATATATATATATATATATATATATATATATATATATACACACGCCCTTCTAAGTTCTCCCATCCCCGCTCTACCACGTGGCCGGCTTCCACCCTTCACACACACAAACTCTTTTTGTACTTTGACTCTCGCATTGCTCTCGCATTAAAAAAAGAACGAGTGCGCGCTCGTGCCAACAGTAACATAGACATACATTTTAGAATAATGGCACTGCAAGCTCCCGAAATCAATTTCTTGATTCCACCGTCTTTCTTCAGTCCACTCGCGGAAAGGGCCTTAGCGGTACTTCTACAATTCGCGAGGAGCTTTCTCTTCTACGCACTCACCGGCACGCTGCAGCGCGGAATGGCTGTTTCCATTTCGTTGTTTTACTTTGCACAATGAGGGGACTTCTAATTGCGCATTTTCAGTATGCACATTTATTTGAAGTTGAAACTTTGATTGCATATATTTATGCGTTACTGTCGCCACTGTGTTGAATACTGAATGAATACGTTACTAGCTTATTTGGCAATGCAATTAGAGCATCGTGGGTAATCCATGTAAAGTTGCGAGAAGCTGAACTGCTGGTCAGTCACTGAATTTGTTCGTTTTCTGTCATGTCTACAACCCGAGCGCGCAGAACGGCCCGTGCCTCTATCTCTCTTCCCTGACGCTGCAACTAGCAAAGCGGGCTTAACGGAGGCTTAGATAAACCGTGTTGCGTTTAGTTCCCAGTAGCAAGCCTTTATACTGTTAAAATGCAAAGAGCACGTGGGTGAAAGGGAAAAAGAAAACTATAACCCGAGTTACTTCTTTGCTTGCCAGTCATTAGCCTTGGTGCACGCTTGTAGCTCTACGGCTTTGCATGGCGAATGTGGATGCGTGCGATGAAGGCAGCTTGGCGGAATGCCCAAAGCCTGTGTCACCACGACACGCTGTTATTCCTCGCGGCGTTGTATTGTGCGGCTACTGGGCTTATCTGCAAATGGGTAAGGGGCGAAGCAGCGAGACAAAAAAGATATCAGGAACACGTTAATGTCTGACGTACGTCGCGCCAAGTAAACAGATTTTATGTAGTGCAGACTGGTTCTAGTGGAACATGAAGGAAACATGTGGAAGAAAGAAAAGTTCGAGAGCAAATGGGGATGGACAAGGAGAAATCAAGGCAGTGTTACTATGCCGCTACAATCATATTTATTTCACTGCTTTGCGTGGGGATGTTGTCGACTTGGCGTGGATCCTTACTTTGTTCACATTCTTCTTTATTGGGATGAAAAATCGCGATGTGAGTTGCAATCCTTCCGATCCCGGGGAAACAGCATTAGGGAAATAGCATATGGTGACTGGAAATGAAAGATGGGAAAAGCCTCCCCTGCGTCTTCATCATTTTACATTCTCACAGGCACACGAAAAAGATATATATATATATATATATGTGTGTGTGTGTGTGTGTGTGTGTGTGTGTGTGTGCGTGTGTGTGTGTGTGTGTGTGTGTGTGTGTGTGTGTGTGTGTGTGTGTGTGTGTGTGTGTGTAGACACAATGCATGCAACTGCTTTTCTGACTTTATTTGGCGACAACTTTACTTTTAAATTTTTATTGGCGTGAGCATGTCAGGGTATGTTGGGACCAGATAAGGATGAAGCCTATCCTTGTCAGAAGCCGATATCTATCAGCCCTACTCTGACTAAGCAGCGCCTGCTTGAGGGCAGAGCGATGAGACAAAGCAGGAGCACGTGCGAGTTGCGTAACTATTTCATAAATGCAATTAGAGCTTGTTATAACGTTAGCTAATGAAGCAGCGGTAGCTGTTCCTCTGGGTAGCGGTAGCGTGATTCGAGCACTGTGGTGCACGTGAGAAGTGTCCAGTGCTGAATACTGGGTACTGAACGACAAGTCTCCTTTACGAGGAAAAAGAAATTGGTTTAAGGAATTCGAAATTACTTGGATTAGGAAACAGTGACTCTGCAGAAAGGATTACCATCATCAAGTTAATTGAACGGAATCAAAAGTTGGACATTATAGTAGGGTAAAACTACACTCTGTGGCGGCAGAAATTGTAAAGCCGCCTTGTCGAAACATATCTCGACTCTCTATAATGTCACCGCATCGAATGTCGTCTCTAGCTGACTGCGAACGAACGTTTCTTTCGTCCACTTCTGCTGTCCGTCTTTCCTCCAAAGCATTATATGTTACTCCGTTGAACTTCGCGGTTCCGATTTCAAGCTCCAACTCCTCTGTGGCAAAAATGTAGTTTCCACTTACTATAATAACTAAACGACGTTTTATGTATTGAAACACAGTTGGATCGATTGAATGAGTGGATCGGCTGTGTATTTCGTCGCACACTTTTGGAGTGGATTTCTCCAAACCAGTGCCACCCTCTGAATTCGTTCCAAGTGGATGTGCCTTGCGAACTCACCGGTGTAGTATTCATGGGTGAGGGTCAAATTTTCCCACTAATTCGAATAGACTAGGGCAGGGTGGGGAAGCAGGTGATATGTATAAAAGAAAGGTATACTTACATAATTTACATCGCTTCTTGGAGATTCGAAACTACTTCCAGGTTGGACTCCAAGCAACGATCTCCCTTACATTAGGGCTAAGATTGTTAAATATCCTTCGTTAGGTAGACATAACATCTTGCGGGCTCAGTTAGTTCATTATTATAAGGACTGATACTTACAGCGCGAGGCGAGAAACAGACAACACAAAGAGAACGAACATGAAGAAAGCTTGCGCTGGGTCCGCCCGGGATTAACAAATCGCACATCCGCTACAATTCGTAAATCCCATTATGTTACGTAAAGTAATGCATTAAAAGTTTAATCTGGAAGATTTCGTTAATTTGTCAAACGGACATTTCGATTTATTGTGCAAGTAATGTCCGCCTCTTCGAGGAATCCAGTTCAAAGATCAGAATTTTTTTAGCTGCACACAGGCAATTATCTGACAATCTGTATCGCATAAAACACGCACGCACGCACGCACGCACGCACGCACGCACGCACGCACGCACGCACGCACGCACGCACGCACGCACGCACGCACGCACGCACGCACGCACGCACACACACACACACACACACACACACACACACACACACACACACACACACACACACACACACACACACACACACACACACACACACACACACACACACACACACACACACACACACACACACACAACCTGCTGCTGTAGCTCAGTGGCTTTGGCCCAGTGACCCTGGATGTGGCGCGCATTCCGATGCGGGCGGAATGAAAAAACGCCTGTGTACACTGCATTGAGTGCCTAATAATCATATCGTAGTCTTGGCACGTAAGACCCCATAATTTAATTTTAACACACGTAGGCAAAGACACACACCTGGCGTATAAGACTTGCACCGACCCAATCATAAGCGCTTTGCATGCTTGTCCCAATGGCTGACTATCCCCAAGAGAAAAAAAAATTTGTTGCTTTGTGCTTGTGGGTTCGAGTGCCCTAATTCGCCATGCCTTGAATAACTGTACCCTAATTCACTTCCCCTCAATTAACACCGAAGTTCGTGGGTTTGACTGCCGCCAACGATCGAGGGTTCGAGTGCCTCAATTAACTTTGTCTTAATTAACACCAAATCTCGAGTGTTCGACTCCCACCATAGGTCGTGAGTTCGAGTGCCTTAATTACCACTATTTTAATTAACTGTGCCTTAACTTCACCTTAACACCGAAGGTCGTGGTATGACTCCCACCAAAGGTCGAGGGCTTGTAGCCTTAATTTACGCGAAAGGTTGTGGGTTCGACTCCCACCGAAAGTCGAGTGTTCGCAGCCTTTTTGTACCATCGTGTGGTCCCGCCGACGCCGAGAACTACGCCGAATTTTCCGCCTCACGAGCCATTTAATGCTTTCGCCTTACTAATATTTTCAAATTTTATTTATGACAGGAGAGAGGTGGGTGGGGGAACGGAGCAGTTTTTATGTTTTAACTTTTCACTTTTTCTATTTGTGATATAGCCATAAGCTAAACTGTTCTAAATTTACCCCAGTCATTCTGCTGCAATAACACAGAAACTCTTGCTTAGAGGATGTTCTATAGGCTTTGTAAACAAAAAATTAAGCAACAAAATGCGTCCCACTCCACATTTTCTATTCAAAGAAACGGGACACTTTAACATATGGCCCTAAAATTTGTCTACTCTGCCTTGTGCGCGGGCAGGTCAACACTGAGCAAAGACAAGAAGTTTGAGTCTTTTAGTTCCCCAGCCACTTATTTCGGCAGCTTTGGACGATGCCTTTCCTTGATACTGAAAAGGCGCCCGGACGGGTAGGAAATAAGAATGCCGATGATTCTCTGCTTTCTCTCACAGCATTCACTACTATATCCGTGCCACCAGTGGCCTTGAGCTTGCTTTTAAATATGATGAATTATCTTTTCGTTAAAAATCGTACAAGCACTACCTTACAAGAAGCACTGTTTTTTTTTTAAACGTTCACTAGGGCCCCACGAAAGTCAGCTGTTGGTAGGCCATGCGGCTGTCCCATCGTAATGAAGGTTTAAGTCGCTCTGTAGCTCGGTTCCTTCCGATGCCAAGGCAGTGGACTTGCCACTCGAAGGGCTAGCTGCCTCTTGAACGTCTGCGTTCCTTTGCCACGCCTTTGTGGCGATTCGTGGGCCCGTTCAATTATCCCGTAGTATGCGTACTCACATGCCGTAATATCGCTCTACAATTAGTTAAAGGATTAAAGTTAAAGGAAGTTAAAGTTATCAATATACAATAATAAATAGCCAAACTTTGAGAATACGTCTGCGATTAAGGAGGAGGAGAAATAGACGGAAAGACAGGGAGGTTAGCCAGTTCTCAAACCGACCAAATCATGTAGCGACGTTTCGGAGGATTGCGCCAAGCGTCCCACTCCTCCCTCCATCGTGCTGTCCGATTCCTCCCAATTAAGGACACAGGACACCGGACGTGGTGGGTTAGCGGCTATGGTGTTGCGCTGCTACGCACGCGGTCGCGGGATCAAGTCCCGGCCTCGGCGGCCGCATTTCTCTGCGGACTCAATGCAAAAACGTCCGTATCCCGTGCATTTTGGGCACGTTAAAGATCCCCTGGTAGTCAAAATTGATCATGAGTCTTCCACTACGGCGTGTGCCATGATCAAATCGTAGCTTTTGGACGCCAAAACCCAGAATTCAGTTTAATTCAAGGGCACAGGACACAGTGAAATCACTTTTCACGTGAAGAGTCTTTGATTGAGCGCAATGTCAGAATAAACTCTATAGAAGTGCAGGATTTGGAGATTTTTGTTCATCGCCACATTTACCCGCGATTTCTGGCTTCATATTGCGAACAACAAGATGGTTAGTTACTTTGCGCAGTCGAAAAGGCGACTTTCCGTTCACCCGCACTTCTCCAAGACGAAGTGGCCTCATCATCATCATCATCATCATCAGCCTGGTTACGCCCACTGCAGGGCAAAGGCCTCTCCCATACTTCTCCAACAACCCCGGTCATGTACTAATTGTGGCCATGCCGTCCCTGCAAACTTCTTAATCTCATCCGCCCACCTAACTTTCTGCCGCCCCCTGCTACGCTTCCCTTCCCTTGGGATCCAGTCCGTAACCCTTAATGACCATCGGTTATCTTCCCTCCTCATTACATGTCCTGCCCATGCCCATTTCTTTTTCTTGATTTCAACTAAGATGTCATTAACTCGCGTTTGTTCCCTCACCCAATCTGCTCTTTTCTTATCCCTTAACGTTACACCTATCATTCTTCTTTCCATAGCTCGTTGGGTCGTCCTCAATTTGAGTAGAACCCTTTTCGTAAGCCTCCAGGTTTCTGCCCCGTAGGTGAGTACTGGTAAGACACAGCTATTATATACTTTTCTTTTGAGGGATAACGGCAACCTGCTGTTCATGATTTGGGAATGCCTGCCAAACGCACCCCAGCCCATTCTTATTCTTCTGATTATTTCCGTCTCATGATCCGGATTCGCCGTCACTACCTGCCCTAAGTAGATGTATTCCCTTACGACTTCCAGTGCCTCGCTGCCTATTGTAAATTGCTGTTCTCTCCCGAGACTGTTAAGCATTACTTTAGTTTTCTGCATATTAATTTTTAGACCCACTCTTCTGCTTTGCCTCTCCAGGTCAGTGAGCATGCATTGCAATTGGTCCCCTGAGTTACTAAGCAAGGCAATATCATCAGCGAATCGCAAGTTACTAAGGTATTCTCCATTAACTTTTATCCCCAATTCTTCCCAATCCAGGTCTCTGAATACCTCCTGTAAACACGCTGTGAATAGCATTGGAGATATCGTATCTCCCTGCCTGACGCCTTTCTTTATTGGGATTTTGTTACTTGCTTTATGGAGGACTACGGTGGCTGTGGAGCCGTTATAGATATCTTCCAGTATTTTTACATATGGCTCATCTACACCCTGATTCCGTAATGCCTCCATGACTGCTGAGGTTTCGACTGAATCAAACGCTTTCTCGTAATCAATGAAAGCTATATATAAGGGTTGGTTATATTCTGCACATTTCTCTATCACTTGATTGATAGTGTGAATATGGTCTATTGTTGAGTAGCCTTTACGGAATCCTGCCTGGTCCTTTGGTTGACAGAAGTCTAAGGTGTTCCTGATTCTATTTGCAATTACCTTAGTAAATACTTTGTAGGTAACGGACAGTAAGCTGATAGGTCTATAATTTTTCAAGTCTTTGGCGTCCCCTTTCTTATGGATTAGGATTATGTTAGCGTTCTTCCAAGATTCCGGTACGCTCGAGGTTATGAGGCATTGCGTATACAGGGTGGCCAGTTTCTCTAGAACAATCTGTCCACCATCCTTCAACAAATCTGCTGTTACCTGATCCTCCCCAGCTGCCTTCCCCCTTTGCATATCTCCTAAGGCTTTCTTTACTTCTTCCGGCGTTACCTTCGGGATTTCGAATTCCTCTAGGCTATTTTCTCTTCCATTATCGTCGTGGGTGCCACTGGTACTGTATAAATCTCTATAGAACTCCTCAGCCACTTGAACTAGTTCATCTCATCCATATTAGTAATGATATTGCCGGCTTTGTCTCTTAACGCATACATCTGACAAGTGGCATACAAGTGGCCTCAATTACTGCGCAAACTGTATGCATACGATTGCGCTATCTTGGACGAGTTCCCTCGCCGGCGTTTGTCGAATGGTGTCAAAAATATCTGAACTGTCCCACTCCTCGCGCCTCTACTCTATACCATCAGTTTATCCCAGTTTTAGCGGCATTCCAAGCGACTACACAGCATCCAATTCGCACGACCATGATTCTAATTTTGTCCCGTAATGCCGGGAACAAACTTCGGAGACCTTCAACGTCGAACGACTAGACGAGTTGACATGGCAGTATTCCTGCCTGTGAGTGATCGGGCCTTTCGCATTTTTGAAACGCTTCGCCTATTCTAATAACATGGCTTGTTTTCTCAAAAGGAAAAACGCACCCTATTCCTGCCATGTCCCTGTCGGGCCCATCTGACGACAGCTTCAACACAGCGCAGTGGCATTTGGAACGAAAATACTTTAGGAAAAATCATCTACGATCGGCATCTAAGATAGTCGGTATAGAGAGAGGGAGATAATAATGTCGCTTCAGTTTATTATTTTTTTGTTTCCATCGCGACAGACACATAAACAATGATAAATAACGCTGGAATAGGTGAAGCGTCTCTCATTGCCGCTCACATGAGCGATTGCACGCTCTGGTCTGAATCTTTATACAATGAAAACAAAGCTTGCGCGGTGGTTATTCCCGGGAATTCGTTCGCGCGTAGCCTGTGTTTTACGCTTGCGAGAAATAAAGCAAATGCGCGAAAAAAGCTTCAGGCGAACGCTAGTACGCATTTCGTCGTTTTGTTTCATTGCAATAATGTAGTCACGAAGGGCGCGTCTGTTTTTTTTTTTCTCTCGTTCATCTGTATCAGCAGTCTCCTAATCGTACCGACTACTGAACAACAATGTGGAAACGAACGCAGCTGAAAATTGGAGAACACGAGGCTCGCGAGATGCATTATTGTAATCTGGAGCGTGCGCAGCGCTACTTTTCCCTTTGTGCAGGCACAGATAAATAAATGAAGGAAGCACCAGACAAAAAAAAAAAAAAGAGAGGCAGAAAGGGAGGGAGATAGTCCGCGAACTAGCGAACTGCAAATGGCAGTTTAAGATCCGAGCTCCTTCATTTTTCATTTTATATTATTTTTACTTTTGCATAAGCTGGTAGGCAGCATCGAGAGATGACCAACAAGCGCATTAAAAAGATAACTACTTCAGAAACTAATTTTATACGACCATATCGGTTTTATGGGAACATGCGTGTTTTTATAAGCGATCCCATACTGCGATATGGAACGGATATAAGAATGTGGCGCATGCGAGGTTCTTTGATACTGCAAGATTTAGTGTCTTATTGTCATGAGTACCGAATTGAAACAAATCAATTTTCATTATAGAGTCGTGTACACTACGTGTGAAGCAACACCGTCTCCAAACAATGTTTTGCGAGCAGCCTTTTTCTTTTTCTTTCTTTCTGTTTTTTGTATAGGAGAGGTTCTAGCTAAATAATTCAGCCGACTGAACTTACAGGCTTGCTCGTTCCGGCACGACACATGATAAAACATATATCGTGGCCTGCCAAGGAAAAATACAGCGTCGAGACAATGCACTTTCGTGTCTTCACTTCCATGCTACATCTTTCTTTTTAACGAGTTGATCCAGTGCTCTATATGAACGTTAAAACTATTGTTCTTTTCCTGACGTGGTCTTATGTCAGTATCTCACGTAAATTAAAAGCAGTTAAGACTTAAGTGCCAATACACTACATGCAGAGGTATAACACCTACTGTGTAAGTGTGTGTGGGCGACAGTGACAAGGTATAGACAGACTCTACGACACGCTTTCGCCCTTTCTGGCGTCAAAGTCATTCAATATGTTTCCTCGACACATTTTATCCAGAAAGCAGGTAATCGCGTCGACTATAGATGAAAGCAGCCGCTGGGCTGGTTTTCTGAGAGCGATCTGAATTGCGACGTTCTTTTATTACCGCAAGAAGAAGTTTGTTTCAACACAAAATTTCAACACAACACAACACATTTATTTATACAGGGTGTCCCAGCTAACTTTAACCAGTTTAAAAATATGCTAATGCCACGTAGCTGGACAGAACCAGGATAATGTTGTTTGCCGTCGCTTGGAGATACTCAGATTATTTTTTGCATTCCCCCTAATAATTCATCTTACTTAAATTATGAACTTCTCACATATTATAATTAGATTAAAAAATGTCAATGTGAAAATTGTAGAGCGACAGGAAAAACTGTCGATACAGCGTTCGGTTGCTCAATACGTGCTACATAAATGTGTTTTTCTGAGCGTGAAAGAAGCCCGCAAATGCACGCAAAATTGTCGCGCGACTGGCCGCTCGAGGCACTTCGCGTGTATTCGCGGGCTTTTTTCACGCTCGGAAAAACACTTTTATCTAGCACGTATTGAGCAACCGAACGCTGTATCGACAGTTTTTCCTGTCGCTCTACAATTTTCTCATCGAAACTTATCACTTAATTGTAATAATTGAGAATTTCATTAATTAATTGAGACTGATTGTCTAATTAGGCGTAATGCAAAAGATGATCTGAGTATCTCCAAGCGACGGCAAACAACATTATCCTGATTCTGTTTAGCTACGTAGCTTTTAAATATTTTTTAACTCTGGCTAAATTTCGCTGGGACACGCTGTTTACATTTGCAAGGACGACTATATACACACATATAGCCTCTGCATTATGAGAGGAATGAGCCATTGCTGATGATGATGTTGAAGCAGAACAAAAATGCAGGCATACCTAGCCATAAAAAGCTTCGCGGTAAAACAAATGGCATAAAGAACACTTGTCCTGTAGTGACGATGGATGCGACGTCCGATTGAGTTGTTGACTCGAAACACGTCTTCAGGTCATCTGCGACTGCCAGTATCCTTTTTTTTATCTGTCACAGTTATCGCAGTAAAAAGAATGCACGTACGAAAAACATTTACAAAGCAGCTAACTAGCATGCTCACGGTTCAGCGATTCAAAACCATCAAAACGAGGCTGCACATTATAAACAAGCGAAAGGAGCCAAATATA
The DNA here is from genome assembly GCF_050947875.1 of Dermacentor variabilis. Lineage (NCBI taxonomy): Eukaryota > Metazoa > Arthropoda > Arachnida > Ixodida > Ixodidae > Dermacentor > Dermacentor variabilis. Next base: position 157,521,888 of record NC_134568.1, on the reverse strand, counting down.
AACCTGGATAAGACATCTAGACGTTCGGATCAGTGCACATTGCATTATGACGCTTCGCAGCACAAGCAGATGTAGGGGAAAAAAACATATTCGGCGTTAGGGGTTTGCCTGTGTGACCGAGCTTTCGTTCATCGTGAATATACCCGTGTCTATGAATAATGCATATAATAAAGAGCTCCGTGCCGACTCCTGTACTGCGGAACATGAGAAAATTGCACGGTGTCGGTCTCTGTTTTCCCGCTGCAGCTTGTCGATTTGTTTGTGTTTCGAGCTTTCCTGCGCCGCCGTCTGTAGGTTAAGGGTTGAAAAGCACACGCGTAAAGAAATCGATGGTTCACTTGGTTCGCCCAAGCGGGCGAGATATGCTAAAGGTTGCACAAGTCACGTCATGTACTGAACGGTTACGTTACTTCCATGAGCGTAACTATAATGAGAAATAAAAATTTATGTTAGGTATTTGCATCAGTTTCTTTTCCTGTTATCTTTGAAATTGCATCCGTACGCCTGTAAACGAAAGAACGCCCGAGTACAATCAGGCTCTATCTCAGTGATTTGATATGGTTTAGCGCTCTATATGACGTACAACACCGGTTCCCCGCCTCAAGCCTTCCAAGTGTACCCTTCCGAAGGTAGAATTCAATCAATCTACTATTCTATCAACTATATTCAATCAATCAACTATAAGGAATCAATCTATCTATTTGAGTTCATTGCTCATATATAATTTAGTAAAATATTTCGTTTCAATTACTTTTTACTTCAAATTTAAAGCATCGAACGTGCCAAGCGATTATATTAGCTAATTGTGCGCAAGGTGCAAATGTTAGAGCCGCTTTCTTCTCACACCTGATGAAACACAAACGCCTAACGTCATCCAACCCTTGCTAAGGCCGTGTGAATGTGAGCACGAATCACAATTTATCACGCAAAGCGGAGATGGCGTTTCTCCTTCCGCAGCCGTTATTTCTGCGAAATGAGCTCGACTTTCAGCCATGAGGTCATCCCATATATTCTCATCCTGTCGGAGGCCCCGTACGCTTTGCGCAGCTTGCTTGCCTCGCAAAAGCACCGTCACCAAATCTGTCGCCCCTATGCATGACCGACAGCTTGCATCCACGCACGCATTTATGCCAGCAGTATTCGTGCCAGAAGAGAATGCGCATATGACGCCGCCGTGTTTCGAGTTTGTCGGCACCGACTCATGCGGTGCGGCGGTTGCACTGTAGTGCAAATCGGTTTTCTCTCGCGGCTCTCGTGCGGCGGCTAGGGTGGCACGTGACCCGCGGGCGTGGTCCGGACATGTGGCGCGGAAGACAATCGCTGCGGGCTGACAGCTCGCCCGTGGCGCGCGGCGGCCGATAAGAAGAAAGGCCGAGGGGCGATCAGTACCTGCAGAGACGGATGGTGATCGGGCTGTGGCGGACCCGCCCGATTCGCCGTCGAGGCAATCGATGCCACGGGGCAACACCTCCGGTGCGCGCCCTGACAGTCCGTCTTTATTAATGACACCTCTCGTTTCGCACTCGCTCGCTACCGTTCGGGGGTGGATGCCGACCGAGCTTGAGGCCTGTCGCACAATCTTCCGTGGACGTGGGAAAGTCCACGAGGAGGTTCGGCTCGAGCATAAAGTAAAACATAACATGGACTCGATCAGCACATTGTGGGCGGTGTGCTACGCTTTGCTTCTTCGTTTTCAGAAACATATTGACCTCCTTTGCGTAACCAGTGGACATGAAAGCGATACTTTAAAAAAAAATATGTATTATATTTTCAACACCCACATACCCACTCGTGACCTCATGTAAGCCCACATAAGGCTAGTATTTCAACTGTGTTTTGTTGTTCATTAACTGCGACATTGTGGTATACTGGGCTACGAAAGAGCCCATTGTCGGAAAATTGTGACTGAAAACAAAACAAATGAAAGCTTTAGGGGATAGCGAAATATAGCACGTAGACAAATTGAAATCAAAGCATGTCCCATTCCCTTGGAACAGGGGCATAGCCAGACGGGAAGGTGGACTTATGTGGCTGCAGCCTCCCCCCCCCCCCCCAAGTTCTTTCGTGCTGTCATGCACAGCCGACCAAAACAATCCCCGGCACCAGAAATCATTCGCGATTTTGTCTAGACTGTCATTTTCACGCTCGAAAAGACATTTCAGCGTGAAGATTGCGAAATCCGGCTGTATTTCGAGCAAACGCCCATGCACCGGGAGTTAGATAAACCAACGAGCCCCATCCGAGCACGAAGTTTCAAGGGCGTTTTGATGGCGAGCGGGCTCGTCGCGGCATCTCGCGGAGGCCGCGGAATCTACGGAGCGCATGGATTTCAATTCTGAAACTTTATGGGTATAAAGTGCCCATAAACTTTTGATGCGAAATGTGCATTGACATTTGCAAAGTCGTGCTTTAGATCTTTAATTTTGGAAGCTTGTATGTTTGAAGTTGTTATAAACATGTGACGCTAAAGGTGCATTAACTTTTATAAAGTCGTACATCGGACCATGCGACGAGACAAGCCAAATCAACGCACTATCATTCAAGTTGACAACGCACGCAGCGAGGTCCGATGAGACGAAGCGTTGTGGTGGTGCATTTGTGCCGTCTTCCCACAGAAAAGAATATCAACATTTTTTTTTCACCTGCGCCAAAGCATCCATGTCAAGATACTAAAGTTAGCAAAGGTAACTATGTTCTTATTTATTTTTGTACTTTGACTTTTATTCGCAAGGACACATTGAGGCTCTTCGATTTTCTTGGGCTGCCACAACCAGCCAGAGCGCATGCGTTTTTCTCGTGTTGCCCCGACCACCGCGCGGCGCACTTTCGTGCGCGTTCGTTTTTCTCTGGCCGAGCGGATTTTCGCCTGGCAGAATTTTAGATGCTTTCCAGCTAGCGGACGAGAAAAAGAAACAATGGTCGCTCGACGGATTCGACGGATTGAAACGCGTTCGCTCGAGCGCAACCTCTCTGGAAACTCTTGTCTAGCCGGTGTAGGATACCGAGCGCCTCACGGTTTCTTCGATATTCCTTCGGTAGCCACATTAGGTGCCCAAACTAGGCATTCGATTGTGGCGAACATGCTTTTCTTCGGGATTTTTTTTCATTTCGGTGCCCCCCACCCAAAAAAAAAAGACATTGTTGCAGCGCAGCGAATTGTCGCATGGTGAAAGTTCGATTTTCTTACTTCTTCTTTTGCGGAAAGTAAATGGGCCACGAGACGCGGCTCGTGGCTCGTGTTGTCCACTTCTCTTCTGTCAGTGTCTGCACGCCTTACCCTTTTTTGCATTATGACGCTTCAGTTGCCGGATACTCTTATTATGTTGTTGCGGTAGCAATTATATGGACACTCCAGGCGCATTCCTGCCGTCGCCGTAGCCCTCATGTTCCGTATAAAGTCGAAGGGCGAAAACATCGTGACCTCGCGGCATGCTGCACTTGCGAGTGAAAGTGTAGACGGGAGGGGGGGGGGGGTGCATGGGTGGGCCGACGATGGTGCCTCAGTCTTGTGTGCGCAAGGGATAAAATCGGGGAGGAAGCGCGCCGCCTTCCGTCGCGCGCGATACGTCAGGGGGAGTGAAGGGAGGGGGACGGGCCTTAGGATTCTGTGATCTGTGATTTGGCAACATGTTTATTTGCCTTGTTTGACGCATTATATGCAGTGACTTTTTCTTAGATGCGTGGATTTATTGGAGACTTATACGTATATTTAAATATCTTGTTGCGAGTTATTGTGTTTACGTACAGTGTACTTTGTTTCCAGTGACACCTTTTTGCCATTCATCAAGCTGTACCTTCGCATTTGGATATTTCATTGTAACTTTGTATTTTTAATGTACGAGGGCGGTTCATTATGTGCGAGGCATGCGCGTAACACAGAGGCATCTTTCATTTACAAAAGTGATACACAGCTGTGAGGATAAATGTTCTTTAATGCTCTCGTACACTGGGTTGAACGTGCTTGCGTGACATAGTGGACGCTCCAAAAGTTGAACAGCGTGGTGTCGTGAGGTTTTTGACAGTTGAAGGTGTTTCCCAAAAATAAATTAGTCGCTGTATGGCTGCTGTGTACGTTGAACATTGCATTTCGTTGGCCACTGTGAAGCATTGGAGCAAACGGTTCAAAGAACGACGTGAAAGTTGCAAATACCATTCAATACCGGGTCAAAGTGGTGGTGCAATCACCCCCAACACAATTGCAAAGGTTGATGAGCTGATGCGACTAGAACGGTGGATAAGCATCAATGAAGTGGCAGAGCGTGTGAACATCAGTCACGGTTCGGTTCACACCATTATTCATGAACATCTCGGTTATCGGCTCTTGGATACGCAATGCGCAATGGATACCCAACATCATGAACCACCAACAGAAGAAGGAGAGGTTCGGCGCTGCCTTGACTCATCTGATCCGGTATCACAATGAGGCTGACGACTTCTTGTTTGCAATTGTGACCGGGGACGAATCATGGTGCCACTACTACGAGCCTGAAACACGATGGCAAAGCTTACAGTTGAAACATTCGAATTCAATACCCCATAAAATACAAAGGCCGTCATTCCCGCCGGAAACATGTTGTTGACTTCTTTTTTCGCCCGTCAGGGACCGTTATTCATCGAATTTACTAAACCTGGAGAGGATATCAATCGTTTGCAATATTGTGAAACGCCGGATCGGCTGTGTGTCGCAATCAAGAACAAACGACTTGGAGAAGTGACGAATGGGGTCATCATGCTCCACGTCAATGCCCGTCCCCACGTCGTTGATGTGGTTAGCACAAAAGTGGCAAAGTTCAAGTGAGAAATGCTGCAACATCCGCCATACAGCCGAGACCAGTCGTCTGGCGACTTCCACATTTTGGGGCAATTGAAAAAAAAAAAAGAAACAGCTCGAGGGAACCATATTCGTGTCGGACGATGACGTGAAAGAGTCAGTTACAGTCTTTTTGAAGCAGCAACCCAAGCACGTTTATGAGACGAGAATCACACGACTCGTTAGTCAGTGGGACAAATGTCTCAATGCTCATGGAGGCTACATTTAAATAAAGTACTCCGTTTGTCATATATTCGCAATAGCTCACTTTAATTAGACTCGTCCTCGTATATTTAGCAGAACTCCTGCTTTATATATGTGCTCTCTGTTGCGACTATAATTTCGGTGCAATTACAATACACGACCGGTGACAGCTACTCCTCCGCAATACATTGGAACAAAGGACAGCGTCATTGAGTTTTTTCTTGGCCGTTGTATTTGTACAAAAATGCAAGCAAGGTTCCTGAATGACAAAGCTTCATTAAAATATTTGTCCTCAACTTGTTAATTTTATGGCCTTTACATTTTTCATATCAGCGGCATGCACTGCTTTGCTTGTTTCGAACTGATATAGTTCTAAAGTTCGTGTGTTATTTTCTTCACTTAATAAATAGACAAAAAACATGGAAGCGTTGATATCAGTTATTTCGGGTACAACTTTTGGGACATACGAATATATTCGTTCATGAAAAAAATACATATTTTACTTGTCTTGACAGTATGGAGCGTTCCAGAATTCGTTTGCAGCAGCTTTCGCTATGGCAATGCAGTTATTATGCATGTATTTGATCCCTAGGCATTTTCTATAAGGAGGAGACCGAGCTGCAACGTGAGCCCCCCCCCCCCCCCCCGAACGAAATTTCTGGCTACGCCACTGCCTTTGAATAACACACACACACACACACACACACACACACACACACACACACACACACACACACACACACACACACACACACACACACACACACACACACACACACACACACACACACACACACACACACACACACACATTACAAAAGGCATATGACAAAGTTACAAATATATGCCCATGAGGAGTGACGCATAGTCATCGCATGTCTTATGACGACCATGCGCAGCGTCTAATCATGCTGAAACTTGGTACACCACCATGTTCTTGGCTTCTTCAGCATGGGTCTTATTTTTCTTCAGCACATGCTTTAACGACGCTGATGAGCACGCGAAAGCAATCGGAGCAAATCAAGAATAAAACTGTATTGCGAGAGCTCTACTTAATACCTCCAACCGCATTTCTTATTCTACTTTTCATTTAAAGACACCCGATGAATTGCGAGGCATTATCTAAGTGATGCTATCTCTGGTTTTGTGCCAGAAAGCAGAAATCTGTGACACAAAACTCTCTTGCCCGCGCAATGAGCAATGACAGCTTAAGAGTCGAAACACAAGTCTTTTTTTCCTCAGCCGGCCTCCCAAGTGGGTCTTTCCAATCTCCTCAGTTCTCGTACATGACCATGCGTAACAGGCATGTGTCCTCACGATTCTTCAGCCTCGAAACTAAGAGGAGCGATGTATAAGCGTTGAGATTAAGATTTTCCCTGAAACAGCAGCTCTGCGGCAGCGGCGCTGACAAGGCGCCGGACCCCTCGTGGCACCACTGACTGCGCATACGCGTGCCCATAAGATGCACGGCGGGGAACGACAGTCAGTGCATGGCGCATGGAGCACGTCCCCTGGCCCGATGCCGGCGACCGTTCACCGTACGCATCAGAGTGTGTCCTCCAAGCGTCGTGAGTGGTGCCTCGCTGGAGGCCCAATTACGCCGTCCCGTTTCGTCCCATATTGCCTGGTTATATGGTGACGTGGAGCTCACACCATCTCGCGGTACAAGCGTCGTGCCGCGCGATAACACCGCTTCATTACCTTCTGGAATGTTTTATGTCTGTCGCTGCATTGCCCGAAGAAGAAGAAGAAGAATAAATAAAGAAAGCGCAAAGAGAAACAACAACAACAACAACGTGTCCTGCCTTTGCGCCACACGATTACGCGTCTTGCATGGCTCCCTCCGCTCACGGCGCACACGCAGACACAAAGAGGGCCTAGCTGATTGGCTGTTGCCCTGCCATCCCACAGTTGTGTCACTTTCGCTGCTCCGGTGTATTTTGGTGGTGGCCCACGAGACACGCAGGTCGTCGTATGCGACTGCATAAAAAAGAAGGCAGAGTGTCTGAATCAGTCTTTCTACAAGTTTAGCGACCGCAGAGGCGGTTCCTGCAGATGATGCAAGAACCAGTGCGATGCTCACCGCCACATCTCGGTGCCCGTTCTCGCAGTGAAGCTTGAAGCGCTTGCCTTTCTGGAAACACTCGCGCTGTCATTCACTTCCAGCGAAGATTGTGAGTATGTGTGTACGGTGTATCAGTTGGCGGTGGCAGCACCTCTGGATGCCACGAAATCAACTTCGCTGTCAGTAACCCGGTGTCCTTCGACGTGCCTGAGTAAATCGTATTCTCCCTGCAAATCAGCGGCCTGATTTGAGTCACTAGCCACCAGCGCGTGGCAGACGCCCATTGTTGAGGCTGCCCAGCACTGAGCCTGCAGTACGAGTATAGCTGCCGCCAGGGGCACAATAGCGCTGTGATGAGGCACCTGCGTTGCCCAAGAGTGGCTTGCGGGCTTCGCTCGATAATGTATTTGGACCTGAGGGCAAATTTTGTCCCAATAGTTAAGTGCTTGTCTCAGATACTGTGATGTCAGAACAGGGCTTGCGGATACGAATGACCTCCGTAAGAAAAGGGAAACACGCACGACGGCGAATGTGTAGCTGACGTGCGAAGAGTGTACGAATGAATAAATTTGTGTACGAATTGTCATAAATGAATTAATTATTTAGTATACACAATATAAATGACAAAAACAAACAATCATGGTGTGCGTGCGTGTTACCGCAGTGCAGGTGTGTCTTTCGTATTGACGTAAGGCGTTTCATATCATACAGCGCAAGCCTGAAATACGTACACAACAGACACAAATACATGCGCTTGTTGTGTCGATATGTTCCTGCTTGCATTACTGGAACACCTCACGTTGCCATACCAACAAGCCCACGTTGCAACACTCGTCGATTTCATAGCGAATTTCCTCTCCGATGTCTGAATACGAAATCCGTGTAACAGTGACTTTTGAGTGTGATTCGACAATCGCACAACTTTGCACAAATGAATGAATGAACGACTTACTGGATGAATAAAAAATTACGTTATCGAGTAGCTAACTATCTATTTAATTATTTGATTGAGTAATCTAATTAATAATCACTGAATGTTTTTTGAACTAGTACGTTCTTTGACCTAATCATTGGGAAAGAGGGGATTAAGGAAAAGATAGATTTGTGAGAAGTGCTGGCTTTCTGAGGATAGAAGCGGTGCATGACACCTGTCTCCCTCTCGAAATAGAACATTGTTTTTAAAGGGCAACTCCGGCGTTTTTTTAACCACACTAGGATATTGTCATTTTCAAGCGGCATTGGCCGTCCTTTCACCGGTAGGGTGGTTCAATCTGTTCAGAAACTCATCAATAATACTAAATAACCAATAAACGAGGTACCGAAACCCAAATGGGTAGCTGCTTCGTGTGACGTCACGATAAGTCCCTAAGGTCAGTCCCTACGCTATCGTGACGTAAACACTCAGAAAGCGTGCTAAACACGCAGTACACAAGGTGCTAATGCCGATACAGCGAAGCTGACGACGTCTTCTGACGACACGGGGAGCTTTTCCAGCTTCTTCGAACTAGACAGAGGCGATTTCAGCGACGATATGAGCACTGTAGGATCGCCACTTGCTTTTCATCCACCGCCGCGGGAGGCAGCCGACGCGCCCCAAGCTTAACGCATCGTGCTGCGGCAAGACGAAGAGAAGCACCGGTTACCACGTCTGTAAGAACGACGATTGTCGGCCGTTGTCTCGTAGAACAAGAAGACAGCTTCGTCGTTTCTGGGCGATGTGCCGGTGTAGTCTCTGTCGTCGCAAACACAGGGGGGTCAGTAAAAAAGTCATACATTCGTGGACATGAGTCGGGAACACGCAAGCAATCTTTAAAATTTGTTTTCAGGAACACTAAATGACGATGACGAGGCCGCCTTTGACGAAGATAGGTCCTCCTATCGAAACGTTGGCCAGCCTGTCTGAGGCACTTCATCCCTGTTTACAAACTTTATATTGCAGTGATATAGATTGACAGATAGTCAGATTGCAAACGAGAACTGATGTTCAAATTTTTTAAGATCATTGCATGGACGCCGACAAACGCCGAAGTTGCCCTTTAAGCATACAAACAGAATTACCCACATTTTTTGTTTTCTTTGTTTTTCTAATTATAACGCAATAAAATCAAGCAATATGTATAATTAAGTGAAGAAATATAACGGCATATAAATGTTTGATTTCTTGGTGACCTAATTGTTGAAATTGACTCTTGCACTGCGTATGTATGCGTGTGTATGTAACATGAATGCGTAACCCACCCCTCGACGACTCGTAGGAAGCGTATAGGTTGAGACAAAACGCTCGTCTCGTGGCATCCATGGCCTAAAGATATCACCGGGAAACTTTACGTAATTATTCTGTAGTACGTTCCCTGTTGAGCCGTTGAAACCGTCAGACCACTTCAACGAACGTTTCTGTGACAGGCCACGGTAGCAGCCTACACCGCTGCGTTTCTTGGTCGCACAATAGGATGAATGTACTATCTTATCTTGAGTTGGACGCACTCTTCCTGAGATAACGTTGCTTCGAGAGTTTGTTTGAGCGTTGTTTCATTCTGATTCTTGGTGCCAGCGCTTTGGACAGCGATCGCTGCGCTTCTGATCGATCTTTCACCCGTAGTCGCAGCTTCAGTGAACGTGTCCGTGGTTCCCGTAAGTCAAATTCGTTGATTTGCTGTAAATGAGAAATAAGTGATAAAGCCGCTTCGCAAAAATATCGAAGACAACGAGCGTGTGCTTGAGCTCCAAAAGACAGCGTCGCCGGCACCAGGGCCTATATGCGGTTAATATATTCCTGAGCACCTTCACTCCGCACGTGGCCTATTTATTGCTGTTCGGCGTTTGCGAGTTAGGTTTTTTTGCGCTGGTTAGCCCAACGCAAAGGCTAACTGCTTTTCAGAGTGAAACATTTTTTTTTCTTCTTTCGCCTCCTCGTAGACTACGGCCCTTTGACTCCGGGACTAAATTCACAAATGTTTTCGTTCGGAAGTTCTCTTTGTCATTGACCGGCCGGCTTTGTCAATAATAGGTCCGGCATCGCGATTGGCCGGTGTCAGCTCTTAGGAACAATTCCAGTCTAAAAACTTCTTTGTAAATACGGGCTCTAAGCTCGTATTCACACACACACACACACACACACACACACACACACACACACACACACACACACACACACACACACACACACACACACACACACACACACACACACTCCCTACTCTATAATGCTCGTAAGAGCAGATGTAAGCATTCTAAGGTTGGACATACTATTAGCGAGTGGCCGGCCAACTGCAAGCAACACTTACGAACGAAAAGCTTTGTGAATTTGGGCGCTAAATCACTTAGTTACATTCTTTGCTTTCGCTTTCGTTCTCTCTCATTTACTCATACACTTAAGGTGTCTGATTAGGAAGCTGCCGAACTAATTTTGAAGCTGCAGTGACTGTGGGAAAACTACGTTTTGTTTGAGCGCTACCCTCATTTACAAGAACTTGTCAGTCCGTGCCAAAAAGAAAAAAAAAACACGGAGACCATGATTACAACCATGTTGATTACAACATGGAGTTGTTGATTTCTGTAATAGCAAATCGTAGTGCTCTTAACTGCATTTATTAGTACCTCTAAAGCTGACATAATTATTTCCCTAGTCTACTGCTCAAACTACATTATTATTTGCTTCGAGCGAGTGTTGCTAAGGCTTATTCGCAAGTCGGTGGTATATATCGGAAAAATGTATATATTATCGATTTCGTTCGTTTTACGCAACGTGATAGGCGTAGGATCCGAGGTAACAATGTTCTATTTCTATAAACGAAAAAAATACAGAGCGATAAGCTTGGTATTTCAATTCTTCTCTCATCGCTTTCAGGCTCTGCCTGACCTGCGTTGGCCTCCCAGAGAACTTCGGCAGTGCAGCTCTACGTAAGCCACCGCACTGAAAGCGCTTTCCGAGCGCGTTTCCCACCTTCACCTCTGAGGTGAGTCAACAGCCGCAGAGTGTATGCGCTGCAAACACAAATAGGCAGAAGACAGAGACCGAAAGCCTCGCTTTCCCGGAAACAGGCGAAACAGTTGCATTCGAAAGGTGCTTTCAGCTCGGGTGTTTCCACGTTAGAAAACAAACAAACAAATGGAAGAACAAACAGCAAACAGCGCCACAGTAATGGTCGCCTGTCGAGAGAGACACTAACGCTCCTGCAAGTGCGAGGTCACATTATCATCGTTCGTTTGCTCACAGGGCGCTCGAGCGTCTGGGGCGCTCTTGTCTAACAACAACGACCTCGCGCTTGTAGCGCACAACTTGGCACAACGGTTAGAAACGCGCTCAGAAAAGCAATTTCGCCCGTTCATATGTCACCTCCATGAAAGGTATCAATATTTACGTTAGTCCCCACTTCTGCGTAAGAAATCTCAAACAAGGCATACCATACGTGTTTATCACTACACCGTCAATATTCTTACTTTTGCTTCGTCGATACGCACGAACATCCAAACATAGAGAGAAAAAAAAAAGACATGGCTGTACACACATGGCGGTTTAAGTACAGATAGCAAAGCTGAGTGTGCTGAAAAAAGAAATTAGGAAATAAGTTACCGCGACCCACTATCATTTCACGCAAAATATGCATAGGAAATGTCGGAACTTCTCAGAAAACAATAAAAAAAAATTTAACCAACATGAAATCGCTCGCAAAGGCTGTTTTCTCCACAAATCAAAACTTTTCCAACCAAGACATCAGGATGGCGGATACGATGTTGGAATCCTTTTCGGAGCTTCCACTATATAACGAGTTCATGCCAGTAAATACTACTACTACTACTACCACTACTACTACTACTGCTACTACTACTGCTACTGCTACTAGTTCTTCTTCGTCTTCTTCTTCTAGTTTAGGAAGACAGATTACCGTGTACAACATGCGGAACGGTGTACGAGAATTGGATTCCCTCGATAGTCTGCAAACAAAGCCAAAAGAGCGCCTATCCACCTTGCAAAGCGTTTTGCCTGAGCTGAAATCCGTAAGGTTGTATCAAAAGGTAGTCCGAGATCTCACAGACCTTACACAATGTTACAGAATCTACAGAATAATAGAAAGAAATACTTGCTGTTTCAAGTGCGAAATTCATGACTTTGGTCTTAGCAGCATTCAAGGGGAGCTTACTATCTTTGCACCATTTAGAAAAAGAAAACATGTCAGACTGCAGGATGCGACAGTCATCAACAGTCTGAATTTCCTTTAAAATGCTGATGCCATCGACATATAGAAGGAATGAAGAATTCTGAATAGCGGAAAGAATGTCATTAATAAAGTAAAAAAAGGAGTGGTCCTAATAGTGATCCTAGGGGGACGCCGCTAGTTGGCATGTAAACAGAAGACGTTTCGCCGTTGACGTTAACATAACATAATCTATCAAGAAGATAACTGCACCAGATGTTGACAATCGGAGAGTCAACGCCAAGGTGCGTAAGCTTGATCGGAAGCAGTGAGTGGCTGGCTATACCAAAAGCGTTGCAGGGGTCACCGTAGATGGCGTCAACTTGGCCCCTTTGAAGTACCGGCGCGAAGATCTGTCGCATGAAACTTGCGAGAGGAGTGATAGTGGAGCGCCCAGCGTAAATCCATGATGATTCCGAATCAATGTGTTCTTCACACTAAAAGACAATGTATTCTGAAGAGCAAGCTGAAGAGAAGGCGTCTGATCCGGCCCACGTGGAAGCGTCATCATCGTCGTCTTCATCGCTCTGCCAAACCTTGCGTTCAACCTGTATCGATCGCCCCGTAACTTCATATAATATATATATGCCAAGATTTCCTGGGCCGATAGCACTCGGAAAGCAGTTTAGACGGAGAGAGAAATGCCGTGCAACGCGTGATCAATGTGCGATTAGTTTTCAAACAGAAGCATTTGATGTGCATTTATTATTATGAACGTACTACAACGATTATTAAAACGCCTTGAAAAGGATAATTAGTGCTAAATAGCTATGGCACTTTGGAGCAAGCCTTTTCACCTCCACAGTGTCGAGACGACGCCGAGGAGGCTCCTCGAATGTGGCCGTAATTTGTTCATTCGCTGATAATTGCGCAATAAAATGGATCAACTGGAAATTTTCAACACTCGGATGCTTTAAAGAAACGTTGCGCACACAACAAAACTGAGCCTCAAGATACATCGAAGAAGTAAAAAAAAAAGAAGCTGAAAGAAACTGAAACTAAAGTCAACATCGTATACACTTAAATTGACGCTAAGGTCGACAACCTTTGCACACTAATGCGCAAGAACGTAGAAAAATGTACGCATGCTTCTCGCGGGTGTTGAACCACGAGAACGCCAGATTTCCTTACACTGTTGCTTTTAGCATAAGAAATTATGGAACGGTGGGTCTTATTCAGGAAGTACTGCTGGGTGTCATTGACTGATTTACCGGTGCGTACTGCAACCTCATTTGTGAACAGCCGTCACTTCTTACAGAACATTTATTATGAAATCTCTGTGGGGAGCTGTCAGCGCCTGTCAGAAGTGCTGCCTATTCCTAACCTATGAATGACGGGGGAAAAAAGCTATACGAGAAAATGTTATACGGAAAAACATTAAAAAAGCAATTGAAGAGTTTTGGTCAGTGGATGTTTACTTTTTAAAAGGCGCACGCTGGCAGTACAGCTGGCAATTCAATTTTCAGGAGTAAATGGTTGTGCCGTATTTGACCACATTTTCCGGTGCCGTCACACTTCGCGATGTAAATCCGCACTGCTTGCGCCCAAGTACGGTGAAAGTAGTGCATCTGAAGAGTGAGCGAATGTGGTCCACCGAGGAGCCCTACAGCGCTCGAAAAGCCACAGACTTAAATAATTCACTGCCGCATGGAATATTTACTGCGCTTGCTTAGTTGTTTTGTAAAGGCATAAAATGATATCCACGAGCGTTGCCGCACTGCAAGTCGGGTCGTGTTTTTCAGAAGAGTTATCTATTTGGCTACTTCGTAAAGTATGTTTGAGAACGATGACGTGCGAAGCATGGGACCAAAGGAAGAGGAAAAGCTGATGGGGAAAAGTTCAATAAAACAAAACGTTCCCCGTTGTTAATAGCGCTTGTCTCGTCCGTCTCGTCGTCCTATGGTCCCATGTTTAACGTTTCATTGTTGTCGAAAGGTCGTACGCTCATTGCGGCAACATCCTGTTATGAAAATTTGTCGACCTTCGCATGACTTTAAGGGTATGCCTACGCGAACATCAACGCGATCCGCTATGAAGGCGCTGCTGCGATACTTGAAAGACACGGGACTTTCTGACAAATTGTGACAGTACACTGTGTGGCATAGGACTGTACGGCGACACTGCGTAAGACTAGGAATGCCTTTGTGGGCTGCGTGACAGTGCCCACAGAAATAGTGCGTGTGTACGTGCATGTGTGTGCTTAGGTTTTTTTTCCTTTCTTTTTTATCCTTCTTTCTTTCTCACCTGTTGCATCCCCTTTCCCCTCCCCCAGTACAGGGTAGCCAACGGGAGATAATCTCTGGTTAACCTCCCTGTCTTTCCTTTGCCTTTCTCTCTCTTTCTCTCTCTGAACTGCCTTCATCGCCACTGCATGCGTATTTCTTGTAACCAATTACCGCGCTGCGATCGCGCTGCTGGCGCGACTTTACCGCTGGTTACGACGCAGCGAGGGAACGAGGCGGCCGATCGACGCCGGTGGAGTGAGCACGGGGCTTTTGTTTTGCTTTCAGTTGTGGACCTCTTGCAACAAAAGGAACAGTAATACTTCTTGTGTTATTATGACCAACGTTGGGTTTCTTTATTCAACATATCCAATGTTTGAACGTCTTCATGTAACGCACTATTTAATAATCGTTGTAGTAATCTTCCTCTGGCCTTTTATTCGTTCTGCGCTGCCTTGTGTTTGGTTATTTTTTATAACTAGACCATAAGAGAATCCTTTGTGAAAAGGAATAGTGAATAGGCACGAATATATCCTAAATATCACCTATCGAAACGACAGAGAGAACGAGAAATAGAAAATGCGCACCAGAACAGACTCCAGAACAGCTTCTAAACCACGAAATCAATTCCTCAAATAACTGCAACTCACCTTCCTGTACCTTTTGTCCGGCAGTTGTTGTAGTGATTTGATGTCGCGCGCCAGCCCCCAGAAAAAAGAAGAGAAAAACGCCACGGAGAAAAAAATCAAACGGAATGAACCACGCTTCGCGTCATGAGAATTCCAGCAGCAGTCTGACTAGACGTCTCGCAGACGCTTTTAATAAACCAATCACAACATCATTATACTCAAGGTAAAAAAAAACGGCCGTAATTATTACAGCAGAATATTTTAATGAATTTTACAGCTCCCTCAAAATGGAGTACTTTCTTCCTCATGCCCCCCTCCCCTACAATGCGGTTATCGCGCTCTCGTGGGCAAGTGCATTTCCGAGTTTATACTAACCACACCAACTAAACGTGTGACAGATTTTTGTGTAATAAGCGTGACACCCCTTCTTGTTTGAAAGTTCAGAGGACACAAGGATACTGTAAAAAAAAAAAAAACACTTTCAGAAGGAGAAGGTGTTCACATACACAGAGCGCGTTTGGATAGCTTATTTCACAAATGAGAAAAAAAAATTAAGCTATGTGGTGTTACGTTATCTTCTGCTCTATTGTACATTGGCTGCTGTGGAAACATCGAGGTAGACAGTAGTCCGGCATTTCATAATGTGCGGCAGCGTATGAGAAGTAAGTTCATATAATAGTAATTCAACTTGAGATAGGCCAAGCATCTTCCTGAAGAAAACAAGGGTTACATCGACTCGGCGGTGGCATAACTCAAGTTTGCAGCAGCAACGCGCAAAACGTGTTTAGCGCATGCCACCACGACATCAGCGCGTAAATGAGAACGTGCATGCGTTGCCGGTGCGAACGACGGGAGCGCGCGACGCGCCCTCGGACAGCATGCAGGGTAAACACAGAGGTTAACCTTGTTGTCGCCGCTGTCATTGCTGGGCGCCTCATCCGATTAGTGCGGCTCGATGCGCACGCAGTGCACGATCTCTGAGCGGCCGTGCCTCTCGTCAACGACACTACAGACGCGCAAGCTCGCGGAGCAAGCGAACGACCGCAAGGAAAGTGTCTGGATTGAGGCTGCAAGATAGCGTAGCTTCGCCGCTGATCACAGAGCAGCTGCTGTTTCTCGAAGACGTAAACAAACTGCGTCCGTATTGGATCCGTCACAGAAGTGCCGACTGACCTAAGTCGGCAACTGAAGTGTCAGTGCTTAAGACTGACGTAACAGAAAGATGAATGATAAAAGCTCCTAAAGGCTCTGGGAAACCCCGTCGAAAGAAGAGACTGCATAGCCGCTTCAGACAATTTACGAGTCATTGTACATTTGTCTGATTGCAGTAACGGTAAGCGGCATTTACGCGAGGAAGCCTGTGAGTCAGCTCTGTTCGCGCTAAAAGAAAAAGAAATAAGAACGACAACGCTACACACACCTTGCTACTAATGATGGAGTCAAATGAAAAATTGATGTCACGGTATAGCATTCTGTCCTTGTTGAATACGCCAAGGTTTTAACGTTCTCACATGAACAATAGACCAGCGGGCTAAATTAATTAGGGATGAAGGATATTCGTATCTTCCGGGTTCCCGCGTACAGTGGCATTCCATGGCGTGAACAAGCACACACTCTGGCCACAACGCTAGAAACTCCAGAAGAAACAGCAGAGCCGGACTACCAACTGCCGACTGAACGGAACTGCCAGCTCGAGCTAAAGGAAGCAAAATACTGCTCGTAAAGGTATAGACAAACAAAGAAACAGTGCATTCCATCCTTACGCGACGAGACGCCGTCGCACTTACAAGAGTGAGAATCGGAACAGCAATAACCACTGCTGTGACCTACCGATGCCAATAAATACAGAGTGGTCCTGCAACTGATCCGCCAAAAGGGAGAGAACAGACGAAGTGCCTCATATGCGGCCTTCAAACCCCACCAAAATTCGAGCATATTTTGTGTGAGTGCCGATTCCTTGGCGGCCAAGAGGCAGCAGGCGCTCCTGGGACTGTTTCTCCGTGGTGCAGACGACGAGGAATACAAAGAATGGTGCGCATCTAACAACAAGCTCGCCTATACGAGCCTTTTAAGTTTTATTAAGAACAACGGCCTCTATAAATGCATTTAACGCCTAGGCCCTAAGGCTATCTATTTTTTTTAGTTCGTTTTCAATAAAGGCATCCCACCACTCACTAAACACCACTGACTGGACCACCTGAACGCTCCTTATAGGGACTGTCCCCAACCTAGAGAACCTTTTTTTGTGGGCATTGCTGGTATAGAGTGGTATTTAAACAAAATTATTGGCTTCCCTGTCGGCCTAAGCTATACAACGCCGCATATAAAGAGTTTGATGGCCCAGAAAGTACTGAGCATATTATGTGCGTCTGTCCTCACCAAAGAGTACAGATTAGCCTCCCCGGAACTGCGCTGATTTGTCTTGATGGTCAGCCGCTTTCGAAAGATCCCGTTACGGGATGGATACTTCAGCGGTCGCCACAAACCAGCCATCGCTGCTCAGTGGTTGTGGCGTCCTCTTGCTGAGCACAATGTCACGAGTCCGGCTATCGGCCTCGGCCGTCACGTTACGATGTGGGCAGACTGCGAAACGCGCTCATGCTACTTGGATTTAGGTGTTTGTTATAGAACGCCGGGCAGTGGAAATTAATTCAGTCCGCAATACGGTGTCCCTCATAGGCCGCGTGTTGCTTTGAAACGTTAAACCCAATAATTTTAATTTCAACAGTCGTCAATAACACAACGCCATGAGGGGGCTCTTGTGCTTTGCAGCGTCGAATGTGGCAGCGGTGATGACAAAGATGTTACGGAGACGAACTCCGCGGCGTAACAGGGCAGATGGAAGGGCGGAACGAACCCCATTTCTAGGGATTATCTGGTGCCGTTTGTACAATAAAGTTCATCCCGATATTTGAACTGGTGTTCCAGAAAATTGTCGCGTTTGGTGCCCTATATTAAGTAAACGATACACAGATGACGGCTCAACGACGCATACTGCAGCGTAACTGAATGGATGTATATGCACGAACGGACAACTCAAGAGAGCAAATACAGTGTTCAGGTCCTAACTTATGTCACAGCAATACGTCATACGCACGTGATCCTGTTCACGTTGCTTTTTTAGTCACTTGGCAACATAAATGCGCGCAGTGTGTTATTAGTACAAATAAGACGCATAGGATGATGTGAAGTACTTGACAACGTGAAAAACCTAGGCGCCAATTAAAGCACGCTTCTTGTACACTATCCGCGGATGATCCTTGACCTCTTTGGGAAACTATCTGCACTTGCACTTTCCACCACTGAAAATCACCATGGAAGCAATAGCTATGCGCTGTTTGAAAGAGCCGGAAAAGTAGAAGCCTCACATCACAAGAAAGGAGATTCATGATCTTGGCACCGAACTGAGGCCAATGTCAATCGAATTACCTGTAGTGCGTTATTTTGGCACGCAAATGCCATCATTTTTGATGCAATAACAGCGGAATAAGTAGTAGATTTTACGCTTCACCATTAACTTTCTTTAATTTTTTTCCTTTGGTTTTTGTAACCCAGAAGATTTAATTCTTAGGGTGAAAATAATGTCTGCTTAGAATCGTCATATACTGCAACTTATGTAAGTTAACGTGCGCAGAAGGAATTTAGAATTCGCTTAAATGCATTATCAGGCACCTACTATAATACAGTTATTAGGTCTCGTTGCCGTGTGATTGGAAGTTGTTTAACCTATGTCGTAATTTTTTGCCATTGCATTCCCATAGGTTGCTTATTTTCGTCTATTTATTTTTTCCTTCTTATTTCTTGCTTTCTTGCAATGCACGCTACTCTGAACAGCAAGTTTGTGCCGTAACGCACGATGAAAAATAGAGTGATAAGTAAACGCACTTCTGTGATGAAGGCCTCAAGCGCAATGCTATACCTCCTGAGGTCTGGATACACTGTCATACATGATATCCTGAAACCTCACCAGGGTACCCAGCTTACGGTGTTAATGTTCTTCGCCTTTCTCATTATTTCTTACCATTTTTTGTTTTTATGGTAAAATTCCTGACTAGATTTCTTTCTTGCTGTGCCCGAACGAAATTGCCTTCGTTTAGCCTGCCTGCCTTTCTTTAACAGCCTTCTCTCTTGAAAGAGAAGCGGTAAGCACCAGCTAACATCATTGTTGATTATGACAGAAGGAGGCTAAAGCAAAAACCAAGAGAGTGGAGTGAAACGGCGTCCACACTATACCATTTGGTATTTTATTGCTTTTTGTTCGTGTTGCTGCTGTTCGTTCCAGGAACCTTGAGGCACGGTAGTGGTGGCTGCACGGAGCTCGAGGTCCCGCAGTGAGCCTGGCTCTTGACAAAGCTTTCTCTCCAAAGCAATGCGTTCTCAGGGCAAACTCGAAGTACGTCTTACTTGTTCGCAGTTTGACCCAGCTATCAGCGACTGTTTGTCCTCTGTCTAGTATTCTCCTCGCACTCTTGCGGATTAGATGCGATTCCAGGTATGCGCCTGATGCCACCACGCAATTTGCTAGCAAACAGATCCACTCCTGTTCTCACTTTACTGGAAAGGACGGAGAAGACGCACGGAAAGGGGGAGTCAGGGTATTTGAAGAAGGAGGAAAGAAAGTGCAATAGGTGTGTTGCTGGGCTGAAGGAAGGAATTCGCGTTGGGTTCCTTTAATATACTCGGAAGCAGGCGCATGGACGATTGCGTTGAGCCACTGCCACGCGGTGTACAGATAATTGAATCTAGCTCTGGTAACAAAAGGCCGCTGGTGCACATTCAATTTGTTGTGTATAAAAGATTCTGAGAGCAAATTGATCGGGGGCCGGAATACGGGGTGAATCTGTTTCCTTTCTCAAGCAACCAGGAAAACGAGAACACTGAACTTTGCTAGGGGGTCTTTGTTCGTTTTTCGTATTTTCTTTTTTTTTTGTTTTGTTGAGGAACAACTGCTTCACTGTATTGCGGCCTCGTTGCTTGCTTCGAAGCTCACAATAAAGATTAATCGTATTTTACTGCATTATTGCTAGATTCAGTGCTTTTAACTTTTATGCATGTTCCGCTGCAAAGAGAGGGCGATAAATAAAAGTGAACGCGTCGAATATCCAGTTTGTGTTTGAATCCTCCTTCACACATCCTCTCCCCACTCTGGTAAACCTCCCTGCCTTTCCCCTTTATTCTGTTTCTTTCTTTCTCTCTCTCTCTCAATCTCTCTCTCTCCATTAGAAGAAGCTTATGATATTGAAGCCACCATGTCAGCCTGACGTACACGGGTTTTTCATCATCAGTTTTGCCACGCAGGACGTTAGGGAAACCGGTCGATATGTGTTGAAGGCTGTTCTGTTCTTTCAGAGCTTATAACTATCCGAACGACCCAGGTCGACTTACACGATGGCGATACATATCGATTTATCCAGATATGGTTAAAGAACGACAAGATATGATTATTCCAATCCTCAAGTAGGTTAGAAATTACCTGATTGTTGATTCCCCCCAGTCTCAGGGCACAGCGGCAGCGCGAGGAGTCTATGGCTGTGTGCAGCTCCCTCGATGTGGATGAGGCATCCATCACAGATTGCGTAGCAGGCGGAAAGAAGAAAGACGTCACTGCGGATTTCCCAAACTCGTGAATGTCCTCAAACTCCTCAGCCAGAGGCATCAAAGGTTTCTCTTTCAATAAGAAAAGTACGACAAAAGTCTTCAGTGGTCTAGGTGGACTGAATGGATTGCTTACCACCCCATATTCTAGACATCAGAGTAAACACACTTAACTTTTCAGAAACAGCATTCCATTGATTCTTCCAGAGATTCTTATTGTGTCGGCAAATAGCTGCGCTGAGTCCATTAAACACCGTCTTCACAGCACGGTCTCCCTTCTTTCGCACAAGTTGCCTCTCTGCTTTTCTACGACCAACGCACGGATTACGGAGCTTTAGGTCGTGAGCCGGCAAGTGCTGGGGCAGCTTTAGAGTGGTAGTTGCTGCTGCCTTGCTTGCTATCACCTCTTGAATAAGCTCACCAGTATACTTCACAAGGTGTGCTCTGTATTCGTTCCAATTAACCACCTTGCTAATTTTATGCCCACTTTTATGAAACCAAAGAGCCCTTATGAAGATCGCGAAATGATCACTTCCCATCGGACCTATTCTTATTTACCTGTTTGTGTTTCTCTGCAGCTGGCCGCAAAGTAACTCTCTTTGCGATGTCCAGGTTAAACAGATGTTGTTGTTGCCTCATATAGTTGATCTGGTAAGTTCTTCAAAACTAGACCGTGAACTTTGTTGTCGTCTTTCTCCATTATACGTGGTGCCGGCGGCACTCGCTGAAACAGCCGCTTCAGTAGTCTTCACGCAAGTGTCTCCAAATCGCAGAAGAAACAGAAGCAAGAACAACAAATGGCTCCAACAGTCGCAAGCAGCTTACAAGAATAATAACGACATATCAATTTATCATTAGCGTTTTGAAAGGTGCAATTTTGCATAAGAAGGTTGCGACTGAGGTGGCGGCGACTATAAAACAAAGGGAAGAGAACGTTTATGGTATCCATAAGCTTGCATCTTGCATCAGCACAGGGTAGCCAGCCGGTACTTACACTGGCTAACCTCCCTGTCTTTCCTCTCCTTTGTCTCCTCCTCCTCCTCCTTGCGAGAGACAACGCTGGTCCTGTATATGATTATCTTCTGCGTCCCTTATTTACTGTGCACGGCTTTTCCATGACCTAACTTATGGTGCAAGGCCAGTATGTAAGCAGAGTATTGAAGCCATGCTGCTCAAAGATTGCATTACAGCAGGGTGTTCACCTTCACATTGCTTCCGCAGTTTCAAGCAGAGAAATTGTTGAAATAAAGAGCTCTTGGTTCAAGTAAATCTATACATCTGTGACATTGGAAGGAGACGGATGCCATACTGTGAAACGTTCGGGGCTGCAAAGTTCTCGGAATCAATAGCACTAAAGCTTCCTTTCGGCTTTAATGTGAAAGATGTGCTACGCGAAACCTGTCACAGAAATTCGGCACCCCTCTTATCTGCTAAAGCGTTTTGAAACTTTTCGCAAAGACTGCGCTTTGCAGCGCGTTATATAACCGCAAATTATGACCTTGTGAATGCGCAAGTGATGCTACCGTAGCCAAAATGGGCGGGCTTGTGTATAGTGACATGTAAGCCGTGGATATTACTGCGATAGTAGGGCATCGCATCGTGTAAACACATAATAGACTTATTAATGCATAGTGTAAACACATCGACTTCGTGCGCCAGACGGAAGTAGATCGGAATGAAGAAGTCAAGTACACGGCTGCGGCACACACTTAAGGTCGAACAGGCGAAGAAGCCCGGCGTTTGATGCTCCCCACTCACAGGTGAGGTGTGCGTGATTAACACTGTCGCGAGTTGGGTGTCGAACCGAAATATTTTCGGATTCGGTTCGGGTGCTGGTTCGAGGTTTTCGCTTCGGTTCATGTTTAGCTCCGGAGCGAAAAAAAAAGAATAAACAATCCGAGGACACTTAAGCAGTTCTGAGCTGCGTATATACGAAAGCATTAATATCCGATTTAACGCCGCTGAGCAGCCCTTCGAGTTTTGCGCAGCGAGTAATGTACCGTAACGGTACGCGCTGCCCGAGCCAGCCAGTAGCAGCAGCAGCAGCAGCAGCAGCAGCAGCAGCCTGTAGTGCTGACTCGGGCATCGCGCGCCGGTTTCCAAGAGCAAGGTTGGCCTGACGTCGCGGGGATGACCTCTCCCCTCACGCAACACCTGGCGTGCTATCGTGGCAGGAGGTGTTCCCCTCCGGCCGCTTTGCTCCGTCTGGCCGCGCTAGTGACGTGGCGTTGCCGCGAATGGGACTTTAGGTGCCGTTTCACTGCTACAGACTACAGACGTTGGTTTTTTTCGCTCAATGGACCATTTGACGCTTTAGCATATATATTAATGGTCGGAACCGGTTCGGAGCTTCCGGCACCAATTAATTGCGGTTCAAACGGGTTTGGAGAAAAAGAAACATTCGCAGGCGACATGGATTCCTGAACTGAGGAGGTCATCCGCAACAAAGGCGACCAAATTACGACTTCGTCTGCTTTGAATAAAGTTCAATCATCATCATCATCATCTAGTGCGTCGGGTTGCAAAACGCACGACGCTTTTCCAGAAACATACAAGTTATCTTGGCTGCTAGCTGCGTGAAACTACTGTAGGGTAGTTTTTTTTCTGCGTGGGCATTAACTTGAAATAAAAACTATGACGAAAATGAAGCACCATATGTAGTTTTACGTAGGGGTTGGAATTGGTACACTCAGTGGGCTTCGTAGCGTCCTGTACGGCTATGCGATTCTTTACGGCGTTGGCCCACTCCCAGATTTTCCCCTTCATTGGATTCTTGACGTTTCCCGCGCTCGTTGTCTATACAAAATCAAGTAAAATACCTATTATGATGTTAGCTACTGAAGTATTACGTATTAATTTGATTTTAATAAAAGAAGACACCTAGTTCTAAACGAACATGCAATATCATAATAAAACGGGCTGTTGGGCAAGTTGGTACATGCTCATAGTTAAAGAACACGAGCACCAAAACAAAAAAGGACGAGAAAGTCGACGGGACAGATGATCGACTCACAACTAAGTGCATTCCACAAGAGATGCGCGCAATGCACCTGTGATGGTGAGCAGGAGTGTGCGTTGTATCGAGGCGAGTTATCAAGGGAACTGAGAGGTCGAAAATAGGCGTCTTGCGCTGGAGTTTGAGGTATAGTAGCGGCGCCTGGTGGCGGCGCGCGAAACGTTCTCTGGGTAGTACCGGCTTGGATAGTATTGAGCCCTGGCTGTGGCGAAGCACGTTTCTAGTCCGAGTTTTGCGTCGATTCGCACTGTTTCTGCCCTGTTTCGAGTGCGAGAAGGCTCATCACTTCTCACAGACCACGCCGACCACGGTGCGAGCTAGCCGCAGCCTATAGTTTAACGAAAACGGACTCTCCGTGAGACGTAATGCTGGGAGCAGAAGGAATCGGCGACGCCGATCCGGAGAGACCTAGCTCAGCCTCGAGAAAGCGTCCCCGTCGTTACTGCTGCGTCGTGGGCTGCCATGAACAAGAAGGCCTAAATCCCAACATCAGTATCTACCGTTTTCCTTCAAGGCATTACGAAGCGGAGCGTCGGGCGCGCTGGATAGCTGCAGTTCGTCGCGCTGGGTAAGCGAAACTTCGCGCCATGCTGACTGCTTTGCCTGTCTTGAAGCTTGATTATCTGCGTTATAAAATTCGGTCTTTTGCACCTACAGTCCCGACGGCAGACCGACATAGCAGCAGGCATGGCTGGTGATTCACGATTCGAGAGCTAGCCACAGCGACAATTAACAATTCGACTGGTGCGAAGTGGTGAAGTGACCAGGTGTGTGCAAATGACCACAAATGGTCGGGCTGACTCGGTGACAATTCACTACCCCACTACGAGCAGCACAGGTTAGAGAGTTAAACGGGCTCATTCTTAACCTCAAGCGAGCACGTTGAGACAGCGCAGCAAGGTAGTATTATAATAATAATCTTTATTTCTCTCTTTCCACAGAATACAGAATGAGAGCGGACGTAAGGGTAAAAGCCGCATGCAGCGGCTTGAAAAAAACCCCATTACGCCCCACATGACAGTATGACGAGAAACAGCTTAATCATGACAAACGCAGAGAATACTAGAAACATTAGAGTACATTGCAAAATTTGTGAACGTACAAGGGCAAAAATACAGTAGGGATCAGTAAGAAAATATACGTACAAAATTGACAACAGCCTTAGTGCATTTGTTAACATTGAATGATGTAAGAAACAATAGCGCGACATACAAAAACAGAATGAAACACCATACATTAGTGCAGGAGCGGCAAAACACTAATTAATTTATTTTTCGATATTTCTTCCAGTGAGATGTTATTACGTTCAAGTGTGTTAAGGTAACAGGGAAGTTTATAGGCGCTCGATTGAAAACGGTACGAAGTCCGACAAAACGGTGTAGACCAAGCGGTGCAACGGCGTACATTGTACATGGGCACATGGCTTTGAAGGTTGAATAGTGTCAACATATCTGCGTTGTTAGTTCTAATAGCATTCTTGTACATAAGAATTAATCTGAAGGCATAAAGATTAGGCACTTGAATGATGTTAAACTCGGAATAATAGCTTTCTGTGTGGGCATACCATGGTATGTTAGCAATTAATCTTATCGCACGTTTCTGAGTAATAATAATCTTGGATAAATTATGCTTCGTACTTGTGCCCCAGACAGTGTGGCAATAGTTAAGTATTGGAACTGAGAAAGCGTTGTAGATTAATAGTTGTTATTAATATTAATATTAATTCTTGTTGATAGCACATACCGTTGACGACATAGCACCCCATTCACTTTATTCATTTTTGATCTTATGTTATTAATTTGGGCATCCCAATTAAGCGATTCCGAGAAGGTTACTCCCAGACATTTGATAGTACGCACGATTTCAATATAGCTGTTCCCAAACCTAAGCATAACATCTTTTACAACTTTGTTTTTCGCTCGAAATACTATGGCTTTAGTTTTGCTTGTGTTCACCTTTAGGTAATTTTCCTGCGACCACTGACGCATGTATTGCAAAAACTCATTACCTCTAGAGGATAAGTCATTTTCTCTACTACCCGTAATGAGCACCGTAAGGTCATCAGCGTAGGCAGTAAGGTTCACCGGTAGCTTAGTGTAAAATATATCATTTAAGTAAACTAAAAACAACAAAGGGCCTAAGATGCTGCCTTGCGGCAAGCCCGTTTTTATGTATTGGCCATCAGACAGAGCATCATTGTGCGCTACAATTTGTTTACGATGTTGAAGGTAAGACCGTATCAGAGAATTAGGAATCCCTCTTATACCGTAGTGGTTTAGTTTGTTTACTAACAAGTCATGACTGATTAAATCAAAGGCTTTCGAAAAGTCAATATAAATTCCGAGGACAAGGAGCTTCTCTTCAAAAGCATTTATGGTGAGTTCCTTTTGCTTGAGCAGTGCCAACTCAGTGGATCTTTTTGGTCTGAACCCGAACTGATCATTCGACAAAACGGAATGCTTATCTGAAAAAGTAGTTATTCTCGTGTGAATAATTTTTTCTATGCCCTTAGAAATTACCGGTAGAATAGAAATTGGCCTATAATTTGACAATTCAGAGGTATCGCCTCCTTTGTGTATCACGATAACTTTTGCAATCTGCATCTGCTTACGAAATACTCGACTACTGAGACAAAGGTTGAATATGTGGGTTAATATTGGGGCTAACAAATCAATTACATACTTTAGAGGTTTATTGATTGCGGCACATCGATGTTCGAGCGCTGTCATTAAAAGCTGCATCAAGCTAGCAGCGCACGAGCTCGCGCTGCAGCGCGATTCGCACGTACGTTACTGCGAGCTGATATGCATTGCATCAGTTATTTGTCAGTTGCTAAAGGGATAGATGGCCGCTACTACAGTGCAGGCATAACTACTTGTCTAGCGGCATTCAGTCAACAAAGATAGCAGGAGGCCCGCCGTTTCGCGGTATTATGCTGCTGCCGTCGCGGCGCGTACGATCGTGCGCTCGAGCAGT